>NC_050517.1:5039706-5071233 GCF_002922805.2 Oryzias melastigma
TGAATGAAGTCTATACAGAGCTCCCTCTGAAGAAACACGTGAATAACCTGTTTGTAGAAGTCTTCCTTTTCTTTACTACATTTTATTTTATCTCTTCATTTTTATCTGATTTTAAGCTGCTTTTATGGTATGTAACTTATTAGTTTTTTAAACAACTATTTTTTTTTATATTTTTATTATGTGTCTGTCACTGTTTAAACTGTGTTGTGTGTATGGAGCAAGGACAGCCACCTAATTTCCAGAAGGATTAATAAAGTACCAGTGATGAGTCTAAACAAATTCTTGAGTTTATGGGTTTAAAAACAAAATCCTCCATTTAGAAATTGACACTAAACAGCATTTAAGAGTAACAGCTGTACTTGACTTGCTGCTGCTAAATCTATTATTCTCTGGGCTCACTGGCGCCCTCTGCCTCGTGGCATGAGTACTGCGGTGCGGCAGGCGGACTGTCTGCCTCACCTTGTGTGTTTTTAAAGCGCATTTTTAGTGGATAAAAAGACTAAATGAGTCACAAACTGGCATCGATGTAATCAGACAGATGGCAAGGGATTAGCAAATTAGGTCATTTTAAAATAAAGTGTCTTTTATGATGATGAAAGAATGAAACAATACAGAGCATGTGTCAGCTACAGTCAGTGTGTGCTGCGCCGGGGAGGCGGGGCTACAGCTGGCTCACCCAGCGCTGTTTGCTCTATTTGAACAGGAAAATATTCGCTGCTTTTTTTTTTTTTTTTTTTCACTGGAGAAACGTTGAAAACCCACACAGAAAAAAGGTAATCTTAGAAAAGACATGTCTAAAAGAATAAAATTTGGTTTTTATTTTTAGTTTTAAAAAGTACATTCATTTTATGTAATTCATGCATTTTTTAAGCTATATCTTGCTTATCCTCCTCCAACCGCACGTCACTGGAATGTAGGATCTTTGATTTGAAAATGGTCTGTATGTCTGCATGTGAACATGCTTTGCTGAATCTCTCTAAAAGCAGCCGTGTCAGCAGAACTCCTCCATGGGTTTGTGCTAGTGGGGAGCAGCAGTGACTGTTGGGTCAGCAGTCTTCTGGTCGCCTGAACCCGACTGAGGGGATTTACCTCACTTTATTGTCAACTCATACGGTTAAAGAGGCACTCTTCCAAATGTTCTCCTGATGAGAAAAACTTTATTTTAGGAGTATTTGATAGTATTGTTTTGGTTACTTGGTTGGCCAGTTGACCTGAACCAAGACAAGAACTTATGACAGAACAAAATGTCACACATTACACACAGACCGAAAAGCTGCACACATTCATGCTGAGGAGATTTAACAAAAGCAAAATGAGCCGTTTGTAAACATTTGATTTTCTGTATTATTAAATCAATTCACTGTAAATGAGAAGTGGACTGAGTATGTCACTCTCAAAAAATGGTTTACTTCCAGCTCCAACAACATCAAGTCAAGTCAGCTGCTATTTTTTCACACTGCGGACGCTGCCGTGTTGGAGCCAGGAGACGTCCGTACGGAGGGCTTGGTCAGCAACCAGCAGGCTCCACATACTTTTATTCTGATTGGCTATTTAATTGCTAGAGTAATTTAGAATAAAGGAAAAAATAAAAAAATAAATAAAAACGAAGATTATCAAGAAGATGTTAAAAACTGCATCAACCAATAGAATGACTGAGTAATAACTGTATTTCTCTATAGAAGTCTATGTGATTTTGACTTCTTGGAACCAGCAGGTACTTCCTGGTTGGGATGTGAGGGGGAGGAGTCCATCAGTCCAGTTCTCATTTACTGTCAATGGTATATGGACCCCTTTCAGTATTCTCAGACACTGAACTGTGGATTTTCATCAACTTTAAGCCATAACTTAATACACAGAAAATCATTCTTGTATTTTCGAATATACTGTATGTGATTAATCAGAAATATATCTTCATTCATGGATTTTTTTTTTCCTTTGTTTGATTAGGTTTTTACAATTACACATAGAAGTAAAGAGAGAAGTGTGAGTACCTGAAGTTTAGTAAAAAGTCTACTCTCACCTGGTCCGGATGGTTGAGCACCTCCACTTTTGACCTCTTGGCTTAACTTTCTGCTCGACTCCCCTTTCTGCGTCTCCAGTCTGCAGACAACAGAAACATCTCACTTTCTTTACATCAGGACTGCCAAACTCAATCACACAAGAGGCCAAAATCTAAAACACATCTTGTGTCGCGGGCTGAACACGATAAACATTTAGTGAGCATTCTAAAACTACATTTCTAAAGACTGTAACTTTTTAACACAATTATGAATAAGATACAGTATATAGCAATAATGCTAGTGTGAATGCTGTAAGCTGAATTTGGCTGCTGAAGATGCTAGTGCTTATAGATGAAGATGCTGAACCTGATAGCCAGCTAAAATATTAGCTAAATGCAAAATTAGCCTAAAAAAAACTAGGTTAGCCAAAACAGCTAGCATGAAGCTGAAAAAATAGATAAACTTCGAAATAGCCTAAAAAAAACTGAAAAGAGCCTCAATTAGCCAAAACAGCTATCATGTAAATATTAGCCTAACTCGAAAATAGTCTAAAAACTTTTTTTTAAAAAGACTAAATTAGCCGAAACAGCTAGCATGTAGCCGAAATATTAGCTAAACTCCAAAATATCCTAAAAAATCTTAGTAAATGCCAAAATAGTCCAAAAAGCTAGAAGGATGACAATTTTTAAAACTTTAAACCATAACTTTTTAACATAATTATGAATAATATAAAGGCAGGAATATTATTCCAGAATAAATCAACTTAAACCTTAAATAACTTTCAATATTTTACCTTCCATAAAAATATATTTTGTCAAAATTATACAAGTTAGAAATGAGCTTAAGATAACATCAGGTCATTAATAACAATAAAAATAAATGATCTGGAGGGCCGGATGCGGCCCCAGGGCCTTGACTCTGACACATGTTAGAGAGCTTGATAGTAACAATTTATATTTACTGAGTTAGGTAAACTTGATGGGGAAATAACTACAAAAAGTAAATTTTTTACCTGTGCTATGATTTATTTTTTGTTCATGGCGGAACATACCTGGCGGTCTGGGAGTCGGTGTGGACGTCTGCAGAACTCTTTGCAGTCACTGGAAACTTTCTGAATGTGTCAACCTGAAAAATGACTAAATTAAACAAATTTTTCCAAATATAAAAATATGCTTTTTGAATATAATTTTTCAGTTCCAGAGAACAAAACTCTATTCAGGAATGCATGTTTCTTTTGTAAATAGATTTTTTTCTGTTAAATCAGAGTTGAAACAACTTTTCAAGTCTCCTTTAGGCTGCATTGAAAGCCCTTCAGGAGTGTCGAACTCAATCACACGAGACAAAATCCAAAACACATCTACGGTCACTGGCTGAACAGTATGACCATTCATTGAACACTCTAAGAAACCTTCACGGTCACTTCTGATGTTTTCAGCTGCTTTTTTTCAGTTAGCCAAGATGGAGGGACAACAGCAAACGGATAAAGTCTAAAGAGCAGCTCCACGTCTCTCTTTAGGATCCCAGTTTACTGTTTTCATTGGAAGAAAGTTTGTTTAGCTTGCTCTTGTTTTTCAGTTAAGGTTGGCCAGTGAGGCCTTACTGTTAAAGCTTTCAAAGACAAATTGTATTTATTTATTCTTTCTAATGTGTATTACCGGTACCTTAAGGAATACAGAATCAAAACAAATAAATTATACTATATCCTTTATTTTCTCCTTTCATTTCATGACATGCAAAAAGTATTGTATTTGGCCCTCGTACTGGGATCACATTTAGATTTTGGCCCTTTAAGCAAAAAGTTTGAGCACTCCTGCCTTAGAGTTTATAAACAAACAGCTTCTTATACTATTTGCTCTGAGCTGTTGGTGATTTTTGTTTTCTGCCAAAAAACAGCTAAATGACAGAAATGATTGAATGTAATCCACTTTAACTGGTGCAGCCTTATGTTTTGACAGATTATATTAATTCCTTTGGTTGGTAATACTTACAGCCCTGACCCTGAACTAAAGCCATACCTCAAATCTGAAGGAGCATTCCAGCCCCCCCGAGAATGTGAGCTTAGCAGCAGTAAGGCTGTGTTTGATGTGTTCAGAAGATTAAACAGAGACTTGGCCGTTCCTGACTGTTGTTATTGAAGTAATCCTTTAAGCCAAGTTCAGACTTCATGATTTTGAGTTTGGTTGCATTATAGAACTATGATTACCACACAATACACTTGTCTTGTGATGGAGAATTTTCCAGTCACGGTGGGTTCATATCACAAAGGGTCGTGCACTCCAGGATTTTTAGCGTTTCCAGACTCCAGCTTGCCTCCAATCTTTGTCTTAGATGTAAAAATAATTTTTTTTTGTGTTGCGGAACTCCAGCCAAATCTTCATTTATCCCCACCTGATCCTCAAGTTGTCGAATGATTGCGTGAGCTTTTTCCTCGCGCTCCTTCCCGTCTCTCAGCTGCTGTTTGAGTTCAGAGAGGCTGGATGTCTTCTGGGAAAGCTCTTTCTCCAGCTCCTTCATCTTGTTCTCAAACATTCTGTACATTAATGTGAAGATTTATTACACCACTGATCTCGTCAGCAGCTGCAGACATCACTCTTATGTTCCTCATTGCTTACCTGGTTACAACAGAGGTCTTTGAGCTCTTGCGGTCTGCCGCGGCCTCAGTCAAAGGTTTGGACAGAGCTGCCTGCAGCCTTTCCTTGGTCTCTTCCAGCTCCGTCTCAAGAGCTTCCTTGGTCACCTCTAGACTTGTCTTTTCCACACGAAGCTTCTCTGCAGCTTCCACTTCCTGTCACAACATCAGCACAAACAAAGTTTGCTGAGACAAGGTCATTTGGTTAGTTTCAGAAATGCTTTTAGGAATGTTTCATGTAAACTCCAGCTCTGATACTCATCGCAAACCTTCAGAAAATGTGGTAAATGTAGCTACCTGTTTAATATCCTTTCGTAGCCGCTCATTTTCCATCACTATCTTCTCCAGACCTTTGACCTTTGATTCAAGTTTTGAGCTCAGCTCTGCTTCACCTTGACGCTTCAGAGTCTCATAGTCACTCTGGAAGAGAACCACAGCGATGGGAATCTTCAGAGACGGACTCACACAGCAGGTCAAAGCACAGATAAGACAAAGCTGACAACCTTCAGCTTCTCCTTCTCCTTCTCCAGAGCAGCTACTTTGTCTCGAGTTGCAGCACCGCTGGACTTCTTTAGTGCCTCATTTTCCTTCTCCACCCGCTCCACCACCTTCTTCATCAATCCTATGGTCTTCTCCAGTTCAGGCACAGTTTTTCCACTCTGACCAGCCTGGTGGAGAACACACCGCAAATCATTTTGGGAATCGGTCGGTGATACATACAGTGGGGATCGAAAGTTTGGGCCCCCCAGGTAAAATGTTATATTAGTGTGCATAAAGAAGACAAGGAAATGTGGAAAAATCCTCTTAAGATATACGATAACAGATGAGACATTCTTTTAACATGTAAAATATATATATATATATTTCCATCATTTACTCTTTGAAAACAACACAAAACAAAATAATGGTGTGTGCAGACGTTTGGGCACCCGGCAGAGTTAGTACTGGGTAAGAATCACAGTATTAAAGGATTTTTGTATCTCTCAGTTCTTGTTTGAGGAATCTTCATCCATTCTTCTTTACAGAAGTCTTCCAGTTCTCTGAGTCTTCTGGGATGTCTGTTCCTCTGTTCAGGTCTATCCATAGATTTTCAATGATTGAGAAGTTCACTGAATAAACTTCAGTTTCTGCCTCTAAAGTGTGTTTAGGATCATAATCATTTGGAGAAGACATCCTCTCTTCAGCTTTTTCACCGATTACATCAAGTTAGTGTCCAGAATCTGCAGAAATGTTGTGGAATCCGTTCTTCCTTCTGCTGGTGAAATGTTTCCTGATACAAGCCCACAGCATGATTGATCCACCCCCATGCTTAACAGCTGAACAGGGGTTCTGTTCATCAAACTCTGGACCCTTCCTTCTTCAAATGGACCTTTGCTCAATGTGGTTCCATGTGAACCGGCTCGGTCCACAGAACTTGTTTCCAAAATGCATCCGGCTGGGTTCTATGTTCATTTGTGAACTTCAGACGTTGAACTTTGAGGTTTTCTTCTGATGACTCTTCCATATTTGTACTAGTATCTCATGACAGTAGAGCAATGCAGAACAACTCCAGAGTCTGCAGGTTCTGGAGGATCCTTCAGTCAAACGTGGATTTGGACTTCTCACAATCCTGCAGCTGATCTGTCTGAGACTTTTCTTGATCTTCCAGATTTGCTTTAACTTCCACTCTTCCTGTTGACTGTCATCTCTTACTTACATTCTGAACAGAGGATACTGGAGTCTTAACACGCTTTGGTATCTTCTTACAGCCTTCTCCTGCTTTGTGAGCATCAACTATTTACAGTTTCCGTGTTCTAGACAACTGCTGGAAGAACCCACGATGCTGATTGGTGGAGCAAGGTCACATGACTCAGATTATTGAAAACCTTGGAGATTTGAATCATGTCTTTGCAAACGATGATTGTGAACAATCCATGACACTACTGGTGATTTTCAGATGAGTTGCACCTCGCCTGGATCGTCGGCGAGACCAGGCGGCTGCAGGCGGGGACGGGGAAAGACGGCTGAGATAAAGGTGAAGGGTGGGACTGTATGAGAACAGGGGGCATGTTCTTAACATTCAGTTGAATTTCAGTATGTCTCTCCCCCTTAGTATAGTCTGTGCTATTATACATTTTATATTATTTTTTTTACATCTTTCAGGATACAGATACAAAATAGCCACTGGATGAATTTTGCTTGCACTCTCCCACTGCCTTGAGTGTTCAAACTGGAAAAGGGCGGGGCTTCTTCTTCGTTTTCTTCTGTTTACTAGCACATGTCCGCCACCTGCAGCTGGAAGAGTCTTGGTGCGAAATGTCAAAGTGGAACAAATCTGGTGACTCTTTGCTCCAGGTTTTTTCCTTCACAGCTTTATTCCGATAGTCTTGGTGTCGCAGAGTTCTGGCCGGGCACAAACTGCAACTTTGAATTTCTCCTCCATGATCAATTCTCAAACTGTTGGCTCCTCAGTAAATTAAAGGGGGTGTCATCCATACGTCACCACCAAATTGGAGTCCCTGATTGATCAAAGTTCAACTGATTGAACTTCCAACATTTATTCAATGGCCACACATTTTGTGTCAGAAAACAGTTTAGAGAACTCGCGTAGCTTCGTGTAAATGTGAGCGCTTTGAATGCAGACGCCTGTAACGAGCATTTACATGTTTACAAGACATTCTCATTAGAAGTGGCTGCTTGAATGTGCATTGCTGAGATCGCTGTGATCGTAGCTTCATGATAACGTGTGAAAAAAAGAGATGAACTGAACTAACCCCACGTATGTGAGCCAGCTTCTTCTCGGATTTGCTCTTGTCCTTTTTCAGCGCGCTGCACATTTCTTTCAGGTCTGCCACTTGATTCTGTGGAGAAACAGAGAAAATCTGTACACTCAGAGGAAAAAACTGCCCTGCACAAACTTGCACAAAAGCAGAGAAACATATATGTAGTTCTGTTTCCAGGTGCATGGACTCCTGCTGGCTGTTTGACATCACTATAAACTAAAAATGATTTCTAAAATAGTAAAGTAACCTGGAAAATACTGTTGACAAATGTCTTGAATTGATTGCTGATCAACAACTGAGTGGAGTTTGCTGTTCTGGAGCATTCATGTGTTTAACACTTCAGAGAGAGAAGCAGACATCTCCATCCATGTTAGAGAAGAGACTGTTATTCTACATCAATGCGGAAAAGAGGATGAAGACCATCAACTCCTCCTCATCCTCATTTATTCCAAGAAAGAATGTACATAAGTGGAAAATGGTAGAGTATAATCAAGCCATTAGGTTTCAGACTGGAGGCAGTATGGTGGTGGTGGTGGGGTGATAAAGGGGTGAGGATTTCTCCATCACAAAATGCAGCCAGTTGTCAGGTGACTGAGTTCACCATGACCACACGGAGAAGCAAACAGAGCAGGCTCTGTTAGCGGTACTATTTTCATCTAGAAGAAAATGGGCCGTTGGTCTGACAACCCCGGCTGCTTGACTGGAATTGATAATTTAATAACAAAATGAGCTCAAACTCAGCAAAAGATGTAAGAATAAATCTGAAATATGACAAAAATGAAGATCAATTGAAGCCTCAAAGTGACTGAAATGGAGAAGATTTTAAGAACCTACAGTTGGGTAAAGATTTATACTTAAAAAAAGCCCAACAACCTCAGTGAGCTAAAACAACAGTTTGGTAATAAAATAAAACATGCGGCCTGGTGCGTTGTTATTATTAATGCATAAACTTCTACTTTGTGCTACAACAGACCAGATTGTTTTTCCTCTTCTGGTTTTATAGTATTTTCTCATTCCTTATTAAGTTTACAGAGATGCTTTTGTGTTTGTAAAATTAAACTTTAAATTACGCTGTAACTTCCATTATTGTGAGTGAAGACAGGCGTTTCTGAACAAGCTGTAAAATCTAACAAAGAGGAAGTGAGTGACAGCAACATTTCATCCATGAGGGCAGATGCACTTGTGAATTTATGGCAAGAAGTGACCCCTGACCATGACCCTAAAGAAAAGCCCAGTGATGGAATAAAAAAAAAAAGACAATAAAAAAAATCCACTGGATGTTTTGGCTGAAGACATGACAGTCATTAGAGACAGCAGAAACTACTAACGGAGCTGCTGGAAGCAGTCAGGAAGCTCAAACAAGACAAGACTGAAAGAACTCCAGGCATGAGTGGAGGACTTAGAGCAACAGTCAAGAATCAATGACCTGGTAATCTACGGACTAAAGATCAAATGGGCACGCAGCGACCGCAGCCCAGCCGGCCAAGTGGGCCCCATGTGGTTAAAAAGTGGACCTTGAATGGGTTTGTCCTCAGTTTCTGTGGTACAGAGGAGCTCGCTAACTCGCTACACAGTCCATGTCCATATTGGTATATATATATATATACATACACACATACATACATAAATGGCATCAATTCTTACCAGATACAAATTTCAACACATAACAGTAATCAGCTTGTAAATCTAGAAACATTTTTACAACAAGCCAGTTTCGTTTTTTTGAAAACTGATATTTAAATATTTTCTGCTATTTCTTGTCAGCAAAGAACTGTTTTATCTAGGATATGTACTTTTGTCTTGTAAGTAGGGAACAAAGCTGTTAATCAACATTTTCACCAATTCGGCATCAGTTAAAGTGAAGTTCAAAGAAACATTTATTTTGGCTACACGTACCTTGAGTCTGGGTAGGTCCATGTTGGCCTGCTCCAGCTGGAAGCGCAGCTCCAGGTTTTCAGAGGCCAGTCTGAGGTTTTCCTTTGAAAGGTCGTGGTCTCTCTGCGATGGAGTGCCTGTACCTCGTCCTGAAGTCTGAAGATCAGGAGAAAGAGTTCCGGTAAACCACATCTGCTGCAAAGGGAGAGCGCACAGAAGTCTAGCTTTTGGGGATCATGGAGCGGCTAAGATGCAGTACGGATGCTGCGTGGTGGAGACTAACACCCACAATTCAAGCTGCTTCACCAGAGAGGAGTTCAGGAACACCATTACACTACTACCACTTCAGCAGGGGGACTACAGAAGCATCTGGAGATCAACTTTCCTGCTTTGGTGTTTGGTGAGCCTTTTGTCTACTGAAATGGTCCTGTTTTTGTCTGTGGAGCGTCCTGCCACTCTCCACACCTGCCTCAGCAGCGCAGGACTGCTCCTGAGTCTCTTCTTCTCCCAGCCTCTGTCCTCTGCCTTCCTCCCCCTCTCCTGCAGCAGTCTGGAGCTCATCACTGTGTGGAGTCTTTGTCCTGCCTCCAGCATCAGCATCATCCTCTCTACCATCTGGCTCACAAACATCTTCTTTAGTCTCAGTTTGACACATTTCTTGGCCTGTAGTAACCTCTAGAGCAGACGTTCCAGCTGATGCCGGCCTCTCAGATGGATCCACAGGCTCAGGCTCAATTTTTGTTGCTGTTGGGGGTTCTTCTTGTTCTAGAGGCACAGCAACTTCAGAGCCATCTGGCATGCGTTCTGTTCTTTCTAAAGTATTTGCTCCAGTCTTCCTCTCTGCTTCCTCAACACAATCTGCATCTGCCTCTGTGCTCACATCCGTTTTATCAGCTGCTGAGTTTCCTGTCCCGTCGGGGCTTAAATTGTCCCTCTCAGCACAGTCGTCCTTTCCACCTCCAATGATGGTTTGAGTTCCTGTCTCTGCCAAGTTTGACTTTGGCGCCCTCTGTTGATCACGAGCGTCCACAACAGTGTCAGGGCTACCAGAGCAGCTACAGGCTTCAGAGAGCTGGGTTACAACGTTCCCTTCATTCAAGCCATCCTTAACATCAAATGTGACTGAAGAAATCTCTCTTAAAGCCCGTTTGGATGTGCTCATCCCCTTTAGGGACCATCAGTCAGGGAAGATTTAACCAAGGATGAGGAGGAAAGGAAACAGAAACAAAGAATAGTGTGTTAAACATAATTTAACAGGCCACTGCGAGCATAACACAGAAAAGAAAAATGATACAGTCATCTATGTCTGCAGCCTAAGCACTGTTTTCTATAAAATAGGGTAATACAATCTCAATATATAAATTCACAACATTGAATATATTATTAAAATCCCACTCCAATCATCTTTTGATCTATTTTCAAATCCTTCTCATTGATCTTTTAATTATGATTATGTTGTTTTCAGCCAAAATCAACAAACACGTGTCATTTTCTAGGACATCGTTTCTGCAGAGCGGCAGGATTTCATTAGAAATTCACCTCAGAGTTGGAGCATGGCAACCGTTCCCCTCCCATCACCCATAAACAAGAACAGTTCACACTCTCTCCTGCGAGCTTACAGCTCCTCACACCCCCAACCAACCATTACTGGTGCAGCAAAAATGGCAGCAACATTTGGAGCTTTCCAGCCGTATAGTTCTGATCCAGATTCCAGCTCAGACGAGGAAAACAAAGACGTTCATGGATCTATTTGTCTTTAAGTGGATGCTTCAGAATGTGGCCTGTGGCCTTCCCAGCAAATTGTCTACCTAACAAATACGATCTTTTACAAATTGCATTTTTCTCTAATCCTGGTTCACAACAATTTGTCCTCCATCAGAAAAATGCCTCAAGAACATGTTAAAAACACCAAAAACATCATTTTCATCAGAGTGAGTCTTTAGAAACATTGATATGTTTATACTTTTATCGTTATATTTAGAATTTTCATTCCATTAATTTAAATCCCCAAAAACCTCTTTTTGATTAACCAAAATAATGTGTATTGTTAATGCTGCCGTAAATGATGAATAATCTGTCCATTATCAGAATGTAATTCTTTATTGTACGTACAAATGCTGTCTTCTTCTTGTTTTTCAGATTTTTATTCAACTAGATTTCCACAGTGCAGTTAGGAGTTTGATAACTATTATGATGGTATTTTTATTTGTTGGCTGTTGATCATCTGCGGTTCCTGATCACAGAGGAAGAGGGGGATCCCACATAAACAGAGGGGCTGCAGAGCCGAGGTCACATCTCTGAGAAATTACACAGAGTGTTAGTAAGTATCAGAAGGACTGGCAGCTCCGATGAGCAGGCTCACTGCCTAATGTCTGGGAGTGTTTAACAAGGGAACTGTGGGTCAGATTGCTCCAGTCGGGGAATTATGTAACTGTCTTAACCATCTAGAGTCAAAAACACAAGCTGGAAATAATGACGAGTATCCATTCATTCTCTGCTATTTATGACCTACAGAGCAGCTACACATTTTTGAATACAAACTTTATGAAGCTGTAAACTCCTCCTCTTCTGTTAGTGTCCATCCCTTCATCTGTGCTAATCGCTGCTTCATCTACATGTACACAGTCCGGTTTTGTTTTGAGCTTTGATCGTTGATCCAAGATTCCCACTGTTTCTGCTAAATAAAGTTCCTTTTCAATTAACATAATAAACCTGTGTTACGTAACTTTTAATCTTCTGGAGGAACTCTTATTTGATTTTTTTTTTAAGTCGGTCAAATGGAATTTGAGGGATTAACAAGCCCCCATTGCAGCCAGAAGGGGTCAGTTTAACAAGCACCAGAAAGAACTCTGTTGCTTTAGCTCTCAAAACTCTTTGCTCAACGCTCATGTTCAAGCTTTACAGCAGGCATGACTGCTGAGCTAACATTTATCCACGGATGTCATGACACTCACACAGTCCTGTTAGAATGTGAGTCATGGCAGAAGCAGTACAAAGACGGAGCCTTGGGTCATTTTTAGCATGTGTTCAGGTTTTGTGTTTACAGTTATGCTGCAGAAATGATCAAATTATTCTGGTAACATTGTGTACCTTGACATGGTTTATACTTGTAAACATGCTTGGTCTGGTGGTTGCTGGCAGCCAGTTAGTAAGCAGGAGCTCCTGAACTTCACGGGCGGCTCAGACTGTTGCAGGAATTTACAACGGTTACACTGAGGACAGAAGTGGCTTTTTCATGTTTGGATTTATTAAGTAAGATTTGCAACTATGTAAACATCTGCATGAAATGCAGGGTTTTCAGTGACAAAGACGTTCAGTTCATTGTTTTTAAATCCAGAGACGGGGCTGAAAAGATTGCACACAGTTTCCCGCTGTAAAAGTAGTGATTTGATCTTGTGGAATTAGCGTCAGTCACTCACAGAGGGCCGTGATGGAGACTCTTTGGTTATCTGGGCTTCTAAGGCGTGGACTCTGTCCTGCAGGATGTTGTTCCTCAGCATCAGGCTCTCCATGGCGTCGTCACGGGGTACAGCCTGGTGCTGTCTGTGTGGTCAAAAGGAAAGAAAGAGGAGTCCTGCTCTGTTACATAACTTCCAGTAATCCCATAATACGCCACAGCGCACTGTGAGTGATGACTTCTTTCATAACGGGTATTTGGCTACAGACAGTTACCAGTTTGAATGCCAATTCTCTGACATTCCAACATAAGTTGGCATCAGGTACATTCATCATCAGGGCTGGAGGGGACAATTACAGGATGTTTTCACTTATGAATTCATATTGACTCTGCCAAACCTACTTGTGTAACTGAGGAACGAGGGCTGAAGTGTGTGTTTGTGTGTGTGTGTTTCCATTCCGACCATTCCGTTTGAAAAAAGACAAACTGAAACTTTCAGGCCAGATGTTTGCAGATATAAAAAACAGATCATATTATATTTTACTAGAGTTAGCATCAAATTTAGCCAAAATGGTGATAGCTTGTTTTGGATATTTTCTTTGTCCAGATCAGGGATAGGCAACTCGGGGGCCACGTTCCTACATGTTTTCCAACATACTCCGTGGCTGGACACACCTGAACCAGGTAATCAGTCATGAGCACTGCAGATATCTGTAAATCATGCAGACATAGTGGTCCTTGAGGCCTGGAGTTGCCTATCCCCGATCCAGATCCTGATGATGCGAACCACAAATACCACAAATGGTCCATTCGTGGTGATTAAGGAAAGGAAAGTAGCTAATCAGTTTCTAAAAAAAACTCTTAGCAGATCAATACATTAAGAAATCAACCTAAAAATATCAGATATTTATGTTGTGTTTGAAAAGGTTTGTTTCTCTAACACTTTAACTCATTTAGGTCAGTGAATGCCATTCAAAACCAAGGAAATCAAAGTCTACAAACTTTTTCGGTACCTAAAAGAAGCCGAAAAAGAAAAAAAAATCTGAAATGAAAATGGTGTGTTTTCTTAATTGGGTGAGATTTGCAAACATTATTGAGTGTTAACCTGTAGATCTGTGTTCAGTTTGAAGAACCAGAAGAACTGTCGTTGTGGATTTTGGCTGACCACAATAAGAAGTGGGGACATTTGATGAGTTTGTTACATTTCAAAGCAGAATAAAACAATATAACCTCTACATTTTTTAATTTTCTGTTAGACAGTTAGAAGGAGGAAATGTTTATATTCACATGATTGTACAACACAATATGTAATAGAAAATGTGTGGATGTGATCTATGTACAAGAGATCAAAATACCCCCCCAAAAAAGTCAACTCAAAATCCAGTAACTTTTTAAATTATGTTTAAATTCTATTTCTCTTATTTTAATTAGGATTTTTAGCCAAAATCCAACAACCTGTGTTGTTTTCTGGGACATAGTTTCTGCAGAGCACGACAAGTTTAATGCAAACTAGAAAAGTTGCATTTATCTGCAATAATGCTAGTGTGAATGTTTTTTGTTGAATGTTTTTTAAAGATGCTGAAGCTTTTTGCTGAAAATTGTGACACAGTTTAGTTTAATTGCTGAAGGAATTTACTGAAAATACAAAAACTATTTGCAAAATGTGAAATTTGCAAAAAGACTGGAAATTTCGTTAAAGAACAAAGAGCGCTCAAGTTGACCTAAATTTCCTAAAACTTTGTAGAAAAATTACTTAGAAATCCCTAAAATATGCCAACTTTGCAAAAATATTTTGTGCATCGCTGAAACACTAGATCAGGGGTGGCCAACCCTGGTCCTCAGGAGCCTCAACCCTGCCTGTTTTCTAGTTCTCCCTGACCAGCTTCCTGCTGATTAGTTGACGTAAATGATTCCACATCCTGATTAGCTGAACACACCTGATTTCAATTGTCAGCATCAATCAGTCCAGGGAGAGCTGGAAAACAGGGAGGATTTAGGCTCTTGAGGACCAGGGTTGGCCACCCCTGCACTAGATAAACTTCAAAATAGCCCAAAATTCCCCAGTAAACTAAATTAGTCAAAACCATTAGCATCCTGCTAAAATATTAGTTGAAATAAAAATGAACATAAAAAACCTCAATAGATGCAAAATTAGCCAAAAAGGAACTAGCTCATCGCTTAAATACTAGCTAAACTCAACAATAACCAAAAATTAAAAAGTAAATTAATTAGTCAAAAACGTTAGCCTGTTGTTGAAATAAAAGCTAAACTCTAAATTAGCTTAAAAAACCCCACTGAATGACAAATTAGCCAAAAACGTTAGCATGTTGCTAAAATATTAGATAAACTCAATTTTTTTTGAAAATTATAATAAAAGAGTGAAACTTAGACCATTCATGTATTTAAAGACTTTGTGCTAATCTACTTGAAATACTTAAATGTTAAGGATTTGTCATTAATTTCCTATGGGGCAAATTTTGCTTAATATTTTAAAAACTACAAAAGTTTATAAAAACTAAAAACCAAGTAGTAATGTCCTGAACGAGCTGAATGTTTTGATATCAAGATTGCTGAAACCGCCAAAAGTGTGATTGAGTTTTACGTGCCGAAAAACGTATTGAAAGGAGCAGGAGAATCACTATTGTGTGAATGCTTTCTAAGCAATCACACAATTTCCCTGACTTGTGGGCGGGGCTGCAAAACAACACATTCTCTCTGCTTCCCATTACTTATAACTCACTCACTGTCACAAATACGTTATTTTTTCCAACTGCATTTTTAATCTGCTCCTGATTCACAACTTTTTGGAAAAAGAAATCGTCATTTTATTTTAGGCTGAATTTTCTTTCTCTATGTTCTCCATCATCAAGAAAACACCATAAAGACAATTTTTCTTCAAGCAGAAGTTTGAATTAACTTTTTTTTTTTTTTGCCTTTGCTCTCATCTCTGAGTCAAATACAAACCTGATATGTTTTTCAAACTTTGACCAAGTCCTGCAGTGCAGCTGTAAACAGCACACAGGACGCTGAATGAAACTGTCAGAATGAAAGACTTTACTGGGAGTACATTTCTAGGATCAGGTTTGCAGAGGCAGAGAATTACAGTAGAACTGCCTGGACCATAACACAGCTTACGGTCACCAAACTGTTAGAAATCTGAGCAGAAGGCTGAGGAGCCCAAATTTGATATATGTGGACCTAAACTATTTCCTCTGTGAGGTGTAGCAGAACAGGAATGAATGTTTTCTGCATGTATAGTTCCAGAGTGAGGCGAGACAGGGTGTGGTGTTTATTCTAATGAAACTGCTTCACATTTAACCTGAACAGTCCAATTCAATAAGGCTGTGATTTGTACTCAGTGCAACTGGATCATGAAGTAAAATTCAGAAACGGATTTGATCAAATCCATTTGAATGATTACCTGGTAAATCAGCTTAGAGAATGGATGGAGAGTGCAGAATCTCAACGCGGGTTGACCTGAACGAGGGATAGAGGTCTTAGGGTTGTCTGGGTCCGTGGAGGGACTGCAAATGTGTTTTGCGGTGCCTTTGAGGCTCATACGGCCACCTCCAGGACATCATGAAAATGGACTATAAGATTTCCATGTGTGTTGGAAGTGTATGGAAGAGTGTCGTGACGAAATTTGTAGTTAGTTAGTGAGGAAAATGTAAGTTACACGCACTTGTGATGTACAGTTGCCACGGTTGTTCGACACACTTGCGCCACACTCTAGTCGTTGGTAAGGTGTGAGTACTGGCTCCTTGCTTACTAGGCGTGTAATGGATCACAAAACTCACTGTTCAGATCGTGTCACGGTTTTAGGGTCACAGTTCAGAATGTGTCACGGTTCAGATCATTTATCGGATCAGTAAAAAACAACAATAAAAAATAACGAGATATAAGCCTAAAATTACTCTTTCGAACAGTTTCAAAACATATGTATTGATCAAACATATATACAGAACTTCAAAGCATAAATAAACTCTCACATATATTACATCAAAACATTTGCCCATTGAGGCCTATTTATAAAAACAAAATATCTTTGAACTTTGGACAAAAACAACAAACTAAAACACGTAGTTTCTGATAACATTTACATGTTTTGAGACCGAATCTACAAAAACTGGGAGAGAAGAATGCTTGAAAATATACTTCTCACAAACATTAAAGGAGCACTTTGAAGAAACACATTAGATACATCAGATCTCAATATGAAGTTGGATATCTATACAAATAACGACAGGGCAGTGTCTTAGGAACAAAAGGATGCCAAGTCTTTTATTGGAAATAAACGTTTTCAGTCTACAGAGGCTCAATTGTGTAGACACCATAAAATCAGAGTGAAATGAAGATGTGGCAATTGTATTCAGTGTGTATGGACAATTGTTTTAATAATGCGCGCGCAAAAGGGTCCGCGGTCCACATGTGCGCCGAATCATGGAGACTGATCCGTACGGATCACAGATTATCCGTGATCTATTACACCCCTATTCTTCACCGTTGCTGCATACACAGGGTGTGCATGTGGTGAATTGGGTATACTTCTGTAGCGTTTTTCTACTTTCGCTGAAGGCCCAAAGCACTTACAGTCACAGTCCCATTCACACGCTGATGGTGGCTCCACTGCGGAACACTGGTGCCAACCTTCCACTAGAGGCAATGTGGGGTTCAGTGTCTTGCCCAAGGACACTTCAACACATGGGCGGGCAAGGCGGGAATTGAACCGATCCGGTGTTGACCGCCCTACCGCTGCACTATGGCCGCCCCATGATACATAATTGCACATAGGATGTGGTGCAGAGGTAGGCGGTCGACCTCTGATCAGAAGAAGAACCTTGTCCTCCAGTGTCGAAGTCAATCCCAATTTCACTCAACCTCTGTCCCCTAACTCCAAGTCCACTGGAAAGTTGTGTAAGCCAGTAGATTTTTGACAACTGAAGGCAAAACACCTACGAGCCATGCAATAGCTAACAACCGACCGTAACAGAATCAAAGATGGGCGGGACTTTTATACTGGAGCTCAGACCATGATGACGTGAAACTTCTGGGACTCACACCAGTTGACAATCACAAAATTTAATTGTAACACTTCGTTTCCACCTGTAGGGGGCAGCACAAAGAGGGTTTTTGACTATATTTTCATGAATTAAACAAGTTCATCTTAATTAGTCAAAAATTTGGAGATGACCAACAGACAGAACTTTAAAAGCCCATGTGTAGAGGTCAATAGCTGAAAAAAATGGATTTAGTGTTTGGTTATCCTTTAAGCCACATTTGTCAAATTCAAGTCGCTAATTCTATCCGGCCCTCCAGATCGTTTTATTTTATTGATATTAATGGCTCTATACTATCTTGCACTTATTTCTAACTTGTATATTTTTGACAAAATGTATTTGTATGGAGAGTAAAATATTGAGTATCATTTAAGGCTTAAGCTAATTTATTCTGGAATAATATTCCTGCCTTTTTATTAGTCATAATTATGTTAAAAAGTTACAGTTTTAAAGTTTAAAAAAATTGACATTTTGCTAGCTTTTTATACTATTTTGGCATTTACTAAGATTTTTCAGGCTATTTGGGAGTTTAGCTAATATTTCAGCTACATGCTAGCTGTTTTGGCTAATTTAGGCTTTTTTTCTTTTTTTAAGGATATTTTTAAGTTCTGTTGCTTTTCAGTTTCGGCTAACCTATTTTTTCTTTTGTTTCTTGAGCCAATTTGGCATTTAGCTAATATTTTAGCTGGCTATTAGCTTCAGCGTTTTCAGCAATTAGCTTCAGTGATTTCAGCTATCAGTTTCAGCATCTTCAGCTATCAGCACTAGCATCTTCAGCTATCAGCACTAGCATCTTCAGCTACCAAATTCATCTTACAGCATTCACACTAACATTATCACAGGTAATGCTATATATTTAGTTAATAATTATGTTAAAAAGTTACAGTTTTAAAGTTTTAAAAATGTAGTTTTAGAGTGTTCAATGAATGTTTATCTTGTTCAGCCCGTGACCTAAGGTGTGTTTTGGATTTTGGCCCCTTGCCCCTTGTTTTGACCTGCTCCCCATAGAAAAAATGTGCATGAACATTTTGGCCGGAGTAATCTACTGTACGGCTTTGATATTTTGTGCGGGTCACCTGCATCCCCCGTACAGACAACCGTATCCACCTGTAAGGGCAGTTGTGACTAAGGTCTTGCACACAGTAATGACAACTGTCTGGACAGTAGAAATAACTTTTGAAAAGATAAATCTATACCTTATAGATGCAAGCTCTGTCTCCAGCTCTGAGTTTTTCTTCTTCAGCTCCTCCATCTCCTTCTCCAGTTCAGTAAATCGCACTCCCACCACCTGATCTGCGGTCACACCTCGAGCTCTCAGTTTTTTTTGCAGCGCACCCTTCTCCTGCTCCAGTCTGTACATGAATAAAAAAGGAAAACACATGTAAGACAGAGAGGATCTGTTGTCTCAGCTAACAGATACTCAGTGTCTATATGCCGGTGATGTACACACTGACCTGGAATAAAGGTCTCTCAAAGTACTAAGCTGCTTTGACAGGGACTCATTTTCTCTTTCCTTCTCCTTGAGCAAATTCTTCACCTTCTCCACTTTGGCCTGCCATTTTTTGCTCTCCTCCCACCGCACAACTCCTTCTTTATTCTGTCACAGAGGGAAGTAATCCTGTGTATCAACTGAACATATGTCAGCTGGTAATAAATCATTGTATAGTAGCCTTTATCTCAAAACTGTAACAAGTGTAAAGCAGTAGGTCCTAGGTGTGTTGGACGTCTCCAGGCGTTTTTGTTTTTTTAAATTCTGGTTCAAGAATGTAAAGCAGCACAAAGGCAAAAGCAAAAAGTTGAAATGAAATACAGATGGAGGATGTGGTATCTATTAAATACACTGGCTCAAGTCAAGTCAAGCCCACCTCTGGTCTCTGCTGCAAAACAGCTGTTTTAGCCATACAAAGATAGCTCCATAAATTAAATAACAGCTAATAAAAATCTGTTTGCTAATTTCCCACCAAAAAACCCCTGCTGCATTCCCCTAAATGAACCTCTGACGCCTCTGCAGAAACGGACCACACAAAACAATCATAACAGCAAAACATAACTACAAAAACTGGAGTTTGAACCTTTCCATGGTTCTCCTTAAGTTCAGAGGTTTTCTGCAGCTCAGACTCCAGCCTCCTGATCTTATTCTGTAGATTCTCGACGCTCTGCACTCTCTCATCTGGCTCTGGTTGATTCTGCAAAATGAAGCCAGACAGTCGAGATTGTTGGCATGGCACCACATATCTCTCAGACAGGTACAGTGAAGACAGACAGCAGTCCTTAAAAGCATTTCCTGGGAAAAGGAAGACTGCGCTGATTTGGAGGTATGTGATGGGGTGATAGAGTCATGAGAAACAGTTAAAAAGGAACTTCTTTGTGGATTTGCAAAAATATCTGAATAATTGAATCAACCCAGATATTTTCTGGAATTTATCTTAAATCTTGAATAGAATGCGATTAGTAGATTACATTTATGATGCATTCCTGAGGTTTTATTTTCTTATCTGTGCTGGAGAAGTCTAACAAGGTTTCCATGTCTCGCATCTCAATCTTGATCATATTTCAAGAAAGGAATGTCGCGTTTGAGTAAGAGGATCCTAATCTCTCTCCCACATGATGTTTTGGTGATGTGTCATGTGGCTGCTGTTGAACGCATCGCCCTGCGCCTGGTGTAACAGAAGTAAAAGGCCTTCAATGTGCTGCAGGTCAGACCTGCATGGCACTTGTCAGCCTCTTCACTTGCTGCTTGAGCTGCAGGTTCTCCTGCTCTCGTTCGTCCTTGTCGGCCTGCAGTCTTCTCTGCATTTTCTGACATCTCTGGTAGTCCTGGTTCAGTCTGTCCACTTCCTCTTTCAGGACGTGTTCGCGGCCTCTAGCTGCTCTGACAGACTCCTTCGCAGTGAGCAGTTCTTCACTCAGCTCCTGTACCTGCGCCTTTCAAAGAGCAGGGAAAGAGGAACGTATTTTATTTCCTGAATTCTTAAACAACACAAATGACAAACTAAGAGAAAACAAGGGGAAAAAAGTGGTATTGTATGGCCTGTATGTATGTGTCAGTTATATACTTAATCTGTCTCTTAACTGCATCCTTGTTTGTCATTTATACTATACTCTGTCTTCATTTCAGTTGTCTGCCTAAAGAGGAACCTTGAAAACGAGATGTGCCTTTTCAAAGAGCTGATCCTCCCATTGTTTAGTAAGTGGTTAATAATAAATAACTACAACTTCTAATTTCACTATTTTCTCCCAAGTTGCATCTCAATGATCCTCGAGGAGTTAGGAGGCGGCAGAGGAAAATCCCCAGGAGTTGAGGTTTGTAGCTGGTACTAAAGGAGATTTTTAAATTCATGATGGCCGCCTCTTCCAAAGGTCGAAGGTCAACAAAACTTCAGTCATGGTCGTAGACTTCACCTGGCAGCGTGTGTGAAGTTTTGTGCAGATGACTCGAATAAAAGTTCTTTTTTTTTTATTCACCGTATTCTTTTTTTTATTGATTGATTTACTGATTTGTTGAAAGAGGCAGACAAATATGTTTTTCTAATTTCTGTCCCCTTTTAATTTTTTCCTTTTTTCTTTTTCCATAATGTTTGAGTTCACACCACAAGTTTATATTGTGTGTTTTTACTATTAATGAATATATATATATATATATATATATATATTGGCAAATTTCACAAAAAGCTGTAGTTCATGTGGTCATCCCATCATGATTCCTGAAATGTCTATTTTGGTTTCATTTGTGAATTTTGAAATGTTTTTTTGAGCCCCATAAGAGATTCAGGGTACATTTTTTAGTGGGTTTTCCCACTTTGATATCCTCCTATGTTACTATACCCAAAATAAATGTTCCCCAGGTACGAGGTCAGTACAAATTTTGGTGAGTTTTTAAAGATGTGGCAGGAGTGAAACATTTGCTCAAAGTCGCAGTACGAAAGAAGAACTGCGAAAATAATATGATCCTTGCTATGCAGGACTGCTGCAGGCCATAAATAACAACAAATAACAACACAAAGACTGAAAATGTTGATGCTGCTGACAGTTGATCCTTTGGTGAACATCCCTAATAGCATCTGTGATTGTTTTAGGACTTTCTGATACAAAGGCACAGTTTGAAAAATACTCAACCAAAGAGTCTTTCTTGATATTTCAAACTAAAAGGACACTTTATTGATAAAACCAGCTGTTGTTTGTGCTCAGTTCAACACAGAAAAACACACATGTGTGTGACACTTCTGAGAGAACAATCCTCTCTGTATTACTGGAATCTCAAATAATTCTAATATTCTGTGTTTTGGGGGAAGTTTTAGGCTCTTTTTCATTCTAAAATAAATCAATGTTGACTCATACTAAAAAATGATGCAACAGCAAAATGATGTAACACAAAACTAAATACAACATGATTGTCAGCTTCCCAAAATGTTCAGAAATAGCCGTTTCAGTTTTCTGGAAAAGTTTTCAGCTGGAAGAGAATGACATTGAACTTTACCACTGTGGAGGGTATCGCTTTACTGTATCAAATCAACATTGGTTTAGCATTGGATGTCTGTAATGAGATACAAACGGCAACATTACTGACAAAAAGCCAGCCCTGCCAGGAACATCAGTGCTTATAGACCCACTTTAAAGGGACAAACCATGAAAAACAAACTCTTTGAGCTTTTAGGTGTATTATACTGTTCATTCCTCTATAAACTATTCCTCACTATTTTTACATTTCTGAGTAATCCTCTAAAAACCTGCACTCTGAGCACCAGCCCCTCCCATACCCACCAAAATGGGCGGGTTCTCCCATGCTGATGTCACAGAGTGAGACAGCCCCTTTCAGGATGCATCTGATCTGCCAGCACTGCTCAAGGCTAACACCAACACCCAATTTCTCCATGGAGCTAGCGGTGATCCGCAAAAAATTTTGCTTTTAGATGCAGAATACTGTATGTCTTCCAGTTGTGTCTTCAATAAATTCCAGCTCAAACAGGTGTTCGTTGCTTTAGACCACATGTCAATGTCAAGGAAATTCTATCCGGCCCTTCAGATCTTTATATTTTATTGTTATTAATGACACAATGTTATCTTGTGTTCATTTCTAACTTGTATAATCTAAAAAATATATTTTTATGTTGAGTAAAATACTGAAAGTTATTTAAGGTTTAAGTTGATTTATTCTAAAATAATTTTCTTGCATTTTATTATCCATAATTATGTTTAAAAGTTACAGTTTTAAAGTTTTAAAAATTGACATTCTGCTAGTTTTTTGGACTATTTTGTCATTTACTAAGATTTTTAGGGTATTTTGAAGTTTAACTAATATTTCAACTACATGTTAGCTGTTGGGGCTGCACGGTGGCGCAGTGGTTAGCGCTCTCGCCTCACAGCGAGAAGGCCCCGGTTCGAATCCCAGCTGGGACCTTTCTGTGTGGAGTTTGCATGTTCTCCCCATGCATGCGTGGGTTTTCACCGGGGACTCCGGCTTCCTCCCACCGTCCAAAAACATGCTTCATAGGTTGATTGGTGACTCTAAATTGCCCCTAGGTGTGAATGTGAGAGTGAATGTGTGTGATTGAGGCCCTGCGACAGACTGGCGACCTGTCCAGGGTGAACCCCGCCTTCGCCCTTCAGTAGCCGGGATAGGCTCCAGCACCCCCGCGACCCCGAAAGGGACACAGCGGTCAAGAAAATGGATGGATGTTAGCTGTTTTTGCTAACCTACGTTTTTTTTTAGTCTAATTTGGCTTTAAGATGTATCTGACTATCAGCTTCAGCTTTTCTTGCTATCAATTTCAGCATCTTCAACTATCAGCACTAGCATCTTCAGTGGCCAGATTCAGCTCACATCATTCACACTAGCATTATTGCAGATAATGCTTTATATCTAGTTCATAATTATGTTAAAAAGTTTTGGTTTTAAAGTTTTGAAAATGTATTTTTAGTGTATTTCATAAATAATTTGTTTTTTTGTGTTCCAAAGATAATATATGATCATATATATGGATATAGTTCACTCTGAAAGGCTTAAGAAAATCATGGTGTGACCCCCTAAACAACTATGTTTTCTGTGTTTATAACATGTTCTGCTGGCATTTTTCTGATGCTGGAGGACATTTATGAAGAAAATCAAGCTCAAATCTGCATTTCTATGGATTTAGTTATTCAAATAATTTTGAATCAGGAGCGGATAGAAAAATGCTTTTTAAAGAAGATCACATTTGTGATGCAGAAAATTTGCTGGGTGGGCCACAAGCTACCTTTCCCACTCCATTGTGATGCATCAGACAAATAGATCCACAAACGTCTGTTTTCCTCATCTGAGCTGGAGTCTGGATCTAAACTGTACGGCTGGATAGCTCACCGTGTTTGTTGTATGTTAAGTTTTGGTGTGAGGGGCTGTAAGCTTGTGGGAGCGTGCGTAAACAGATGGGTGACAGGAAGTGGGGGCGGGGTTACTTTGCTTTAACAGTCTCACCACAACTCAGAGATGAATTTTAATGAACTCCTGCTACTCTGCAGAAACTATGTTCTAGGACATGACACAGATTACTGACAACAGATCAAAAGAACAACAAAACAACAGAAATCCCACACATATTAAACAGAAACAAATGTCTCATTTGCTCTTTTTATCCACCTAAATTTGTGCATTTAGATACACACAAGCTGGAAGCAGATAATATAAGACCAGAGAGCATATTTTCATGTTTTTGATTTATTTTTCCTCGACTCTGCAGTCAACAAAGCAGATGGTGATTAAAGAGAGAAATACGGGCCCCCTGTGATGATCCAGATGTCAACATGCTGTTGGTGAAGGGACGCAGATTTGCTGTGCGTTCCCTCCTACCACCTTACAGCTGGCTAGCATTCATTAAAAGGCTGTTTCTGTGCTGTTAACAGTCTGATTGTAAATCAGTGCTGTTGCCAAGAATAGAAGCTAAACTATCATCCTGTTAGAATCTAATGCTCTTCTAGGGATTCCAGCTTCACAGCCCTCTCACTACTCTGACACTTGCCACCAACCCAAACATTTCTAAAGACCACACGTGTTATGAAATGAAACAGCCCCTTTCTTTCTTTCAGCAAATGTGTCCTACTGAGGCAGCACTGAAAAAGCTTAATCAAACAACTCTGCTGTTTGTGTGGCCGAAAGAATCCGACAAAGCCTCATCGGGTATCAGGGTAAAACTGAAAACTAGACGGGCTGCTGCGACCCCGGCGCCTCACCTTCAGGTCTTTGGTGTGTCTGTCAATCAGCATCTGAACATTGAGACTCTCCTCTTTCTGCGCAGCGCTGGCTATCACTTGCTGCTCAGCAGCCGACGTCATCTCTGCCCGCAACTCCAGCAGAGCCTTACTGAGAGCCTGGAAAAAACACGGATGGAAGAGATGCTGCCAATGAAAGATAGGATTAATTTAATGGTCGCACCTCATTTTGCAGTCAATACATCATCAGGGAGTTCCACAGGGACTGCTTCCTGGCTCCCACACATTTGGGATTAACATTATGTTCTCACAAAACTGGAAAATATCCAAAGAAACTATTCTATCACGCACGAGCAAAATGTGCTAGAACAGTTGTTGAAGGGATGTTGGTGTAAGTAAGGTGAACCTGCCAGCTGATCATACATGACATGCATTCCACATTACTTTCAGATATTTGTTCTGGGAGGAAAATTAGACTTTAACCATCAGAAAATAGAAAAATAAAAACCTTGAGCTGCTTCTCCTTCTGGGTTAGTTGTGCCTTCAGTCGTTCCACAAGGTTTTTCATGGTATTGCTGGGAGAGCGGACGTTGGCCTCCTTCTGTGCTTCCAGCTCCGTACGCAGGTAGTTCATCTCCTTCTCCATCTGAGCCATCTGGCTCTGCTGATCCTGAGTCTGATCAGTCAAAGCTTTCATCTGGGCAGCATAATGTTCCTCCAGTCTGCAAAAAAATCTCCTTTTGTTAGCTTTATTGCAGCCGAAGCATGATTACTTTAGTTGATGTATTTTTGAGATGTACCTGCTACAAACTGCACATCATTCATTTCTTTAAGGTCAAGCTTGAGACCAGCTTTACAGAGATCTATTTAACAAGTATAAATGAGCCTCATAATGGTTAAGTAAATAAAGAAGAACATTTTGAACACAAACTAGATCAAAAGGTATTATAAGACACTTCAGTATTCCTCACTTTCTTTAGCTACATCTAATAAATCATCAAAGTAAGATGGCATTCCTTCAGTTTGAGACACACACAAGAGATCATTTTGGTGATCCATGCATTCTTAGTGCAATTGAATACATATGAATTGGGACGTACCAAGGCTTTTAGATGCATTTTTAAAAATAAACCCTTAATAATGCAGTTATACTGAGTCCTGCTACTTTGTAGTTGGAAAGTTTTTGTTAGGATGTTGTTCCATTTGTTTCCATTTAGGCCTTTAAATTCTCCCTATGACAATTTTTTTATTTAAAAAAGTGTTCCCAGTAGTGTTTTAGTTATAATTATGACATTTTTAACCAAAATCCCACAATCTAAATGTCTTAAAAAGACATTTTTCATGTTGATCTGAATTCTCTGTTTCCAAAATCTCCTCTGAGGGGGCGTGGCTTTTAGCAGCTCCGCCCCTGACCCCCCTGTCTGATTCTGATAGCTCTGTGTCTCACTAGCGTAAATCTTCACCGCTGCTACATAAAAACATCCATCAATCTGGGTAATGTCCAGCCGTATGGTTCTGATCCGGATGTCAGCTGGACGAGGAAGTGAAGATCTTCATGATTCTTTCTGATTCTTTCTCCTTCCAGTTCACCAAAGACTCTTTGAGCTAATTCTCCAATGTTTATTGACGTTGCTGTGATCAATACATTCAATCATTGGTAGAGGGACAACCTGCAACCTTTAATGCCAAAAGAGCCATATGATCCAGTTTCTTATGGACTAAAATCCAAGATCCCAGAAAGGGTTATTTATAGTTGGCTCCGTGTGGCTTTCTAAAGAGCTTTCAATGTTTACGTTTCGACACACCCTGAGATTTTTACACCTCATATGTTAGCCTACAAACTGACCCTGGCCCGTCTGTCAGAGAAGAAAACAGTTATGTGGCCCTCAAAAGAAAACGTTTGGGGACCCTCCTTTAATACGAACGATTGTAGTTTAACAGGGTCCAAAAGAAAGCAAACATTTAAAGCTTACTGACTTTGTCATGTCATCCGTGTGTTTTCTAGCTCGCGTCTCCATGGTGATCCTTTGCTTCTCCAGCTCAGAATTGGCCTGTTTGAGCTTCTCAGAGATGGAGCCCAGAGAAATATCCTGTTCCGTCACTGTCTGCTCTAGCTCGGCCAGCCGCTCCAGGTGCTGGGAGGTCGGTAACCTGATGGTCGGCTTCTTCATCAACTCCTAAACAACAACAAATGAAGCAGTCAGTCCTGCAGCCACTTCACGATTTAGATTTCAGACTTTTATCTGGAAAGTGGGATGTCGGTCACCATGGCTGTCTGTTTGAAACGATCCAGGGAGGCATCTGTATTTAAGTCCAACTTCTGATGCAACGTCCTCAACTCCTCCTGGTGCCTTTTGATCATTTGGTCCTGATCCTTGTTTCCACATGAGTACGGTGCATAGGAACAAAGAAACGATGAGAAATGAATTCAAAAATAAAACAGAGACTGCTTAGTTTATGAGCATGTCTGTGGAGTAACACTGAAGTCCCACTCCTTTTGATCGATTGTAAAATCCTTCTCAGTGATCTTTTAATTATGATGATGTCGTTTTAAGCCCAAAATCAAAAACAACAGGTTGTTTTCTCAAACTTAGTTTCTGGAACTTATTAGAAATTAGCCTGAGTTGTAGGCGGGACTGTTGGGGTGGAGCATCCCCGCCCCCACTTCCTCTCACCTATCTGTTTCTGATCTCCCAGAAGCTTACAGCCCTTACAGCCCCAAGCTCACATTACCAATAGAACAGAAATGGTGATCAATATCATAGCTATCCCGCTGTACAGTTCTGATCCAGATTCCAGCTCAGACGAGGAAAACAAAGACGTTCATGGATCTATTGGTCTGTAAGTGGATGCATCAGAATGGAGCGGAGCAGGGAGCTTGTGTCCTGCCGATTGCAACTTCTATGTCACAAATACAATGTTTTACAAACTGTATTTTTGTCTGCTCCTGATGCACAACAATGAAGATGACGAAATACTTAGAAAGGCAATTGTTGAGCTTAATTTTCCTTACATATGTCCTCTATCATCAGAAAAATACTTCAAAAACATGTTAAAAAATGAAGGGGAAGGGAGAAGGGAAGAAATCAGATTGGGCCTCAGAGTCTGATAGTCTCTGCTCTCCTGTAAGTTCACCTCTTATTCTGAAAGGTGACTGTAATCATGACTTGATACAAAACCACTAAAGGTTGAGGAATAAATACCATGTGAAAAAATGCTTTTTTAAATGACAGAATGGAAAAGATTTCAGGGTTTTCCCTCAACAAAATGCTTAAAGAATCATTCAAAACATCTGGAGGGAAAATTAAAGGCAAAACCTTCCCCTTTTGTTTTGGAGGAAACTCTGTTCCAGAGCAAGGATTAAAAATATCGACCATGTATGCCCTTAACACTCAAACAGTCAGAGAGTGGGATGATGGAGGGTTCTACGCCTGTGCTTGGTAATGAGAATTGACACTTGTGAAATGGCAGAACTGATGCATAACAGTGGGGGAGACATTTCTAGAAATGCTTTGATTACAAACACACATTGGCTGCTGGGAAGGCCAACATTTAGGCCCGTTCTTGTCCTAATCAAGAACCATTTTTCAGTAAAATATTTATCCAGTACTGCTGCACATATTTGGAAATCATGTAAGCTTTTATAGGTGTTATGAAGAAAACATTACAAAGCAGTGGAAACTGTAGTGTCCTTCATGCAGCAAAAACATGAAATAACTTGAGTTTTCTCCATCAGCCATCATAAGCCAAAGGAGATGAAAACCTCTCATCCCTGTCAGTACATGTTTCATGCAGTGTGGTACCTGTCTGACTCTAGCCAGCTGGTGCTGGTACTTCTTCAGCAAGTCTTCCTTTTTGTCCAGTCGTCCCTGCAGGTCTTTGATGGTCTGTTGGGCCACCATGAGAGCAGGCTGGGTATCTGATTGACCCTCTTCTTTCTTGGTGAGGTCTGCCAGCAGCCGCTCTCGGTCGGCAGCGGCTGGGAGACGAAGACGCAGCTCATTGATCACTTTATCCCTGGATAAGATGTTCTGCTCTGCAGTCCGCAGAGCTGCCTCCTTTTCTTTCAACCTCTACACATCAAAATATTGTTGGGATAAAAACCTGAACCACAGAAAAATGACATGTTTCTGAAAGAAGAGCAAATACTCTGCCTCATTTAATCTTTTGCAAGTGGCCTGAGTGTCCATGATGATCCGCTTATCGTCTTTTATTTTGGTCAGTGCAAACTCCAGCTGATGGGAAAGAGGTAAAGATGGGTCTGGAAAGAGGCTTGAACCTTCTTCACTCTGAAAAACAAATTAAGAATTAGCAGAGGGATGAGAGACTTCCAATGGAATAAAAACTCCAAGTTTGTCTTGACCCAAACATGTTTAACCCAGTGTTTTTCACCCAGGGTACGCTAGTGTCATGTCAGGTGTGCGTTAGGAGAGTATCAGCTCTGTGTCCATCTAAACAGGACAGGTTTCACAATTAACAGTATAAGAAAACCGGACTGAGCGAGTGTGATGACACCCATTGAAAACTGTATATTTCCAGATCCAGCAGAATGAAGCTAATCCAGTCGCCATTTTTCCACGATTTGGACACCGTCATTTGGAGCCAGTCGAGATTAATAAGCAGTGATTGATCCGTTTGTTCGCTGACACGTTTCTATGACAACCACTGTCACCAGTCAGGAGTGATCATGTAGGAAATCCACTCCCCTTTCACTGAAAGCGGGCTGTGGAGAATCTGTCAATCAAACATTCAAGTTAAGGCCCAGAGGGCCACCACGAGCTTTTACTGAATAACTCGGCTTCTTGGAGCCAGCGGGCACTTCCTGTTTGGAACGCCAGGGTGGAGGGGTCACTCAGTCCAATTCTCTTATACAGTCAAGGGGTTTCATATGGAGTAAAAGCCAAAACTCTACCACGAGCATTTATCAAACTTCATGCATGCAAGGAACGTTCCACGGCGCAGGACAGTCTCTATGCCCGCTCGTGGGAGTATTCTTACGCTCCTAAAACTAGTTCTGCCCCCTTGTGGAGGGCCGTGCACTTGTGGAGCTTCTCCCACGCGCCCGTGAAAAAACTCACTATTGAGGGGGAAAAAAAAAAAAAAAAAAAGAAATACTCAAGTATCATTCGTTTTTACAAATTAAAACTAACAATGAATTAAAACTAACAATGAAAAGAGTAACAAATGTAGTAAACAAATAATTTTTGATGTTCTCATTTTTTAAAAATCAAAAATGAAGCAAACACATAATTAGGACTGCTATGATTACCGACACTAATCGACAACTAATCAACCAGTCGATTAGTCATTGCTTTATATTATATGGAGTCGAAGGGTAGTAAAGTTGAAAGTTATAATGACATTGCGCTAGCATTTTGGACTGCAGTGCTTTACCTTTTCAGCGCTGCCAACGATCTCACTCTGGTGCTTCTCGTAGTCCTCCAGTTGACGCTCTAACTCCACTTCTCGTTGATCTCTTGCAAGCTGCTGCTCTTCGTTAAGCTTTATGTTGAAAAGTAAACCTTTAAGTCTTCCTAACTAAAGAGGTTCCTTATATTAAAATAAAGCCAAAGTATTCCGTATACATGGTCATTTCTTAACACAGTAGGCTAACTCAGTTTAAAATGTTGTTGAGACTTTTATTTTCTCACTGTTTGCAGCTGAACTATTTCCTCCTCCAGTGTGCGGATGGTTTGTTCCTGCTCTCCCACCAGGTTCTTCAGGTACCTGATCTCCTCCTTCTGGACCGCCAGCTCCCTTCCTTTTCTCAGTTCCTGCAGCCGAGCCTCCTCCATCCTCTTGTGCCACTCGGATACCTGTGTGAATACCATACTTGTCTATAGAGTGAGTACAAGATCAGTCAATACAGTGAAACCTTTCTTCTACAGACCTTCTGTGCTCCTTTCACATCCTTCAGAGTTGAGATGAGCTCCTGCAGACCTTGAAGTCTCAGTTCCAGTTCCTCTGCTCTTCCCTGGGCCCTCTGCTTTTCCTCCTCAGCTTTCTTCCTCTCCTCCTGGGCTTTCACTCTATCCTCGTGAAGTCGCAGCATGGCTACAGAAAACTTTTCCTGCTGAGGAAGTGGCAGCGCTCCAGCAAACTGCCTTCGCAGTGACTGGATGGTCTGCCGCAGGTGCCTGGAGCGATTCCTGGCCTCTTGGCGAGCGAGAAAAAGGGAGCGCTCTGAGGCGTCCAGACGCTGCTCGGCTCTTAGCTTGTGGGCCTCCAGCTGCTGGATGCGAGTTGTGTAGGATTCCAGTTTTTCCAGAGCTGCCGATTCACTGAGCTGCAGAGCAACAATGTGCTGGTGGAGCTTTGCGATCAGAGCCTTCTCATCTGACTGTGACTGAGGAGACATTAAGGATACGGTAGTTCAGGGGTGTCAAGCTCAATCGCACAAGAGCCCAAAATCCAAAACACACCTTAGGTCACGGGCCGAACAGGACAAGCATATATTGAATGAACACTAATACACTTTTAAAACTTTAAAACCGTAACTTTGTAACATAATTATGAACTGTAAGCTGAATTTGGCCGCTGAAGATACAGAAAATGATAGCTGTAATCACTGAAGCTGATAGCTGAAATCACTGAAGCTGATAGCTGGAAACACTGAAGCTGATAG
>NC_050517.1:5071349-5091092 GCF_002922805.2 Oryzias melastigma
GGCACCCCCGCGACCCCGAAAGGGACAAAGCGGACAAGAAGATGGATGGATGGATGGAAGAAAAGCCTATATTAGCCAAAACAGCTAGCATGTAGCTGAAATATGAGCTAAACTCCAAAATATCCTAAAAAATCTTAGTAAATGTCAAAATAGTCCAAAAGCTAGCAGAATGCTAATTTTTAAAACTGTAAAACCATAACTTTTTAACATAATTATGAATGATAAAAAGGCAGGAATATTATTCCAGAATAAAATCAACTTAAACCTTAAATAACTTTCAATATTTTACTCTCCATAAAAATATATTTTGTCAAAATTATACAGGTTAGAAATGAGTGCCATATAACATTGGGCCATTAATAATAAAGTAAAATGATGTGAAGGGCCGGATCAGGCCGCTGGAACCTGACTTTGACACATGTGGTGTAGTTTAATAAACGGGATTCAAACCATATTCTTTCATCTGATCCTGATTCTCCACAATTTAAATAAAGTAATACTCAGAAATTGGATTTTAAGCTTCATTTTCTTTACATATGTCCTTCATCAACAGAAAAATGCAATAAAAACATGTTCAAACCCCAAAGACACCATTTTCATCAAAGGGGGTATTAAAAATTGATCTCTTGGTGTAAACAAAAAAAAATCAGGTACCTGATAATCTAGTATTTGCTTCTTCAAAGCTTCTTCTTCTTTATCTTTAGACTTTTGTTTGGCCTGTAAAGCAGCAACCTGGGTCAAAGCGACCTCTGACACCTCCTGAAGCCTGTCAAAAAGAATTCAAATACATTTCAGATATGTTGGGTGCAACTTAAGCAATAAAGGAAAACAACAGGTGTCTTTGCTAAAATGTTTTTACAAACGCAGGGGTTTGTGTTGATCCAAAAGCAGAGAGAAGGTCATTTTACCTTGAGAACATGGATCTATAATCAGTACTTCTGCACCAAGATCAGATTTTAACTTTGACTAACAGGGAAAGAAATATGCCGAAAGGCTGTTATGTTCATGATTCCAAAACAAATGTTGATGATAGCCCAAGAAAAACTCTCCAGCTTCTCCCATCAAACCACAGCCAGGAGAACTTATCTAAAACAACCAGACTCAACAAACAATTCGAACTTTTGAAATTTATCACCAGATTAATGGCAGGAATGCTCACGTAATTTTCAACACAGCTTGTTTTTCATGATAAGAGCATATTGATCAATTTGATACCAAGATACTCGGACATACTTTGAGACTTCAATCCGGAGCTCCGCCTCGGCCTTTTCCAGCTCTGCGATCCTGGCCCTGTCAGCATCGCTCACAGCTTTGCTGATGCTTTGCGCCAGCTCATCTCTTAGCTCTCTCTCCGTCTTTTGGGCCTCGGCATTCATCTTGGTCAACTAAACAAAACAAAGCAATGAAAGGACTTGATAAAAGCCAACAAAGAAGACGTTGTTGTGGAGGCAAGCTAAGACAACAGAGCAAACAGAAGAACAACACAACAATCGAACTTCTAAACTTTGTTAAGCTACGTTCAAAATGCCCTGGTAAATGCACGTTCAAGCAGCTACTTTTAATGGAAAGTCTATGCTAACGCGTAAACACATGTTTCAGGCTTCCATCTTCACGTGTTGTTGCGTATCTACACTGTTTTTGGGCTTTATGAACAAAACACGTGGCCATAGTGTTTATGTTCTTTGATTTACTGTAACTTTTCAACCGTTAACACAATAATTCCAGCAGATTCTGCAGGAGAAAAGCAGCTCGAGATTTTGTGTTTAAGCGTCAGCAAGGACGGCAAGGAGGTTAAACCGGACTGAACTTTGACCAATCAGGGACTCGGATTTGGTAGTGAAGTGTATCCGCCCACTTTAATTGCTATCAAACACTGGTGCCAACCACCAGGGGCCCGTTTCAAGAAGCAGGTTCAACAAATTTAGAGTTCGAACCTGAACTTAGAGTCACTGGACTCAAAATTCTCAAACTCATGGTTTTCGGTTCCAGAACAGCTGAAAATGTTTGATTCAATGAACTTGAAGTTGTTAGAACCAGAATCAGGTGTGAGCGTCGCCACCATAAAAAGCCCTGATCAATGGAGCAAAGACAGCACGATTCACCATGGCAACGGGGACAAACATCTGAGTTACGTACTTCCGGTGGCGGAAATTGATAAGTTCCTGCAAGCATATGCAGACTATAGAGAACATTTTCATCAAGAAAAGCAACACAGCTGCAGCGGTAGAACAGAGAGAAAATATCTGCAGTTATTTGAATCATTTCTAATAATGAATAATTAATGTCAGGAAGGTTGAAGGTTATTTTGTCTCTTGTTGAGTAATCTGTTACCAATCTAATAAGTAATCTCCGTGATCGTAACCCCCCCCCTACACACACAGATATCACTGCACGCTAAAAATAAACTGTAGCTGCCTGGCATATGTTAAAAAAGTATTTATTTAATTTTAATTCTCAAGACTTAAAAAATATTCGCCGAATTTTTTTAAACGTAAAAATAACTTTCTGTAGCCGGGAGTCGCACTCGCTACCTATGCAGTGGGAGGCAGCGTTGCTGTCAAATGAGCTAATGTCTGACGCAAGTCCCGGACGGTGGATAAGTACACATCCTTCTCCGTTGTTTGACATTCCTTGATTCCTATTGTTAAGGGTTTAAAATAAGGAAAAGAAAACTGTATTTTTTAATAGCGAGTCCCTGGAAAAACTCACTATTTATAATATCACTGAAATAAAAATGAATCAGAAACTGCAGTCAGTCGACTCGTGTCCTCCAAATCCTCTACCGACGTAAATAACATTTCCTCTGGATTAATCAGCCTCCTCTCTACATGATCCTCTATGAATGAACATGTCATTTTGGTTTCTACGTGGTGAAAACGTGACGTCTCTAATGTGAATGTTCTCTGAATGTTAATGAGGAACTCATATTTGAACATCTTTCACTTTAAAAAGGGGCGGAGACCGCAGAGAACTCTAAGTTTCCTGAAGAAAACCTGCTACCGACCAGGTTTCGTTCACAGACTCAGTTACCATAGTGATTGATTCTGAGTTCATCCTAACCCGCTTCTTGGAACGGGCTTGGTTTCGCCCACTTTCCCGGGTTTGAGTTATCCCTCAGAGTTTTGCCGAATTTGGAGTTCACGAACTCAGAGTTCCAACAAAACCTGCTTCTTGAAACGGGCCCCAGGAGTGCTATGGACTCTTGCCCCAGGACACCACAACACATAACTGAATCTGCGACCTTGTGATCACAGGTCGGCTGTAGAGGTTGTATCCGTCTGGAATTCTATGACACCAAGTCTTTCATATTTCAGAATAAAGCTGTGAAAGAAAAAGTCTGGAGCAAGATTCACCAGATCTGCACCAGTTTGACATTTCCCACCAACACTCTTCCAGCTGTAGGTGGTGGACATGCACTTGTGAACATAAGAAAAAGAAATAGAAGCCCCTCCCTGCTTGTCCAGTGTGAACACCATGGGTTAACCCTTCCGCTCTCCTTAGTTTGTTTACATTAAAAGTGGGGTCATCTGGACCCCCCAAGACAGTGCGCTGAACTTTTTTTTATCTTGAGTTTCACTAATGTCCATGACAGACATAAAATCCTGTCCACCTTTGTCATGGAAGAAATCACAAATCAATATGTGGTTGGAGTCATCTGAACCCCAAAGAGAGCGGAAGGGTTAAATAGTGCGTTTAAGAACCCTCGTGGGCGTGGCTACTGAGTCACAAACCAACTTGTTGACATAGAAATGTATAATCCCCCAGGATAATACATAAGTAAACAATGCTGTAATTATTTTTCAAATGTGTTAGGCTAAAATGTGAGACTTTAAATCCCTCAAACATTGAAAATCTACTTTTTAAGTGTCCTACCTCTGTAAATTTGGACTCCAGCTCCAAGTTGCGATCCTCCACGTGCTTCAGGGAGTTCCTCACATGCTCGTACATTTTGTGGGCATGCTCAGCTCTCTGTCGCTCATTCAACTCCTTCATCTCTAAAGTGGTGATTCTTCTCGCAGCAGAGACCATTTCATTGTTGATGGTTGCCTTGCCTTCTTTATCCAGGCCAGTCTCTGCACCTGGAGACACTAAAATAACAACACAAACGATGTGCAGGCCACAATCCATAAATCTACATTTGGTCGATTGTGTGTTGTAAAATGTCAAAGCCATTAAACTTGGTTATGACAAAAGGATTTCAAGTAATTTAATCTGGTTCAGATGTGACTGTTGTACCCCGAAGAAGTCATTGCTTTTCTTATAGTATAATTAAATCTAATCCTCTTTAAATATGATGACTTCTTACTGTTTACCCTTAACGCTGGGACAGGACTGTCATAACAATGCTCACCACAACACAAATCTCAAAAAGGGTCAATCTAAAGCTAGATTGACTTAAGCTGTCTGGATCATCATTTACTGTGGATGCACGCCGGATGATGCAGTCAATCAAAGCTAACAAAAAGGATTTGGATTTTACGGGAAGCCTGGGCTCTGACCTACATCCCAGCAAATCCTTTGTTGATAGAAGTGAAGCCTTGAGAAAGCTGAACTTCTCCCTGAGAGCTCCAGTCTCTTCACCGATATGTTTATGACGGAGATTAAAACAAAAGATAGACATGAGGTTCACTGTTGTTTACCAACTGTGTTGACTTTCTCCCATGCTTGCTCCAGGGTATTGAGTTTCTCCTTTGTGATCTCCAGTTCTTTAATCATGGATCTGATTTGTTCTTGGAGGGAATCATTTTCACTCTGAACACACAGAAATAATCTCACCCATTTACATATAGTGAGGGTTCAGACAATAACAAACATTCCACAGAAATATACATGCTAGAGGGGAAGTTGATATACCTGCAAATGCTGGAGGTTGGTAGATTTCTGTATGAGGCAGCTGTCCCTCTGCAGCACGTCTCTGTATTTGATGGTTAGCTCTGTGTACTGTCTGTTCGCCCTCTCCAGTTCTGATAGAGACACGCTGTCATCCAAGGCCTTCTGCAGAGCTGCTATCTTATATGCTGCCATTTCCTTCAGACCAAAACCAGAAACACACAGTCAAAGCAGAGCGAGGAGGTTGATTGCCGTTTGTGGAGATTCTCAGTAATCCAAGTCAGAGTAGAAAAGAATACAGTAGAGTAGAGTAGAAGAGAGTAGGGGAGGGGAGGGTAGAACAGAGTAGAGTGGAATATTGAATAGAATAGAGTTGAATATTGAGTAGAGTAGTATATAGTATGGTAGGGTAGGGGAGAACATAGTAGAGTAGAGTAGAGTAGAGTAGAGTAGTATATAGTATGGTAGGGTAGGGGAGAACATAGTAGAGTAGAGTAGAGTAGAGTAGAGTAGAGTAGAGTAGTATATAGTATGGTAGGGTAGGGGAGAACATAGTGGAGTAGAAAAGAGTAGAGTTGAGTAGAGTAGAACACTGAACAGAATAGAGTAGGATAGAGTAGTATAGAGTAGTATAGAGTAGAACACTGAACAGACTAAAGAAGAATGGAGTAAAGTAGAGTAGAGTAGAAAATTGAATAGAGTAGAGTATTGAACGGAACAGAACAGAATAGAACAGAACAGAACACTGAATACTGAACAGAATACTGAAATGAATAGAATAAAACAGAATAAAATAGAACAGAATAGAACACATGCTAGCTGTTTTGGCTAACCTAAGTTTTTTTTAGCTATTTTTTTGCCTAATTTCGCATTTTGCTAACATTTTAACTGGCTATCAGCTTCAGCATTTTCAGCTTCCGTGTTTTTAGCTATCTATTTTAGCATCTTCAGCCAAATTCATCTTACAGCATTCACACTATCATTATCACAGGTAATGCTTTCTATCCAGTTCATAATTATGTTAAAAAGTTACAGTTTTAAAGTTTTTAAAATGTAGTTTTAGAGTGTTTAATAAATGTTCATCTTGTTCGGCCCGTGACCTAAGGTGTGTTTTGGATTTCGGCCTCTTGTGCGATGAAGTTTGACACCTGATGCACAGACTCGTACATTGGCGAAGCCAAAAGATCAAACACATGGCTCATCAGAGGCCCTGCTCATAGGATTCAGCGGTCAACTTGGATTTGAAAGACAAGGGTCCCTATTTTGAGGATGGTAATGTGCACATTTTGGAGGGAGATGGCTATTGGTTTGAGACACAGTCCTCAATCAACACAGAGGAGCGCTACAACATCACATACAATATCTATTTACAATGAAGCTCTTTCAACAATCCCAAGACAGATTCACACTCATCTACACCTGCAACCACGTGACTCAGAAAACACAGCAGCTCTCTCAGGATATTAAAATGACTTTGATGGTGTCAACAACCAGCTAATAGTGAGTAAAAATCTTTGGCACTCCACTAGATGAAGCTTCTTGGATGAGAAGTGAAAGCTCTTCAAGGAGAAAGAAGTACAGTAGCTTTTTGAGAAGAGAGTCTTTTCCCCCAAACCAAAAGGCATCAAGAACGGATGACCTGAGACTACCTTGTGCAAACGCCACCACTGAAACGGATGGACACACTTTTAAAACATAGCAAGAGGTCATAAGAGCCCGTTGTGTGTTCCTGCTGTTGTTGATCGAGTGAGTCATGGTGCAAGAGTCCAACCATCTGCTACCTGTGCCTGGTACTGTTGTTCGCCGCCTGTTTGGTTTGGCAGACGGCGTCTGTCAAAACATTCAACTCTGAAGGCAGGAGAAGTTATGAGAGGTGAAATGTTGTGACCTCGTCTGAATCAGGAGGGGTGGAACAAACAGCATATTGCGTATAATTGTGTATACAGAGTGAGAGGCTGTGTGAGTTTACAACATAAAAATCTGACCAGTGAAGGCTATGACCACTTCTACTGTTAATTTACAAAAGGAGCCAAGGTCTCAAAATCATTTTCATCAACATTAAGGCAAACTTTAACTCAAAGTCCCCCTCTGATGAAAATCCTGTTTTTTGAGTTTCTAACATGTATTTGTGTCATTTCTCTTCTGAAAGAGAACAAATGTAATAAGAAATCATTTAGTTTTTTCATTTCCGAGTATTTCTCCTTTTAAATCGATCAAAGTGTCTTGGACAGACTCTGTTTGAATGAATGATCTTCTTTCCATCAACAGCTCTGCTGCACATGCACTAAACCCTCATCTGTTCCTAGTGTCTAGTTCAGGTTCTGGAGAAGAGAAGATGGTATCTTCACATTGACTGCAGTCAAATGAGCCGCCGTTCACATTTCTGTGGTCAAATCAGCATCACTGGATTTTTGGTGTGAGTTTCATCCAATACTTACGGTAGCAGGACTGAGAACGCTGGAAAATCTCCACCAGACTCCACGGAGCTTCTTGATGTGACCACGGAAATGTGAACGGCGGCTCATTTGACCGCAGTTGGAAAGGATTGTAAATCAATGAAAGAGCATTTTGATGTTAGCTTTGATTATTTTATCAAGAACTCTGAGAAACCAATGATTGAATGTATTGATCACAGTCAATAAACATTGGAGAATTAGCTAAAAGAGTCTTTGGTGAACTGGAAGGAGAAAGAATCAGGATTTTGGAGGAAGTTCTGTCCATGAAGATCTTCACTTCCTCGTCCAGCTGACATCTGGATCAGAACCATACGGCTGGACATTACCCAGATTGATGGATGTTTTAATGAAGCAGTGGTGAAGATTTATGCTAGAGAGACACAGAGCTATATTAATCAGACGGGGGGGTCAGGGGCGGAGCTGCTAAAAGCCACGCCCCCTCAGAGGAGATTTTGGAAACAGAAGCTTTAGATCAACATAAAAAAATGTCTTTTTAAGACATTTAGATTGTGAGATTTTGGTTTAAAAAATCATAATCATAATTCACACACTACTGGAAACATTTTTTTTTTTTATTAAAAAAAATTGTCATGGGGACTTTAAAAAAAAAACAGAAATGTTAGAAATAAATTCAAATTTAACTTGAGCCCATTTAAAAATAAACCCCATTAGCTGCATATTGTATTGGAGCTAACTCTGCATTTGTAAAGAGAATCCACAGTAATGCAGCCTTTTCTACCTTTAACAGTCAATCATTTTATCTGAGAAAGAGAAAGAATACCTGTTACAATATAATTGGAAAAGGAGCTCAAAAGAGCAGAAATTGCGCAGCTTTCTTTAGCATGTCTACAACACAGCTCCACTTGCTAAAGGAAGTGATAAATTTGATTGTCAGATTTCACTAAAATGGAATAGAATCTGAGTGACCAACGGGAAAGCAGCAGAAGCGCAGCTGCATCATCAATCTGGGAATAAAAACGAGCCCCAGTAAGTCACAGCAGCAGCGGCTGTCCTCCTAAATTAACACCAGGCAAAGTTCACCACGTTCACAACTAGATCTGAAAAACAGACGTGCTAGTGCAACCGACTGAGACGTGGAAATGACTGCTGCTGCAGCAGCTTACAGACAGTAAATAGCACTGCATAATATCAGCGGCTGTGGAGTAAATCCAATAAAAAAAAGGCAAAAATAAAAACATGCCTGTTGTTCACAATAAAACTTGGAGACTAAATTTTATTAGAGAATGTGGAAAGAAAAATGATGAATATTGGGAGCACATGCTGGGATTAGATCACCGTTCAGCCTCAGATGGGGGGGGCAGCACATGTAAACCGTTTTCCTGAAGACCACCATAGTGTAGCAGCGAGCTCAGAGCCAGATAATGGGGGGACGAAAGGGAAGGCGTGGGGGGCCAGTTTGCGATGGTATCATAGATGCCTGTGAATCTCTGTGTGCAGCGGCTGACAGCAGGCCGTACAGTCTTCACAAGATTAGAGGAAAAACGAGAAGCCTGCTGCCAAAATAGTTATTGAAGAAAAACACGTCTCCTCGCTTCAATCCAAGAAATACTTACATCCTGGATCTGAATGAGAAAGGTGGGGAAGGTCAAACAACACCCCACTAATACTGATCAGCTTCACACAGAGGGGAAGAGATGAAAGCAGATAGTCAAAGTGCTCGCTGGTGACGGGACTTGGTTTACTTTGGTACTTTTTCATTTTGTGTTTTTCTCCATTTGTGTGTTGTTTTGTTTTTTGTTTTGATTTTTATTGTATTATTATTTTTGTTCACATTGTTGTGGAGAGAGCATACATGTACACGTATTTCTGTTTGTTTATGTATTGGATTTGTGGCTATGAGAACGTGTGACCCCAGGAAGAATAGCTGGTGGCATGTCCATTAGCTAAAGGGGATTCTTAATAAACAAACAAACATATAAAGGTTTATTTTACATGTGAACAAGATATTAAAGTTAAATGCTGTAGATAGCAGCAGAATTATGATAGTAATGTTCTGCCATAAGTCTCCCACAAGTAAATATAAAACTCCACAAACACAAGGAACGTTCCACGGATGCCAGACCGTCTCAACGCCCGCTCCTCTACTCCTGCGCGCTGGCGAAACCTCTTCTCCGATCTGGTGATACTTCGTCTCGGATCTGGTGAAACCTCTTCTCCGATCTGGTGAAACCTCTTCTCCGATCTGGTGATACCTCTTCTCCGATCTGGTGAAACCTCTTCTCCGATCTGGTGAAACCTCTTCTCCGATCTGGTGAAACCTCTTCTCCGATCTGGTGAAACGTCTTCTCCACGCTCGTGAAACCTCTTCTCTGATCTGGTGATATCTCTTCTCCGATCCGGTGAAACCTCTTCTCCGCACTCGTGAAACCTCTTCTCCGATCTGGTGAAACCTCTTCTCCGATCTGGTGAAACCTCTTCTCCGATCTGGTGATACCTCTTCTCCAATCTGGTGAAACCTCCTCTCCGATCTGGTGATACCTCTTCTCCGATCTGGTGAAACCTCTTCTCCGATCTGGTGAAACCTCTTCTCCGATCCGGTGAAACCTCCTCTCCGATCCGGTGATACCTCTTCTCCGATCTGGTGAAACCTCTTCTCCGATCTGGTGAAACCTCTTCTCCGATCTGGTGAAACCTCTTCTCCACGCTCGTGAAACCTCTTCTCCACTCTCGTGAAACCTCTTCTCCGATCCGGTGAAACCTCCTCTCCGATCTGGTGATACCTCTTCTCCGATCTGGTGAAACCTCTTCTCCGCACTCGTGAAACCTCTTCTCCCATCTGGTGAAACCTCTTCTCCGATCTTGTGAAACCTCTTCTCCGATCTGGTGAAACCTCTTCTCCGATCTGGTGAAACCTCTTCTCCGATCTGGTGAAACCTCCTCTCCGATCCGGTGAAACCTCTTCTCCGCACTCGTGAAACCTCTTCTCCGTTTGAAGATGTTACCAGTGGAAAGTGTCTCATCGTCTGATTTTTGAGATGCTAGTCTGGGTAAAGTTGTGGCACAGTTTTGTCTGGCACGGGTAAAGGAGTTCCGTGACTCCGTTGAGCGGGAGTGAAGCTGAAATCTACGAGGCCCCTGAACGCACCACGGGCGCGTGCAGCGCAAAATCCTCACGCACAGACACAGACCTTGATCGATCACAAAAACTGATGTTTGTCTCCCTCCTGGACCACAAGAAGCTTCAGGAATACCAGAACATTTCCCGCATGCAGCCTTTTCCATCTTATCACAGCCACGGAACACTTTCCATCTGCGAAACGCACGGATTCTGCACGACAGAGTGATTGAAATCTTCTTGAGGATAGAAAGGATGGATTTTGTGTTTAAATAATCTGGATTTTTGGTGAGTAATATTTTGCTATCTCCCTACATAATATTGAAATTTTATCAGGTTATTTTTTATGCTTTTGGTGTGTGTGTGGCAGTTGTACCTGCACTAGAAGTTTTATTGCCATAAAATAGTTAATGAGGGTTGGATTGATTCAGATGGAGCACTACTGAAGGCCTAGGTGTGAAATGCACGGCCCGCCACTGTTGTACAGTTATATAATTAGACAAGTTTAAAACTTAATAAATATAGCTCTCCGCTTCTCCTCTTTTCATTTTTAGTTTTAATTTGAAAAACAAATGATACGCAGGTATTTCCTGCTTTTTTTTTTCTTCAATGTTGAGTTTCACTCGGGCACGCAGCAGAAGCACTACGAGGGCACAGTCCTCCACGAGGGGACAGAACTAGTTTTAGGAGCGTAAGAATACTCCCCCAAGCGCAGAGAAGAGGTTTACGAGAGTGCAGGAGTAGAGGAGTGGGTGAGGAGACCCGTGGAACGTTCCTTGTGTTTGATATATGCTCATGGAGGACTTATAGCGGAAAATGAACGCCATCCTTTGAAGACCCACTGTTAGGATGAGGGATAATCCCCTGATGATGGCTACCTTGTGTCGCTGCAGGTGGCCGATCCTCTGAATGACGGACACCCGCGTGTGGCTGCTCTCCTCCTTCAGCTTGCTGTTCTCCCTTAGGAGGTGCTGTTCTTGTTCCAGCAGGGTGGTGTAGCGGCGAGTCAGCTTCATCTCATTCACCTTCAGCACTGTCACCTTACCGAAGGCTTCGCTCAGCTGCCTCCTGATGTCCTCCGGGTCTTTCTCAAGAGTGTTCAGCAGATCCTAAAGAAAGGAATGAGCGAGTGCTGACAAAATGATACAAAAACCACATGTGTGTGTCTCAGCTGTTCCCCCTGTTAATAATCTTGTTTATGTTTCAAAAGAGTTGTACTGACATGAAATTGCTGGATTTTAATGCTGTCCACTTGCTGCTGTTCCTCCAGCTTGGTCTTTATTTCTGTGATTGCTTCCTTCTCTTTTTGCCACTCTGCCTTCTCACTATAAATTCAAACACAGTGAATTTCTTTCAAAGCTGAATTTGAAAACACAATCTTGTTAACTTACCTTAGATGCTCCTTATAGAGAAGTCCCTGCTGATGGCTAACAACAGCAAACTTATCTTTGTACTCCTCCAACGTTCCAGTCAGTCTCTTGTTTATTTCTTCCTTGTTGCTGAGCTCCTAAAAATTCCAGTGAAATCATCAAGTCAGTCCAAGCTGGAAATACAGCACTCGACTGTTTTGGGTCATGGTTTTATATATGCGATTTGTGTATTATCAACTAAAAAATAAAAAAAAATAAAAAAATGTTTTTTTTTTTTAAATTTGCTAATAAACAAATAATGGAGAGAAAAAAAAAACATCCGTTGGCTTATACCAGGGGTCTGCAACCTACGGCTGTGGAGCTACTTGTGACTCTTTTAGCTCTCCATAGTGGCTCTCTGGCTAAAGAAAAATAAAATGATAGTATTCTTTTTATTTAGATTAGTTAAGTTTATAAATATATGACAGAGGTGCAGCTAGGATAAACTATGTAAAAGTTTCTACATCCATCCATACATCCTTGCTGAAGGGAAGAGGTTGTATTTGATCTTTGCTTTCTCCAGAATACACCAATTTCAAATACTAAGCAAAATTTTGGTAAAAAGTCTGATCTTTTGTGTGTTTAAAGCTCATATTATCGTATGCTGTCCAGAACTGAATTGGGAGGATCTGGTTTGACGCAAATCGTCTTTTATTTTGAAAGGAAATCAAACGAGCTTCTGTCAGACATAAAAAATGATCTCACATTTTGAGAAAATGCTAGTTTATCTTTATGTCTGTTTTTGTTCATGCCAAAAAGAAACATAATTCATATTTATTATTAAAAAAATACATTGTAATGAATGCACAGCAGTATCAAAATAAGACTATGCAGCTCCTTTACTCTTTTACTGTTAAAGGTTACAAACGTTTGGCTTATACTAAACCTGGTGTGATGTAATAAAGCATAAAAACAAAAAATCATTTTTTATTTATCAAAACACATGTTTTGATTTACTTTCAGCACTATTTGGTTTGGTCTGGTTTTAAACCGTCAATGTGCTATCCCTGGTGCGTGCCTTCAAAAGTCTGAGTCTTCCGGGGAGAGCGGCGCTGACCTGAAGCAGTCGGACGGCGTATTCGTTTAGGGAGCTGATGACCTCAGTGCTGCTGGGGCTCAGGCCCTCAGGCAGGGTCAGAGGTCGAGGGACAACTCCACTGCTGCCCGACTTCCTGTGCAGCTCCAGTTCACCTTTCAGCTGGCTCACCTGACACAAACACACAAATGATGGCAACACTAAGCAAGGTCCATCAACAAACACGTTTGAGCAGAGTTCCACTAAAAGTGTGGCCTTTTTTTAACAGCTATTTAAAAAAACAGCAGCTATTTAAGGAACCGGTTTGTTTTACTTCTGGAGGACTTTGTCACTCATAGAAACAGGGTTCCTACAAGTTACATTTATACCTTTTTAAGGCCATGTATATCACAATTTGTCAGCTTTTTCTGCTTAAATTTGGATTCAAACTGTAGCTTCTTAACTTGTTGTTTCTTGTGCTCAGTTCTTTTGCCTCTCTTTTTTTTAAACCACCGGTGGACATGCAGCTCCATAACAACTGGTTCTGCCACTGTTTATTTATATCATTTGATCAACATAATTGTGACTGAAAATTTAGATTTTCAACAAGTAATGTGAAAATGAGAAGTTTTACAGGGCATTTTTTAAGGGCTCAGGTATCAGAATTCAAGACCGCCCTTTTTTTGTGGGCGGCCGTGGTGCAGTGGTAGGGCGGTCGACTCCTGATCAGAAGTGAGCGGGTTCGACTCCACCTTGCCCGCCCATGTGTCGAAGTGTCCTTGGGCAAGACACTGAACCCCGAATTGCCTCTGGTGGGAGGTTGGCGCCAGTGTGTGAATGTGTGAATGTGTGAATGGGTGAATGGTTCTGTGACTGTGAAGGGCTTTGGGCCCTCGAAGGAGGGTAGAAAGCGCTATACAAGTATATGCCATTTACCATTTAAGGCTTTTTAAGGTATTATTTAAAAACTCATCAATTCAATGTTTTTAAGACGCAGTGGAGACCCTGTAGAAATAAATGCTTTAAAATGAACACAGTCACATCTTTGCTATGAAAGGTGTCAGAAATACTGTGTCACACTAACAGTCCACCACACTTGTTCTTTGATGAATGTCACTTTAAAACATAGGAATTCTTTTACTTCATTTTTATAACCACTGGTGCTTTTTCCTGTTTTAATTTCTCTTGCACTGTTTTAAGTTTTTGTAAATATGTGACACAAATCATCTTTTTGACCTAAACGTCCAATACTGTTCTATTTCTATCTGTAATGTTGCTGAAACATTGGAGTTTCACCATTGCAAGACAAATAAAGGATTATGTTATCTTAAAAAAGAAACAAATTAAAAGTAAAAAAAAAAACTAGAAAAGTTGCATTACCTGCGATAATATTAGTGTGAATGCTTTTGCTGAATGTAGTCACTGAAGATACTGCAGCTTTTTGCTGAAAATGGTGACATCATTTACTTTAATTGATTAAGGGATTTGCTGAAAATGCAAAAGTTATTTACAAAATGTTACATTTGCTTAAAGGCTGCAAATTTAGTTAAAGAACTATGAAAGAGCGCTGAAGTTGACCTAAATTTCTGAAAAATTTGTAGTAAAATTGCTCAAAAATCCCTAATACATGCCAATTTAGCAAAAATATTTGAGTTGTTGCTAAAAAAACTAGATAAACTCAAATTAGCCTGAAACCAAATCAGTAGATTCCAAATTAGCCAAAAAAAAAAGCCAGCTTGTTGCCTAAATACTAGCTAAATTGAAAAAGCACCTAAAATTCCTCAATAAACTAAATCAGTCAAAAACGTTAGCCTGTTGCCAAAGTAGAAGCTAAACTCCAAATTAGCATAAAAAAACCTCAGTGGAGCTATATTAGCCACAAAAGCTAGCATGTGGCTTAAATAATGGCTATTTCCAAAAGCGCCTAAAATTCCTCAGTAAACTAAATTAGTCAAAAACGTTACTCTGTTGCTAAAATAGAAGCTAAACTCTAAAGTGGTCTAAAAAACATCTGTAGATAACAAATTGGCCAAAAACATTAGCATGTTGCTAAAATATTAAATAAACTCCACATTTTTTGAAAATGACAATAAAAGATGGAAACAAAGCTCATGAATATATTTAAAGCCTTGGTGCTAATCTACTGTAAATTTGGACATTTAAAGACGTTCTTATTCCTTTCCTACAGGGTATATTTTTCTCAATATTTCAAAAATATAAAATTTATGAATACCAAAAATAAAAGCAGTAATGTCCTGAAAAAGCTGAACGTTTTGATACCAAGATTACTGAAATCACTGAAAGTGTGATTGAGTTTTTACATGTCGAAAAACGTACAGAAAGGAGCAGGAGAATCACTATAGTGTGAATGCTAACCAAGCATTCACACTATAATAAAGAGAATTGTTTTAACTAAAACAATCAGAATCTCAATGAGTCAAATAACAACAGTTGCCGTGAAAGTAAATTTGCCGCCTGTGAGTGAAATAGTCACCAGCTAGTTTTTCATGACAAACTAAAGCTTTATTCAGTACCCCAGAGCAAATAATACGTGTGTGCTGAAATACTAAATATATGTTCACTTTGAGAAATATTCTGTTCTTGTTTACTTCTTGGGTGCAGCCATTTTAGTTTTGGTGCACACCTAAAGGTCTTGAAAAGTGCATCTGTGATTGGTCAGTACTGATGCCGGGCTGCAGACGTCCCTAACATCAGCCTCACAGAGACAGATCATTGTCACGTCGCCAGAATCATGGCTAAAAAGAGCAGGAAACTGCTTCAGCTGGGAGGTTTTGAAGGTAAGGTGCTTTCTTCTCTCTGGTTGTTCCTGATGCAGTGACCGTTTTTTCATCTGCTCCTGATTCACAACGATTCAAATAAAGAAATACTCAGGAATAACATTTTAATCTCAATTTTCTTTATAAATGTCCTCTCAGAAAAACACCATTTCCATCAGAATGGGTCTTTAAAGTAAGAATAAGTGTGGATTGAATGCAGGACAAAGCTTTCCTCTCAGTCCAACATGTTTCTGGCTGTCTTTGAAGACACATGTTTCTCATTAGTCGTTTAACATTATTTATAACGGTTCTCCGTACATTAAAACTGCATGGAAGGGGAGGGCTTGAATATTTGAACACATATTTCTTTAACTACTTTGTCTTGTGAAGTAAAAGTCAACATGCGTCTAAAATAAGTGCGGTAGGACTAACGGTCTTTGACGTGATCACCTCCAAGTCTGAGCATTATTGCCTCCATCTTCTCGCTAATCTTCATCCAGTAAACTCTTTTAGCTCAGAATCTTTCTGAATAATGATTTTCACATGTGAAAATTACTCTGATGCTTTCCACAAAAGACGTAAAGATGTAATTGCTAAGAGTTAAAAATCAAATTAACTTGTAACAACTGCTTTGACTGGCATCCATGGCAGCTTGCTTTTGCACAGACTGAAAAGACGCTGTTTTTAATGAGTCAGTGAGTAGAAAACCTCTCAAACACGCACGTACGAAAACTAATTACCGTCACAAGTCGATGACTTTATAGTTCCACTGCGACGCATGAAAATACCTTTTCTTGGGCTCTCACGAGCTGGCTGTAGCTGTTGGTTGCCTCCTCTCGAGCCGCCTTCAGCTCCTGCCTCAGTTCTTCGTTCCTTCCGATCAGTTCATGTATTTGGGACTTGGGGTCTGAACCGGACCGCCCCGTTTCACCACGGACATCTACAGTCTGATAAAACAGGGTAGTGCAAAAACAGGCAAAGTTAGTGAGTGAAATAAGGCAGACCCATTGACTGTATACAAGAACTGGACCGAGTGAGTGTGATGGAACCCAGAAAAATGGTTTACTTATAGCACCGTCAAAATTAGGTCAATTCCATCGACACTTTCTTGGTGACATGGATACATGGATCCGGAAATTGTAAGTAAGCAGTGATTGGACCAAGGCGGTCCTACTCAAGGTTGCTATGGCAACCACTGTCACCAATCAGGAGTATGCTTATTAGAAGACCTCACCCCTACCACTTGAAAGTGGACTGTACTATATCGGTCAAAAGTTTAAAACATTTGTTGTGGGACCCTCCATCCATCCATCTATCCATCCATCCATCTTCTTTGGCTCAACCGGGATTGCTTAATTAGCTCATTCGGGATCGGATGAGCTCCAGGACAAGCCACCACAACTGGTTCCTCTCAATGTGGAGGAGAAGCGGCTCTACTCCGAGTTCTCTCCGGATGACCGAGCTTCTCACTCTTTCTCCAAGGGAGCGCCCAGCCACCCTCCGGAGGAAACTCATTTCAGCCGCTTGTAGTCATGGGACCACATGCTTTTATTGTGGGAAATTGATTGGTCAGTTTATAACTTGAATAACTTGCTCTATAGAAAAAATGTGAAAACAAATGATAAACAAGAACATGTGAACAAAGGTATCAGAGTAAAAGTGGTTATTGTGACTAATAGAATAACCGAGTAATTATTGTTTATTTCTCTTTTGAAGCCTATGACTTCCTAAAACCAGCAGATACTTCCTGATACGCCATGGGGGAGGAGTCACTCTGTCCAGTTCTAATATCCAGTCAATGGGTGAAACTCAAAAGAAATATTTAAGCCTTTTGTCAAAAGTAGATCTATTTTCTGATTTTTTTTTTAATTAAATTGTTTGAGAGACCTTTTAGTGAAAGCACCAGTGACGAACACACATCTGCTCTCTAAGTAACCTCAACATCAGAGCTGGTTTTGACCTTGTTAATACTGGAGTATTTAGCTACAGTACGGTGCAAACCAACACTGAACCGGGAATCCATGTTTTTGCCGCATCGGATAAAAACCAGAAGCCGTGTCCTTATAATTAAATAAATATTTCAGTGCTTTTTCTGTTAAAAATACTTTTATTTCTGTAACTCAATAGGCTATTTATTCTGGGAAGTTTATGTAAGGAGCAAACTCAAGGCAGATGTCCAAAAACCCAAACACTGAAGTATCTGTTCACATTCAAATAGTAATCGTAATTACTATGTAATGCTGTTAATGCTGGTGTAAATGAGGAAACAGAATTTTCTACTTCCAAACAGAAAAATACATGAAACTCACAAGGAAGACTTTCAAGTTAAACTGTAAAAAATAAATGTTATAAAGTTTTACTAAAATAATCCATGTTCCCATCTCGGAGCGTCGGTAAATACGGTAGGATTTAAAAGGGAAGTGGTTCTGCTCTGAGCTGAAGGTGTGACCTTTCACTAGTCTGACATGTGAATCACTTGCTGACTGACAAGTTTTCCAGCTCAGCTCACTTCCAACAAAGTGTGAAGGTTCTGTTTCACTGTTTTTCACCCAGTAATGACATCAAACACAAAAACAGAGGAAGTTCTTCTGTTCATTAAATGCTTCCCATAAACCACATGAGTCAAAGTCAAGTTTTGTGCTTATTTCTAACTTTCTAACTATAAATTTGTCAAAATATATTTTTAAGGAGGGTAAATATTGAAAGTTATTTAAGGTTTACTTCTGGAATAATATTCATGGCTTTTTATTATTCATAATCACGTTGAAAAACTTAGTTTAAAGTTTAAAAAATTGAAATTCTACTAGCTTTTTGGACTATTTTGGCATTTACTACAATTTTTAGGCTATTTTGAAGTTTAGCTAATATTTCAGCTACATGCTAGCTGTCTTAACTAAATTTTTTTGGTTTTTTTTGTTTTGTTTTTTAGGCTGTTTTGGAGTAAGGCTAATATTTACACATTAGCTGTTTTGGCTAGTTTAGGTTTTTCAGTTTTTAGGCTATCTTGAAGTTTAGCTATTTTTTCAGCTACATGCTAGTTGTTTTGGCTAAATTTGTTTTTTTCCGTTTTTTAGGCTGTTTTGGATTTATGCTAATATTTAAATGCTAGATGTTTTAGACAATTTAGACATTTTTCAGTTTTTAGGGAATTTGAATTTTAGCTATTTTTTTCAGCTACATGCTAGCTGTTTTAGCTAAGTTAGGCTTTTTTGTTTTTAAGGATATTTTGAAGTTCAGCTATTTTTTTCATCTACATGCCAGCTGTTGTGGCTTTTTTTGTATTTTAGAGTAATTTGAATTTAGCTAATACTTTAGCTGGCTATCAGCTTCAGATTTTTCCAATATCAATTTCAGCATCTTCAGCTATCAGCACTAACATCTTCAGTGGCCAAGTTCAGCTAACAGCATTCACACTAGCATTATCACAGGTAATGCTATATATCTAGTTCATGATTGTAAAAAGAAGTTACAGTTTTAAAGTTTTAGTATGTAGTTTTAGAGCAGGCATGTCAAACATACGGCCCGCGAGCCGGACCCGGCCCATTGGATGATTTAATCCGGCCCGTCATAAATTTCTGAGTATGTCAAAAAAAAGAAGCGTGTCACTAGCTCATTTCTATCAAAAGTTATGATTTTTTAAAATAAATACAAACCAAATGCTCCCTCCGGCCGCTAGAGGGCAGTAAATGTGTTAAAGAGCTCACGTCCATCATGCGGCACAGACACGAGTTAGTACCAGGAAATAAACATTCGCAACGTGATGTGTCCAACTAGAAATAAACCGGCAAGCTTGCTTCACCACTACTACTAAACAAGTTATCGGTCAACACACCCTTCCCAAAATGGCAAGATGAAACTGTCACTGTGGGAGACGCAGCTATCCAGCGGTGACACCACGCACTTCTCATGTCTCACAGCTGTGCGTCCGAAGGCACCGGATCGTCCAGATTTGGATAAATATAAAGACAACATAACAGATTTGCTGCGAGAGTTTGAGCGGAGGTTTCAGGTTTTCAGTGAACCATTTACAGTGAAGCCTTCTGATGTGCCAGCTGACATTCAGCTTGAGCTTATTGACTTGCAGTGCGATTTCGCTATGAAGGATAAATTTGGGTCCGTGGGATTGGATACGTTTTATCAGTATCTTGTGCCAGGTTACCCCAAATTAACAGCCGTGGCT
>NC_050517.1:5093034-5214827 GCF_002922805.2 Oryzias melastigma
GGGTTTAGTGCATGTGCAGCAGAGCTGTTGATGAAAGAAGATCATTCATTCAAACAGAGTCTGTCCAAGACAGTTTGATTGATTTAAATGGAGAAATACTCAGAAATGATAAACTAAATGATTTCTGATTACATTTGTTCTCTTTCAGAAGAAAAATGACACACAGACATGTTAAAAACAAAAAAAAAAAAGGATTTTCATCAAAGGAGGACTTTAACTCACCAACAACATTTACAAAAGAGCAGATCAAGTTATTTTCATATTTTCTGGCTTGAAACTGAACTCTGGTCTGCTCTCTCCACATTTCGTATTTTATTCGACCTGTTTTTTTCATGGTTGAAGTCAACATCTCTTTTAGCCAGAATGGACCAAATAAATCCCAATGAAAGACTTTAAGTAAAGTTCACAAATGATTCAAGCTTTGAGACCTCACATGGTTTTTTAAAACATAGTAAATAAATAGACACTTACTCCAGCCAGCTTCTTCATATGAGCATTAGATGTGGCTTCAGCCCACGGAGTGGTCTGCTGACTGTTCCTCATTGCTGAAAGAACATCTTTCAGTGCTGCCTCCAGGTCTCCCTTAACCTTTGACAATTCATTCACTGACCATCGACACACAAAATAAAAAAAAGGAAAAGTGGTCTGAGGTATGAAAGACACATAAAGATGAGGTTTTGATAGACACTTTAGTCAAGGATCTTACATTTGACTTGAAATTCAGTCTTGTTTAGCTCCAGCTCTCTTTCTTTACTGCTCAGTTCTTTCTCCAAGAATTCATTCTGGAATGAGACAAATCCCGTATGTAAAGGAACACTAAACTACTGTTGTGAGGTAAAGCCACAAGCTTGAAACACAAATTATCTACAGAAAGTTTCTCTTGTTTCTAATCTTGGGTTAATCTATTTTTAGCTCCAACAAATGACTGTATTCAGCACAGGAAGTCTGCTCATTTTATTACCATACATCACTTTTCTCCACGATCATCTCATTTTATGCTATCCTTCAGGCATTAGCAATGCTTTTAAGTTAGCATTAAATAAAGTGGCTTTCTTACAAGTTAAAGCTGCCTTTCAGCTCAAATTGATTTTTTTTGACAAAATGTATAATGAAAATGTCTAGAAATCCCAGTTAAACTGGACATCAGACTAAAACCAGGACTCCATGTATCTGACTCCTTCATAACTCTTTACTCCATTTCTGAAATTCAATTCAGTGTATTTACTACGATGGCCCTGAAGAGTAAATCACAACAACTAATTCTTCAATGCAAAAACATATTTCAAACGACAAGAAAAAAAAGCAAAACACAAAAAAAAACCACATTGCATTTTATAAATCAAAATTCCAGGAACTAAAACACAACAGAAAAAAACAAAAACTTAATAAAAATTAAATGTTTTGGAAAACAAAAATAATTTCCAGAAATCCATTTGAAATATTAAAAAACAAAGCACAAGAAGAAACTGGAAGATGTAGAAACTGTGGGACAGCAATGATTGGATGATAACATCAGCATCGATTCATGCCAGATAAGGTTCAGTTAAAATGGTGGACAAACATCATCATCCAATCAGCAACGTCTCCTAGTGCCTACTTCCTCCAGCTTCTGCTTTTGTTTTGTTTTTTTAAGATTTCGTTTCTATCATGGAATTTACTTTTGCTTTTCAAAACATTTCATTTTTATTTTACTTCTTTTTTATTCTTTTTTTGGCTTCAGATTGTTTTTAATTTTAAAATCTAATGTTTATTATTATTATTGTTGTTATTTTTTAACTTTTAAATTGTGATTTTCTTTATGTTTTTGCGTTGAGGGATTTGTTGGTGTGATTTGCACTTAAAATTCATTATGAACATATGAAATTATGTTATATCATCATTCTAACAAGGGCAAATGTTCTACTACCTAATTTTGATACCATATTTAAAACAGTTTTTTTAAAGGTGGTACAAAAACTTCAGTGTGTACTCTTCAATTTCTCAATTCCATAAAATTGACCTTATGCCTGCAGTATAGTTTTAAACAAACTAAATTTGAATGATCAGCAAATATGTTTTAATCGAAACCATGAACTAATTATCTAACTAATAAAGCTGTTTATCCATTTATTTTATTTTGCTTGAAGATGCAAAGATGGAGTTACCTTGCGTCGAATGTCTTCATCCTTGTTGCTGAGTTTGAGCACAGCGCCCTCATCCAGCTCCAGACTTGTGGGGGGAATGACTCCAGACACAGCTGATCACAAGCACAAATTTATCGGTAAATCACATTATAACAGTGTTTCAATAAAATACATTAAAGTTACAAAGATTAAGGCGTCTTTTTGCAAACTAACCAGAGTTCATTTCAATTTTCAGACAACCGTTCACTGATTTGATGTTTGTTTTTCATCAATGTGACCTTTACCAAATCCTTTTACTTTAGCACAGCTGCTCTGCAATAAGCAGCTGAATGAAACAGCAGAATAAAATACAAGGTAAGCTTGGTTCTGCTAGTTTCAGTATGTCATCAGTGGCTTCTATTCTTAAGGACTATTGCTTAAAACAACGACTGTAAGCATTTAAAGTGAATTTCCACGGAGATTAAGTTTGAAGCAGGTTAGGTTTCACCCCACGAAGCCACTAAATCACTAAAATGAGAGGACACGGCTGTTATATCATGAGTATAATGTAATATGCAATAATGAGGGTTAACTAACTTATAAAGGAGAGTGGCTTAACCCTTTAACTGCCTGCTCAACCAAATAGTGGGGCACATTTAGACAAAAATGTTAAAAATATTGATTGTGTGTATTACTCCCAAAGGTACCTAGGCCCTTTAGCAGGGGTGATAAACTCAATCACACAAGGGGCCAAAATCCAAAACACACCTTAGGTCGAACAGGATAAACATTTATTGAACACTAAAACTACATTTTTAAAAGCATAACTTTTTAACATAATTATGAACTAGATATATAGCATTACCTGTGATAATGATAGAGTGAATGCTGTAAGCTGAATTTGGCTACAGAAAATGCTAGTGCTGATAGCTGAAAACGCTGAAATTGATAGCTGAAAACGCTGAAATTGATAGTTGAAAACGCTGAAATTGATAGTTGAAAACGCTGAAAATGATAGCTGAAAATGCTGAAGTTGATATCCAGCAAATATAAGCTGGATGCCAAATTAGCCAAAAAACACTTAAAAAAGATCTTAGGTTAGCCAAAACAGATAGCCTGTCGCTGAAAAATTAGTTAAACTTCAAAATAGCCTATAAAACTGAAAAAAGCCTAAACTACCTAAAACAGCTAGCCAGTAAATATTAGCCCAACTCCAAAACAGCCTGAAAAACTAAAAGAAAGCTTAGATTAGCCAAAACAGCTAGGGCATAAATATTAGCTAAACTCCAAAAATGTCTAAAAAAACTTTAAAAAAGCATAAAATAAACAGCTAGCATGTAGCTGAAAAAGTAGCCAATATCAAAAAGTGCCTAAAAAATCTCAGTAAATACCAAAATAGTCTAAAAAATGAGCAGAATGCCAATTTTTAAAACTTTAAAACAGTAACTTTTTAACATAATTATGAATAATAAAAAGGCAGGAATATTATTCCAGAATATATGAACTTAAACCTTAAATAACTTTCAATATTTTACTCTCCATAAAAATATATTTTGTCAAAATGATACAAGTTAGAAATGAGCGCAAGATAACATCGGGTCATTAATATCAATAAAATAAAATGATCTGGAGGGCCGGATAGAATTACCCCGAGGGCCGGATCCGGCCCTCGGGGCCTTAACTGACACATATGCTCAAATGGGACATTGAAGAAAAAAAATGAAGTTAAAAAAACTTTTTTTCCCAAAAATTGATGTAAAAGTATATATTTTTCTGGTTGCTAACTGATGCGCAACAGATAGTAACCAGAAAAAAAAATGTTTTACTTCAATTTTTAGAAAGAAACATTTTTTTACAGTTACTAACAAGAACAATTTTATTTATAAAAACTTAAATAAAAAAATGTCTGGGTAGTAACTGGTGCACACCAAATAGTAACTTTTACAGAACTTTATGTATTTAAAATAAATAAATTAATACATTTCACTTTCTTTATTTAATTTTTTTAAACTTCGATGTCTCTTTAGGGGGAACAAGCAGCAGAAAAAAACTAACTTTTTTTATATTTTTTTTTCTTTTTGGGGTAGTTAGAGGGTTAAGTTTGGTTTGTTTTGATGACATTGTTTCCCATGGAAATGCTGAGCTGCAGCTCAGAGAGGAGCGACCTTTTCACTTGTTTCTCTCTGGTCTTCAGCTCATTGTAGAAACACAAACAACCACTGTCTCAGTCTCAAGTCCAGTGACATTTAGCCTAAAATGCCCAGGCTGTTACCTTACCACGGCCTTGGCGAAGGGGTGTAAACGTTAAATAAAGGAGGTAAAAAAAGCAAATTGAGCGACTGCAAAAACATTTCAGCATCACAGATGTAAGCTCTCACATTTACTTAGTCTCAACAGCCAAAAACATGGCAAAATATTGTTAACAGACAGTTGGATTCCATTTAATTCCACTACTTAAATCACCTCTTTCTTTCACAAGGCGCCTGATTTGTTTCTTTAGCTCCAGCCGCTCCTCTTCCAGTCGCTCAATCTAGAAACAAATCAAGGAGTGAGGTGAGCTGAGAGCACTGATGTCTGTTTCACAGCAAAAGCTAAAATCTCACTTATCCCATTTCACCTCTTTGGTAAGTATTTGATTTTCTGCTTTGTATTGCCGTTGCCTGAGATCCCTGGCACGTTTGAATTCTGTCAGATTCACTTCTTGCTTTGGCTCCAGACCTGGCCACGGACACAAAACAGACAAAAAGGTTTATCTCACAGCCGTGGATCAGTTAGAGCTTCTAGGAGAAACTAAGAAAAGAAGACAGTTTTTTTGAGGATTTCTGACCCAGTTTCTCCCTGAGACCCTCGTTTTCATCCATGAGATCATTGATTCTCAGCCCAAGCTGGTTGATCTCTTTGGTCATGGCCTCAGCCTCACAGTCTCTCAGTCTAATTTGATTATTACACTCTTTGATCTCTGCAATGGCTGCTTCCAGGCCGTAAGTGCCCTGCAACACAGAAACAGGGATCTAATTACTCATCCATCAAAGATTTCTTGTCTTTACTCCTGAACTTCCTAGTTTCTGTCTCATCTGCTTTTGAGGGAAGTGTGGATGTAATTAGTCGTGCTGACAAACAAGTACTATGCATGCAGACCTCAAGAGTATGCAGATCACACCACAGTCACGTAGCCATTTAAAGGTCCCCATTAAAGCATGAACAGACAGCAGGAAAAATAAAAATCACAAGCTTCACTTCTGGGAAATGAAAAGTAAATTCATTAGACTTGGATGAAAACAAGTCTTGAAAGTTGATGTTAAAAACAACACCAAAACTTACAGCCTCATATTGACTCAGGCGGTTTGAAGCTTCTATAAGAGCTCGGTCTTTCTCCTCAGCGTGAGATTCTGCCAGCCTGAGGGCCTGCTCTGCGTCCACTGCTCTGCTCTCTGCAGCTCTCAGCGTGGACTTCAGCTCCTCCAGCTTTCTCTGCTGTGAGCCTGAAGAACCTGGAACAAGAAACGCTCTTTGTACCTTGTGGGCAGAGAATCATATCAAACTGGCAAAACTCTGAAGTGGAACGTTGCAGGGCTGGGGATAGATTAGAATTTCAATTTCAACAATTTGATACACATTTATAAACATTTGTTCAGAAATACTTTTATGATCTATATATGTTTTGAACATATTGATATGAATCTGATCCAGTTCACATCCTGTAAATGTATCAGTGAAATAATGAGATTGTTAATATCATCCAGTGTTACATGGATTCTCTAAAGGAGAAGTTCTAACTAAAATGTTCAGATCATTAACATTGTAAACATTGTTCTGCTTCTCCTGGAGGACGTTTCAGTTTGGACACTAGGTGGAGATCACGCTATACAGTCCAGAAGAAGAAAGAATGAGCAAAAAACTGTTTTAGACCAGAAATGGTTACTTTAAAAATATTTCCTTTAAAGAGTTTGGACAATTCCTGCCTGTGAGTTTATAAAGATGTTTATTTAGTCAGAAATGTATGTTTAGGTCAACTGAGCGTTAGCATTAGCCGTCCTTTGGGAAATTCCATTATACGTTATGCGTTAGCATCACTTTAGCTTTATGTGCTAAATCGATTTTTATTTTTTATGAATTGATTATTGATCTAAGCTTAAATCTATTCAAATTGATCAATCAATTTTATCAACCCAGCCCTAGAACATTGCAGGTCTGATCACAACTATTGAACCATAATATTTACCGGTGAAGAATTTACTGACTTACTTTTAAATTATCAGTTATTATGAGTAGAATTTTGAAATGTAATACCTATCAAAAATTCGATATATGTTTGTAGGATCTAAACTGTCTTGCTAATTGACTGTTTTATTCCAGTAGCTGTTTTTTGGCTGTTGACTGTGTATGAGAACTGGACTGAATGACCCCTCCCCCCTTGTGTTCCCAACAGGAAGTACTTTCTGGCTCCAGAAATCTTCTTCTATAGAGAAATAAACAGTTATTACTCAGTTATTCTATTTGTCAGAATAAACATTCTTTTTCCGATACATTTTTAGAACATGTTTTGGATAATCCTCATTTTTCATATTTTTTTGTAGTTCAAGTTATAAACTGACTAATCAGATGCTTCAACTTCAACGCTCAAAAAGTTTGACAGATTCTCCGTAGCCTGCTTTCAAGGGGAAGGGGTGTGGCCTTCTGACAAGCTCACTCTTGATTGGTGAGAGTGTTGAGATATAAATGTTAACTAGGACCAATCACTGCTTACTAACATGGCGGCGACCATATGATAAAAGAATGGTGGCTGAATTGACTTTATTTGTTTGGAACCGGAGGTAAGGCATTTTCTACGGGTGATGTCACACTAACTCGGTCCAGTTCTCGTCAATAGTTTTGGCCTACAGCTTTAATAAAAGTGTTGCTATCCCAAATGTCAGAAATCAAAGAAAAGATTTTTGCTTTTTATTTATCATATTTACATTCAGTATAGATGTTTTTGTCAGTATTACAACACCAAATATTAAAATAATACTAAAAATCTTAAGGTCTTGATTTTAGTCTTTCGTTCTTTGAAAATATTTAAATTACAGATAAATAAAAACATAACTGCACTTCAGTCTCTGTAATGACTTATTTTTTCTTATTTATGCCAGAATTTCACGTAATTCTTATTGTGTGAGAAAAGTCCTTATTCCCCCTTTGCCTCGTTTTGTGTGTTTTTTTTTATTGTTTTCTTTTAGGAACATGAAATTTTATGAGCATTTTCTGTTACGGTTAAAAAAGTTGGCTGCCAGTGAGATGGGGGTGGGGGCTCTGTAAACTCCAGTGATCGCATGTAGTAAACTATGGTTGGTATGTTTGTGGACAAGAGCTCCGCCCACCTCTGTCTTTGCTAGTGGACGTCTTCAGCTCCTGGATGAGCTGGGCATGCTTCTCCATCTCTCCGGTATACTGCTCCACCTGCTCGCTCAGCATCTTGATTTGATTATCACGCTCTTGGACGGCCTATGGGGCATTCGCCGTTTCACAAAAAAAAAAAAAAAAAAGAGAGAATTTATGAGCCACACTAAAATGCAGCACGCCTAATTATTGGCACTTGAAGCTGTAAGAAAATTTATTGAATAAAAACAAGGACAGTCTAAGCATAACAGACACATGATGGATTAAACTTACACCACAGAGCTCATAAATGACCTGGCCAGGATCAGCGATAGAGATGAAAGGGAGGACAGGATGATAAGGAATGAAGGAAAAATGAAAAAGCCAGAGAAGAAATATGACATATAAACAGATGGATGAAAAACAGAAATATATTCTCTCCAAATCAGAAGACTGCATCAAGCCATGCAAATACCACTGAAATAAACACAACGAAAAACAGTGAACATCTCATCAAGAGCAGCAGAAAACGGTTTTAACCAGAAATACTGTTAACTAAGATAACATTTCAAACAATTCAAACTACTTTTTAAACATTTTAACTAAAACAACAAAGGAATTAAACCTGCTTAAACAGTCTTTTTTTTAATCATTTTTGACCATTTTTATCATATTTAAATCTATTGCTTTAAGTCAGTCCGTGTTCTGTCACCAAACATTAACCTGAATAACTCAAATTTAAAAGTACTTTACTAAAATGACATTTAGATAAAAAGCTTTGACTTGAGATGAAACACTAATGTTCGAGAACAATAAATAAACACAGTAGCTACAACATTCATCCCTTTAACCAAGGGTGCCCAAAGTGGGCCCTGTGGGCCAAATTTGCCCCGCCAAGTGGTGGCTGCAGAAGCTGGGGAGTGTTTAGTTAAAACCCCTTATCCGTTTCTCGTTGATTCTCTGTGGCAGGGTGTCAAACTCAATCACGCAAGAGGCCAAAATCCAAAACACTCCTTAGGTCACGGGCCGAACAGAATAAACATTTATTAAACACTATAAACTACATTTTTAAAACTTTAAAACTGTAACTTTTTAACATAAGCATGAATAATAAAAATGCAGGAATATTATTCCAGAATAAATCCATGTAAACCTTAAATAACTTTGAATATTTTACTCTCTATAAAAATGTGTTTTGTCAAAATTGTACAAGTTAGAAATGAGCTCAAGATAACATCGAGTCATTGATAACAATTCAATAAAATGATCTGGAGGGCCGGATCCGGCCCCCGGGCCTTGACTTTGACACATGCTCTACGGTGTTCCAAAACTCTACAGCTGGTGCCGTTAGCACTTTCTTTGCCTGGAGTTATGGGTAAAACAACCCCCTAGTGAGTCAGCCCAGGCTTTTTTGTGTTAGAAATTCCCAAGAGCCTTCATGGTCACTTCTGATGCTTTCAGCTGCTTTTTTCAGTTAGCCAAGATGGAGGGACAACAGCAAACGGATAAAGTCTAAAGAGCAGCTCCACGTCTCTCTTTAGGATCCCAGTTTACTGTTTTCATTGGAAGAAAGTCTGTTTAGCTTGCTCTTGTTTTTCAAATAAAAATGTCCAGTGAAGCCTTACTGTTAAAGCTTTCAAAGACAAATGTTAGTAAATTTTTATTCTTACTCATGAGTATTACGTTAATGAATACAGATTTTCTACTTTTATCTCATGACATTCAAAAAAATATTTGGCCCTCAGACTGGGATCCCATTTAGTTTTTGGCCCTTTGAGCGAAAAAGTTTGGGCACCCCTGCTTCAACAAATGAGATCGGATTGTTGTTCTTTGATAAATTGTGACTGCCTTAACAACTGAGACAGAAGACTGCTTCTTGTTATTTTTTTATTTTTTTTTGTCTTAGTGTCTTTGTCTTAGTGAAACCTCCAGATTCTCCTGGAGAAGCTGGCCAGAGAACAGAATGTTTGGACATTTTTGCTTAGATGGATGGATGGATGGATGGATGGATGGATGGATGAATGGATGAATGGATGGATGGATGGAGGGACGCACAGATTGATGGTTGGATGGAGGGAGGGATGGATGGATTTATGGATGGAGGGATGTAGGGATGGATGAATGGATGGATGGAAAGATGGATGGATGGATGGAGGGAGGGACGCACAGATTGTTGGTTGGATGGAAGGAGGGATGGATGGATGGATGGATGGATTTATGGATGGAGGGATGGATGGATGGATGGACTGATGGATGGATGGATGGATTTATGGATGGATGGATGGATGGATGGACGGATGGATTTATGGATGGATGGATGGACGGATGGATTTATGGATGGATGGATGGACGGATGGATTTATGGATGGATGGAGGGATGGGTGGATTTATGGATAGATGGATGGATGGACGGATGGATAGATTTAAATGTCTTATTGATCTAATCTATTCAACTACACGAAGAGAATCCTATTTAAATCAAACATTGTTAATGACACCTTTAGTAGTCATTTGTACAAAGATTAAATAAAAAGAAAAATAAAGCCTGATGTCTGACACATCTACAGTACTGAAAGCATTTTTCAAAAGCTCTATAATAAAGTAAACTTCATCTGTGAATATTAACTTTGTTCCTTCTCGTGAAGTAGCTAATTAACAGACTGAAGCAGCAATGTAAGCACAACACTGTTCCACAGTCCTAAAGGATGAGAATGTAGAGAATTGTACAGATTCAGAGACAGACCTGTTGCAGAGCCATGACGTTGCTTTTGTCCAAGTCTAACTGAGCTGATCGTAGTTTTTCTCGCAGGTCTCGAATCATTTGTTGGTAAACCAAAATCTCCTCATCCTTCCCTGAGAGAACTCTCTGTGGAGGAAAAAAACATTCAAACTGGTCAAACTGTGTATGTGTTCAGACAGGACAAGTGTTTGGGTTTTTGAACTTGTGGGCAAAAATCAGTGCAATATTTCTGTAAAAATTGTGACACAGAAGAAGTATTTAGTAAAAGTGAACAATGAGTAACCAATAATAGCCAAAAAAAACCATTGAAATAGGTTGTACCGATAACAATAAAAAAGTCGACTAAAAGGAATCTTCAAACTTACAGTTTCTGAGAACAACAGAAGAAATCGTAGAGCATGTCAGTTAGCAATAGTCTTTAAAGACCTACTCTGATGAAAATGGTGTTTTTAACATGTTCTTGCGAAAACTGTAGAAAATGACACCATTATTTAGATGTAGCCTAAGAAACGCATAATCATAACAAAAAGACGACAAGGAACGCTTTCACAATCTATGGAAAGATGACGGGAGTGGGTCATTAAGGAGTTTAAAGGATTGTGGAGAAATTCAGGAAAGGAAATGTATTATTTTGCTGAAAAGTATGTTTTGCTCCTTGTCCTGTTTTAAAATTTCATTAAAAAAATTGTTTTGACCCTAACCATGTAAAAAAAAAAACAACTTACAATCACGTGTGCAAAAACTGAACATATTAGGATGAACAGCTTTCTGCTAGTTGAAACAGACATTTAAATTGATTAATTTAACCCTTTAACACTGCAGATTCAGTGTTTATGTTCTTTGACTCATTGTAATTTTGTTCAATTGTTAACATGAGCCGCTTTTCTCCTTCAGAATTTTGTCCTCCATTTTCACAAAATGGGACTGGCTAAGAACACATCAACAATGGCCAAGCTAACTGGGTGGTACAAAGTAAAGTAGCAGCTTCGTTGAGTCCCCTTTAGGCTTTTCCAAACCTGGAAACAAAAGCTAGGAGTTTGATGGTTACAGACTTAAACATTTTTGCCTTTTTTTCTACTATTTTTCCTATAAGAGCAAACTTTTGTGTGTTTGTTTTACTTATGGTGGACTCAAATGTTCTGGCCTGAATTCATCCAAAACATTTCAGTGAGTTGCTGTGTTTGCTGTATGTTACCGTATTTCTAATTATAGATTTGACAAAATATATTTTTACAGAGAGTATATATTGAAAAATATTTTAGGTTTAAATGTATTTATTCTGGAATAATATTCCTGTCATTTTATTATTCAGAATTATGTTAAAATTTTACAGTTTTAAAAATTTAACAATGTCAGTCGTCATTTAAAAGTGCCACTTTTTAAAGTTTTAAAAATTGTCATTCTGGTAGCTTTTTGTACAATTTTGGCATTTACTAAGATTTTCTAGGCTATTTTGGAGTTTAGCTAAAATTTCAGCAATTGGCAATTAGCCAATGTTTTGGCAAATTTAGGATTTTTCTAGACTTTTTGGAGTTAGGCTAATATTGACATGCTAGCTGATTTGGCTAATTTAGGTTTGTTTCAGTTTTTTAGGCTTTTTAAAGTCTAGCTATGTTTTGTTACATGCTAGCTGTTTTGGCTAACCTAAGTTCTTTTAGGTTAATTTGGCAATTAGGGCTGGCTTTCAGCTTCAGCATTTTCAGCTATCAGCTTCAGTGTTTTCAGTGCTATCAATTTCAGCATCTTCAGCGACTTAATTCAACTTACAGTATTCACTCTAGCATATTCCCAAGTGATGCTATATATCTAGTTCGTAATTATGTAAAAACGTTACAGTTTTAAAGTTTTAAAAATTGCCATTCTGCTAGTTTTTGGACTGTTTTGGCAATTACCAAGATTTTTTAGGCTTTTTTCAGGTTTTTATGCTTTTTTGAAGTTAAGCTATTTTTTCGGCTAAATGCTAGCTGTTTTGGCTAATTTAGAGTTTTTTCTGTTTTTAGGCTGTTTTGGAGTTAGGTTAATATTTCAGCTAAATACTAGCTGTTTTGGTTAATATAGGTTTTTATTCAGTTATATAGGCTTTTTTAAGTTTAGCGATTTTCTCAGCTACATGAAAGCTGCTTTGGCTAACCTAAGTGTTTTATGCTAATTTGGCATCTAGCTAATATTATAGTTGACTATCAGCTTCAGCGTTTCTAGCTATCAATTTCAGCATCTTCAGCTATCAGCACTAGCATCTTCATCGGTCAAATTCAGCTTACAGCATTCACACTAGCCTTATCACAGATAATGCTATATATCTAGTTCATAATTATGGTAAAAAGTTAAAGTTTTAAAAATGTAGTTTTAGAGTGTTCAATGAATGTTTATCTTGTTTGGCCCGTGACCTAAGGTGTGTTTTGGATTTTGGCCACCTGTGCGATTGAGTTTGACAACTCTGACTTAGAAGGATGGGTCAGAGAGCGGTTCCTGGTTCTGAACCAGGGTCTCCTTGGGTGCGTTCAGACTGAAAATTTGTTCTGGATTATCGGTGGAAAAGAACTCTGGGTTCACTTTAAGCAAAACAAATGTATCCAGTCTGAATATACCCTAAATCAGGGGTAGGGAACCCTGGTCCTTGAGAGCCGCCTTCCTGCATGTTTTCCAATATACCCTGCTCTGGCATGTTCTTATTGGCTGGACACACCTGAACCAGGTAATCAGTCATGAGTCTCTTCTCATGACTGATTACCTGGTTCAGGTATATTGGAAAACAAGCAGGAAGGTGGCTCTCGAGGACCAGGGTTCCCTACCCCTGTCCTAAATTAACTAGAACAAAATGTAATAATTGTAGCTACTATTTAAACACTGTATTGGGATCCTTCCAAGAACAAAGAAGTAAAGACCTTGAAGTTGTGGTTTTCTCTATGAAGCTCCCAAACACTCAATTTAACCCGAAAGTCTGGCAAACTGAAGTCCTCTTGAAGATCATTGGTTGTTTAGCTAAACATGTCTAACTTGGTAGCAAGTTTTCTTGTTTTTTCCCCCCCGTGTTCCTCTGCAGGCTCAAAGTCAAATTTAGTAAATGCACAATATTCTCTGTCTTGTTTGAAATATTCTCAGTGTAAAAGAGAAAATGGAGAAAAAAGAGCCCTTGAGGTGTTTCTGAATATAAAACATACCTTCCACTCCTCCACTTTAGCGTTGACTGCAGCCATAATTGGGTCATTCTCTTGGGTCATCCTCTGAATCTCGTCTGCTAGCTCTCTCACCTTCAGCAAAAACATTCAAAAACATTTCAGTGCCTTGCAGACAGAAATTACAATTTTTGCTTCACAAAAAATGAAAGAAAAATATGGTTTAGTTAAGAAAAAAAAGCAGATTCCTCATTCTGGCCCTGTCTGATCGTAACCCTTCTGGTCTTTGCAATAACCTTGGAGAGAAATAATGAATGCTGCCAGCCCAGCTGAAATTTTTACTTTAAAAACCACCCACAGATGGAATATGAATAAACACAGAAATGAGAAAAAAACAGTGAGTGTGGTGTCAGTGATCCTGACTTGTAGCTTCGCATGATCCCTCTCTTGACGTAGTTGGTCCACAGTGGAGTCGGTCTGCTGTACGACGATCTTCATCTTGTTGTACTCGTCAGTCATCTTCTCCATCTCCTTCACAGACTCCTCCAGGCTTTTCTGCATCTGCTCATTCTGTGTTTTCAGGTGTGCGTTTTCGTCCTCTGTTCGCTGCAGAGTTTAATTAGATAACAATACATCAATCATCCGCAGGACAGAAAATAAATATATCTGTGGAGGCCAATGAATTCATGCATGCAGTAAATCACTGGAACAAAGAGGAGGTAATAAAATGGGGAAAAAGCCATAAAAAGGAGTTTAAAGTTTAAATGAAAACAGAAGTTATCTTGCCTTTTTTGGCAGCATTTAATTGTAGAATCGTTCTTTGTCAAGGCCCCCCAAGTCTTTAGTAACTGTGAAATTTGTGCAATTGCTAGTAAACTCAATCAACTGGTGTTTTCCATTTTCAAGATCTGTTATGTTTTCTTTCATTGTGGAGTTGGAGCCTATCCCAGCCTTTACCACTACCAATTACATTTAAAGACAATTAGCATAAAAATATTTCTAAAACCATGTTTGTGTCAGAATTCCTTTCCTCACTTAAATAAACTAAATAGTGCAGGATTATCTAGAGCCCTGGATTTTAAAAGCAATTGGGACACCAAGTACACTAAAAAAATGTGACGTCAATGATTTCCCAAAGTCAAGCGCCTAATAAATATGAACATTTTAAGAAAACTATTGATCCTCTATGATGAAAACATGAATAGGTTATAAGAAATACATTTTCAGTCAACAAAATCATTCAAATGCAATGCATTGTGGTCTAAATCTGCAATTCTAGTGGGCATCGATGCACACTAGTTTTTTCAGAGAAACATGGGACATCTCTAGTGTCAAGAGTTAGAGCTCTGTCTCCTCCTCTATCACCGGCGGGAGCCATCTCCAGAGTACTGACTGCACCTCATCTCCCAGCAGCCCCAGCACACAGGTCCTGGATGCCGCTCAGCTGTCTCGCATTTGCCAATCACCCACAGGACACTTAAAGGGTAACCAAACAGGGAAGTTGGAGGCTGACTCCACCCACAGCCAAAATTTGAAAATCCAGTCAGAGGGGTGGGGCTGGGGAACAGGACTGTTATCACTGGGTGTGTTTGAGATCATGCAGGCAGACGCAGCGCTGCACAGATGGCCTGGATTCCAGTGCATGTTGGATAGTTTTGACTCTGACGTCACTTGTCAATCATCATGAAAATATCAAGCAAGAGGAGGGTGCAGCTGGAAATCTAGAACTGCGTTGGCTGAAAGCCACCTTAAAGACCACAAAACAATGCATTGTGGGAAACGACAGTCCTGGGAGTTCTTGAACTTCAATGTGATGCCGATCAGAAATAACTGGCGCCAAATGAAGGAAATCTTCGCATTTTGTAAGTCTTTCTAGAAAGTAGTGAATCACTGATGTAAAAATGAACAAGATTTAAACTCATCTGTAGTTATGTGTGCTATTGTTGCCTTTAAAAGTTAACTTTAATTTCAATTTTATTTATTTCTCTTTGACAGTGGACATTAAATGAACCCAGCGGCTATTTGTCTTCTGTTGTCCGCGGATAGATGTTAAAAATAATTATAAATTAAACAGAATGTTAAGGACAACCCAGACTTCCTGTTCTTGTTCAGTCCCACTGTTCACTGTTATGTAAGGCGCTTTTTCCCACCCCAGCCTGCAGCCGCCTGGCCTCACCGACGATCCAGATGAGGCGCAAGTCATCTCAAACACACCTCTTACTGGAGCTGCAGATCATGATGTGGGACTTCTGAAATGAGGCGGGACTTAAATTGTTTGAACAATCACAAAATTCAAATGTAATACCTCAATTCAACCTGTAGGGGGCAGCACATGGACAGTTTTTGCCTATATTTTCAAGAATTAAACAAGTTTATTTTAATTTGTCAAAATGTGGCAATGACCAACAAACAGAACCTTTAAAGCCAAATTAATGGGGGTCAACAGACACAAAAGTTAATTTAGGGTTTGGTTACGCTTTAAGCACTGCACAGAGCCCCACTCAGTGCAAAGTATTGTTTGTGCCACTCAGCCTACATACCGAGCGTTTCATCCTGACCTGATCACCTGATCCTGCTTTATCTTTGATTTTGCTGGTTTGCCGCCTGTCCCGACCCTTGCCTGGACCTTGACCACTCTGGTTGCTCTCTGATGCCCTCATCCTCGTTGCTGAATTTTGTCTGCCTGACCCGGATTTAGATTTGTGGACTTTAAGCTGTGTTAATAAACCTGTCTGCCTGTTCTGTGACACCAAGATGTTGGAATTGTAGATGAGGACAGGTCTACAAAATGTCTAACGTAGCATATAATACAGTAAGTAGTGCAGGAATTCAGACACAACTCGTACTTGTTGAAGATTGTATGAGACAATGGCCCATGCAAAGACAGGATAAAGACCAAAACTTCACACTGAACTTTCCAAGCAGGGATCTCACAAGGGTTCTGTCTGAACCGCAAACCCGCTGCAGTCACCACATTCTGCCACAAACACATTTCCAAGAACCTGAAGGTCTTCCAAGCACTGGTAAAGCTGGCGGTTTGCCAGGTTGAGCTTCCTCTGAGTCTCCGCGGTCTCGTCTCTGGATGGCAGTGGATCTCTCTGGTCCAGCTCTCTGCGATAGAAATCCACATCCTGCTGAAGCTGCTCGTTCTGTTGTGGAACAGGAAGGAAGGAATTGATTTCAGGAAAAATGGAAGTATATAGTCCTACAATTATAAACTAATGCTAAATAGCTAGTATGTTTAATCAAAAATCTGAAAGTTGATCTTGTCCCGCATATTTGGATAGTGTTGTATTTTGGACTGCCTGAACATGTCATCGTACACCTTCCAAGGACTGCGAACTTATTTATGCTAATGGAAATGTAATGTCAGAGCAAATACTGGAAGATTAAACACTAGCAAACTCATGCTTAATAAAATATTGTTCTACAATACATCACTCCCTACAAGTCTTACCTTTGTCTTAAGTTTTTTCAACTACACAGTGAAGCAGAAACAGAAGAGAGGATGAGCAAAGACAGAGGATTTGAGTGAAGGCATTCAGGGAAGTAAGGACTGATGACAAAGTATGAAGGGGATAAATAATTTTTATCTGAGCAATGCATTTCTGCTTGTGACATACCTCTCTCTTCAGCTTCTTCACTGCATCTTCAGCTTCCTCTAATCTCGTGGTCAACTACAAAATCCAAAAGCAACTTTTGACACCAAATCCTTCAGTGTTTGCATAATAGTTTAAGTATGGATCAAGTTCTATAAAAGAAAAGCTCTTCTGCAAGTGTTAAGTGTAACTAAAAATATACACCCGTTATTTGATTCTAAAGTCAAGGCCCTCCGGATAATTCTATCCGGCCCACCAAATCATTTTATTTTATTGTTATTAACGGCCCGATGTTATCTTACACTCATTTCTAACTAATAATTCAGCTACATGTTAGCTGTTTTGGCTAATTTAGGCTTTTTTTAAAAACATTATTAAGGCTGTTTGGGAGTTAGGCTAATACTTCAGCTACATGCTAGCTAGCTGTTTTGGCTAATTTAAACTTTGTTTTTTACTTTTTTCAGTTGTTTTGGAGTTAAGCTAATAATTCAGCAACGTGTTAGCTGTTTTGGCTAATTTAGGCTTTTTTTTTAATGTTATTAAGGCTGGTTGGGAGTTGGGCTAATAATTCAGCTACATGCAAGCTATTTTGGTCAATTTAGACTTTTTCAGGTTTTGGGGCTACTTTAAAGTTTAGCTATTTTTTTCAGCTACATGCTAGCTGTTTTGGCTAACCTAAGTTTTTTTTTAAGGCTAATTTGGCATTTAGCTAATATTTTAGTTGGCTATCAACTTCAGCGTTTTCAGCTATTAGCTTCTGCATTTTCAGCTATGAGCTTCAGCGTTTTTAGCCAACAATTTCAGCATCCTCAGCTATCAGCACTAATATCTTCAGTGGCCAAATTCAGCTTATAGCATTCACACTAGCATTATAGCAGGCAATGCCATATATCCAGTTCATAATTATGTTAAAATTTTACGGTTTTAGAGTTTTAACATTTTAGTTTTAGAGTGTTTAATAAATGTTTATCCAGTTCAACCCGCGACCTAAGGTGTGTTTTGGATTTTGTTCGATTGAGTTTGACACCCCTGCTCTAAATGGTCTTATCGACTATTTTTTTTTTCCCTGAAGAAATGCTACAAAGACATTTATAAACACCTCACTGCAAAACTTGTATCATTTAATTGAAAAACGGTCACTGCCAGCTTTTCATGATTGAAGAATGAATTTAACAGGTTCACCAGAATTAAGTCAAATTCTAAACATTACAGAGGGTCATTAAAAGCTCAACACTTCAGCCTGACTTCTATACGGAGCAATTGCACAATGGGTGGCATGCTCTTACCTCTTCATTGGTTTTCTTTTCCTTTCCCATGTCTTTCCTTAACTGGGTCAAGTCCTTCTCTCGCTCCTCCAGCTGGGCCTCGAGCTGCCGAATCTCCTCTCTAAGAAAGCGAGCATCTGGCCCAGTGCCGAGCTGCTTTGCCATGTGGACCGGAAACAAGACAAACACAATCCCAAACAACTCCCACTGGGAAATCTTTTAGTCTTTCATCACCTCCATCTGTTTACAGGGCTAACATACAAGCTTGCCAACATTCTTGTTCTCTTAAACAGAGATTCACTATTATAACTTTTATATTTGGAGGATGACTGTGCATGCCATATACATTTAAAAATTATAACACCAATCAAGATGAAACAAGAAATAAATGCGCTGTGTGTGCACGGAATTAAATGTAATCTTCTTAGGTGCTGTGTCTCTGTGGTCACTACAGCCAATCCTGTTGAGGCCAGGATTGCACTCTGTGATTGGCTCAAAGAATTGGCTCTGCAGCCAGAAGTAAATAGCCATGAAAAGTGATTTCACGTCACATGCATGAATGACGTGTTTTTATTTCTTTTATTTTGCCTTATTAAATTTGCAACAGTGGCTGTAGTCATGCTTGCAATTACAAAAAGAACATTTTAGTAGTTCTTGGAAGAACACAGAGCACTCTGCAGCAATGCACACATGAAGCGCAGAGGAACTGGTGGATCAAACAAGAGCTCAAAAGCTTTACTTACCTTTAGATCTTGTTCCAGCCTGGATACCTTTGCGAGGAATTCCTTCTCTAAAGGACAAAAGGATTTAAAAGTTTTGTAGCTTGTGTTTTTTAAGTTAAAAAGAAAAAAAGTAGGTGAACTCTGTACTGACCAGCTTTGGCCTGTTGCAAGCCAATCTCATTTATGAAATTATCAGCAAGAATCACCTCCCGATCTTTCATCTGAAGGGGAAAAAACAGTTAACTTAAAAATGACAAGCACATATCAATAATGGAGTCAGCAAGTGTCCAAACAAACATCTGCATCAGGACTGTGGATTGAACATGGAGTCTTCTCTCTTCATAGAAGACATACTGGTGGGGCAGTTAACAGATGCTCAATGGAGAGATCAGAGCGTAGAAATAATAAAACCTGACACCTTCAAGAGGGCCTGACACACCCTGAGGATGTGAATGATGTCCTCTGGAGCTTTATCCTTCACCTCCCATTCTTCTGTCTGTGAGAAGAAGAAAAAATGGTTCAAAACGGAGGAACTGTCAACAGCGGAATCATTTTACATCCTATTAACAGTCTCTCGTTGGAACGCAGAAGTCCAAACTGAAACAGCAAGAGGTCAAACCAAAAGAGTGTCTATTTATTTACAGCGTATAGGATTATTGCTACATACACACATTTTTGCTCAGACTCATTACAGTTTGAAGACAGTGCTTATATTTTTAAGCTGAATCAGCAGCAGTGGGATGCTATATGAGATCTCTACCGAGAGCAGGCACCATCAAAGCTGCTGAGTAGGTACATTCTGTTAACTTAGCCATACAGCTAAAGGTTGTCTTCAACCGTCCATCTTTCTTCCACTCATCCAGGTCACAGGGGCAAAAAAGATACCCAGACCTCCCTCTCCTGGGCCACTTTTCCAGCTCCTCAGGGGGGATTCCAAGGCGCTCCCAGGCCAGTCGAGAGACTTAGTCTAGCGTGTCCTGGGTCTTCCTCTGGGGTCTCTGCCCATTGACTGTATACAAGAACTGGACCAAGTGAGTGTGACGTCACCCATAGAAAATGGCTTAATTTTCACCATCAGTCACCATCTTTTTGTAATAAGCACATCCCCATGTCGGAGTCAAACAATGCCAATAAGCAGTAATTGGTCCCAGTCAACGTTTCTATGGCAACAACTGTCACCAATTACCGGTCAGCGTGAGCTTGTTAGAAATCCACACTCCTTCCACTAAAAGCAGGTTAAGGAGAATTTATCAATCAAACATTTTGAATGTTCAAGGTGAGAGCCAGCGGGCACTACATGTTTTTAATTGAGGCATTTGATTGCTCAGTTTATAATTTGCACTACAGAAAAAATATCATAAAAAAAATTGAATTAGCAAGAAAACGTTAAAAACAAGTAGTAGAGCAAGAATGGATATTTCGACCAATAGAATGACTGAGCTGTTTATTTCACTATAGAAGTATATGGGATTTTGGTTTCTAGGAGATGGCCTGCTCTTCCTTTAAGCCTCCTATTTGGAATGGGGGTGGGGTGTCACTCAGTCTAGACCTAATTTGCTTTGTTTCCACTGAGCGGTCCAGACTGGACTGGACCGGTCTAGACTGGACTTTTATGAGTTTCCATTACAAAATAGACCCGTTAAGTTGGACCCACTGGTACCATTTCTGGTCTCCCATTGGTCGTAGATCCATAGAAAAATGGAATGGACCCGTGTGGGCGGAGCTTCCGTTGTCACACAATGTAACCCATTGATTGGTGGAAAGGTTTTACGAGAACAGGAAGCATCTGGCCAGTGCTTTTCCCTAATCAAGACCCAAACTGAAAGTTTTGTTCTCTTTTCGGCTGTATTCTTCTTCGCCCCTGCAATCTTCTTGCAAAGAATATTGAATTCTCTACATACAGTAACTCCACTTATTAGCTGGGGTTGGTGACCAGAGACACACCGAATCCACAAATATGGACACACACACACAGTTTCCGTCTGCGTCTCACCCGATCCCCACGGCCGATGAATGACTTATTGATCCATACTTATCAAAAACATTTCTGATCATGCATTGTAAAACATTTATTAAAGAATATCGAAGAATAGCTCTACATAAAAAGTTTTTTTTAGGGATGTCCCGATCAGGTTTTTTTGGGCCCGATCCGATTCTGAGTCATTTGATTTTGTGTATCTGCCGATACCGAGTCCCCATCCGATACTTTTATAAGACATTTAAAACATGAATAAATTAAACAAACAGATTAGTGTTGTCCCTCATTTATATTTCAATAACCTTCTTTTATCATTAAAAACTTAAATAAAACACTTCTGTGAAGTAGCTTTAATAAACAAGTAAAAATAGAGCAAGTATAAACTAGGAAAGAAAATACAATTTTCTTGTTATATAAATGATAATTAGTCATGTGATAAAGTTTAGTGACTTTAGCTTTAACAAATTTAGAGCTATTGAACATTTTTGACCAAATGCGATTCCTGTTCTCATTTAAAATTCTTAAAAATAAATTATGATTTTGTTTTAGCATTAAATTTGATGAGTGTTCATGAATAGCTGATATTATTATTAGTTTTAATTTATTAGTTTTATTTATTAAGTTATTTTTAAGATTATGTGCTTATTTTTTAAGTTCTTAAGACATCACATTTTCGGTTTTATTACCACAGTGGTTAATTTTTTTAACTGTTATTTCTCTGACAGATAAATCAAACAGGCATATTAAAGGACAGCTGGGGTCCTAAGGAGTTATATCACGGCGCTAGCATGTAGCAGCTACTGTGTAGCCATCTGTCTGCAGCTTGAAGAGCTTCACATTAAAAAGAAAAAAAAAACTCTGTCTCTTTCTGTTAAAATGCCTTTATAGGTTGTTGTTTGTGTTATGACAAACCAATAGAGACACTTGCTGTCAGTTTAAAGCGTTTTCAAAAAAGTTATTGGTCCCGGAAGTTAGCTTTCTAGCTAGCTTTGTTAGCTTTTGTTTTGTTAGCCTTATGCTTCAGCTGCTGCCGTTTTCTGCTGCGTTTTCTGGTAATGACATTTTGTGATCTTTTCGTGACATGCAGACTTGTAGTGGAGTGTTTATCCATAAAGATAAGATTAAATAAAAAGCTCTGATCATAATGAAAATAAATGAAATGTCCGATCCTGATCAGACAAAGGAGTCCAATTCCGATCGAGTCCCCAACTATGTGATCGGCCCCGATTTCCGATCACGTGATCGGATCGGGACATCCCTAGTTTTTTTCTTCTTTTTAATTCTGAACAATTGACGTCTCTGCAGCGTAGAGGCCAGTTTCGGACATAGAGGCCGGCTTCAGACGCTGCTCTAATGTGATGTTGATCTCACACTTCAATCTTCTTTCACTTGGGGAAAGACCCTAAAGCCTTGTTTCCAGTGTGTGGTCTGGTAATTTGAGCGTTTACAGTGTAAAATGTACCCATTAAATAGTACCGACCTGTGGAATAGAATGGTTTGGGTGAAGCCACTATAGCCATCCATTGATTGCCAAGGCCTGGTCTGCGGTGGAACTGAAAGCATTCCTTGACATCCTTCACACTCAGCTGCAAACCACCCAAATGCATGCTGGAAGTCCTGGCTCAATGAAGCCAACAAGAAAAGATCATCTGCAAGGAGCAGAGAGGAAATCTTGTTCCCATCCCTTGCTTTCGGTGTCCACCAACCAAATTCTGAGGATTTCTACCACAACCGGCACATAAGACCTCGCAACTACAGCTCCAAACAGCAGCAGAGACAATAGAGGTGGAGGACATGGTCCACATGAGCTCAATGTCCCCTGCCCCTTTGGTACCTGTTTGAAGCTCATCCGGATGTAGGAGTTCAAGACCTTCCTGACAGAGGGCTCAGCCAGAAGTTCCTGACAGACCCTCACAGTGCATTTACATCTGTCAAGTCCTTCCAGGCTTCTTCCCCACCAGCAAATCCAACTCACCACTAGGTAGTGATCTCTTTACCACATTCCAGTACCTGCCCAAAAGACACCAAGAATGCCAGGTCCTCTTGACTACTGTTTGACCATAGACCAAAACCAGTCAGAGATGTATCCCTAATCAAAAGTGAAGGGTCAGAACCCTCTCGTCCATCGCATTGAACTCCAGCATTTGGTGACCGAGCTGGGGTTCACAAATAAGTCCACCACAGTCAGCCTACCACCCCTCACAATGAGGAACTCCAGAATGGTTGAGGTTTTCTTCAACTACTGTTTTCAACAACTTATCCATGATCAGTCCTGCAGAAAACCGTTTGAACAAAGACCCAACACACTCTTCTGTGCTGGCGACCTTCTACAGTTCAGCAGAAACAAACAGGCAGTTTAAGAAGAGACATAAAGATATCCTCTGAGTACATATCATCAATGAAATGAGATCTCTGTTTGCTCTGTAGCATCTTCTTTGGGAAAAGGTTGTAACATTCAGCAAATCAAATAAATATCTGCAGGGTTTCAACATATGGAATAAATAAATTGAATAAATATTTAATTAAAAAACTAGCAATTAAAAAAAATCCTTTAAAATCCCACTCCAATGCTAATTGTGTTTTTGTGAATCTAACCCCTGTGCTCCTCTGGGCATGTTTACATTAAAAGTGGGGTCATCTGGACCCCACAAGACAGCATACTTTTTTTTTTTCCCAAGGATTTTTTATCTTCACTGGTGTCTGTAGCAGACATGAAATCCTGTCCACCTTTGTCATGGGAGGGATCACACATCAATGTAGGGTGGGGTCATCTGGACCCATAAGAGAGAACAAGGGTTAACTGGAGAATTTTTCTTATGAAGGAGGACTCATATAAAAAAAAAAAAACAGGATTAAAACTATGTTTCTGAGTATTTATTTAATGCAAGTTGTGGTTATTCAGAAGCAGACAAAAAAATGCATTTTTAAAAAACTTGTTTTTACGTACAAACCATAATAAGTTAACCACAAGCTAAATTCTGATACATCCCCTTGCAGACAAGTAGATCCATGAATGTCTTTGATTTCCTTGTTGAGGTGGAATCTGGATCAAAACTGTACGGCTGGATAGTTCTGTCATTGTTCCCCGTTCTTTTTTTTCTTTTTAGCTAGGGCTTGTGAGGTACAATAAGCTAGCAGGAGGGAGGGTGAAAAAGGAATGCTAGGAAATTAGCAAAGTTAAATTCTGCACCAGCAGCCCCGCCCACAACCTACATGAGAATTTCGGTTGAACTCCTGCTGCCCTGTAGAAGATATGTCTTTTAAAAAACGACACATGTTTTTTTGATTTTGGCTACAAAAAAAATCCTGCAAAAGCATCATAAAAAAAAAAACAATGGGAACACTCTAAAAATAAAAATAAAATATTACTTGGAATGATATTTTAAAGTAATTTACTTTTGTGTTTTCAGGAAAAACAAAAACAAAATCTTTTGCTTAATTTTTAAAGTAAGAATTCATAATTTCTTCTAACTTTGTTAAATTAAATTCCAAATAAAAAATGACTTTAGTTCAAACACATACAAACAAGAAAATTAAGCTACAGAAGACAGAACATTTTCTAATTGGCCTTTGAAAACACCCAGTAGTGGCTGGCATCAAAGCAGCTTAGACAAAAAATTAAAAAAGCCATTCAAAAATGAAAAAATAAAAATAAGGAACTGCAAACCTAAATTACTACAGCTCCCCATAATGCCCGACAGCACCTTTGCTAAACAATTTATGACTTCCTCCAAAGATCACATATGTTGATAACATTTTACTATAAATATTTTAGCGTTATAAATTATTCAAAAGGAAGTGTGTGTTTATATACTAATATTTTTTATGTTAAGCAAGGTGGGTAAAAATATGAAAGAAATAGTAAAACTGCAAAAAAAGCTGCAAAAATCTAAAAATGTAGTGAATGTAGTATTGACAGCGTAGCTGGTTTAAATTTAAAGGATAAATTCTAAATTGTTTCTAACGATGTTGTTGTTAATGAGCTTTCATGAATTTAAATACTTATTTGGTATCACAATTTATAAATAACTGGTATAACCATCGAGGAAATCAACATAATGGAGAATTAATAGTCACAGTGCAATGATGAATTTCCCCCCAAGGGATTAATACGCTATATTGATTGATTGATTGATTGATTGATTGATTGATTGATTTAAGTAAATGGGACCCCCCATACATATGATTTTTTTTTCTTAAACTACATTTTACAGTAATTTTTGAATGACTTTAAACCTAACAGGTTGTTTACTTCTATGAGCTGCAATTTTCCTCTTCAGAAGAAGACAGCTGGTGTCTGGGCTTTCTATGTGCAGTGTGTGAACATTTACCGAAACAAACATGCGGACGACTTCATCCACTTCGTCTTTCTCACATTCCAGGAGGATTCCTGGGTCAATTCCTGAAACCTTATTCCAGTCCAGAACGGTTGGCATTTTTTAACCTATGTAGCTAGTACTCAGCGAGAAAACTACAAAAAACGGTGAAAAATAATGTAAAGAAAAAAGAAAATCTGCTGAAAACATCAGGTGAATGATGGGTCACACAGATTTCATAAAGCTGCACAATCTTCCTGAAGCTTGGCTGCTAGGTTACCGCTAATAACAACAGCTGCTAGTCTGGAAAAAAACTGATAGTTACCATTAGAGTATACAAATAAAAGGAAATGAAATTACCGCATCGCGTGCTAACGGAAAATATAACATTATCACTAAGCTCATACCAGTCAAACATATAATTTGAGCTCTAACCTAAAAACAAAAACACAATGACTTAAACTTGTTAAATATCCGAAATTTCCACTAGCCGCCTTCGGCTAATTTTGAACGTGCGCGTTCACCTTTGCACCGGAAGTGTTAGTTGTGTTTCCGCTAAGCTACAAGGTACTCACGAGCTACATTTCGAGCAAACCTGTACTTCTGTTTTGTTATATCTTAGTGTGCTGTGTGGGTTCTGCTGATGTTGTGGTCCGCTGGGGTGTAAGCTAGGTGACATAAATCTGAGAGGTTTGGAGTAATATTGAAACGCACGCGGGTCATTACGAACGCAGCCTTGAGTCAAGCTAGGTATCCGTAGCTGTGTGTGAAAGTAGCTTTACTCTTAGTTCATGTCAAGTTAGATCAAGTTATCTTTTATGTTTGTTATTATGGGTTTTATTTTTTTCAGTAGTTGTCGCTTTCTCCACATGCAAAGCGTCCAACATTCCTGCTGTAACCAGGACTACTGCTACTTCCTGGTTTTCCAGGTGTTTCTTGGTTGGTTTATTGAATGAACGAAAACCTGTGGGTTTTTCTAGTTACCCTTGCTGTTTATTATCTTGCGATGATTTAGTTTTAGGATTTTGTTTAAGCTGTATGTCAAACTGACAGCAGGAGCTGCACTGTGGTACCTTAAGTAAACCTTACTGTGATGTTGCTTGGACATCCATTTGAATACTGTTTCTCTAAAAGTTTATGAACTCCCTGTCAATCAATCCCATGTGCTCTCCTTTACAGAGATCAATGAGGGCTTTTGTCAAAAATGGCTTTCGTGTCGTGGAAGGAGATTGTTCTTTTGACTGGGCTGGTGGCGGGATGCTACTGGAACAGTCTGTCATGTGGGTTTGTGTTTGATGATGTGTCTGCAATCCTGGACAACAAGGACCTTCGGCCCACAACCCCTCTTCGCAACCTTTTCCTCAATGACTTTTGGGGAACTCCTATGACTGAGGTAATGAGCCATGGCTCTACATTCAATGTTTTGCAAATACAAACTATCATGATTGATTGTCAATATACTAATAGCAGTCAAGGGTTGGTTGTTTTGTATTTAATGCATTGTTATATGAATCCACAAATAAGAACTTCTTTCCAGTATTCGTATGTCTATGTTTAAGTTTTAAAAGTAAACCTTGCATCTGACAGTGCAACATGTGTTCCATTGCAGGAGCGAAGCCATAAATCCTACAGACCCCTGACAGTACTCACATTCCGACTGAACTACCTCTTCAGTGAGCTCAGTGCAGCTTCCTACCACCTGCTCAATGTCGTCTTACACGCCGTCGTATGCGTGCTCTTCCTGCGCGTTTGCCGGCTATTCCTGGATAAGACATCCGGTTTGGTGGCGGCTTTGATGTTTGCTGTACATCCCATCCACACCGAGGCTGTAAGTGTTTCTTCAGTTTTCAAAGCACAGTTATACTTCTATAGTCTTTAAAGTTACTTGTAATTGGGTTTGTGACATTTCCTGTTTTTTTTTTTTTTTGTATTCATTTTTTTCTCATTTTGCTCTTGTGGTACCTGTTATAAAATGATTTATATATAAATATTAGTGCTGTCAATCGAAGGAAAAAAATGAATCAGATTAATCACACTTTTGGGTTGCGATTAATCTGTGTTTTACTAGGTCAATTTTTACGACCATATGCAGCTTTTGAACAAAAATGGGACACAGAGAGAACATTTTCATTCATTTTTATTGTCTGAAATGTTAACATTTATAAAGTGACATCCCAGAAGTGTAATTTGTGTGCAAAAAACTCATTAGGAGTAAGATAAGCAGAACTCCCAAAAATATCTGTAGTAATATGGTATGTAGTAAAAAAACAAAGGTGCTGACATTCGAGGTCTGTTGCGGACGTGTTGTCTTGTGACAACGGGCCGCGCTACTTATTAAATTGTCCACTTTTTGTGAAAAAGCGATCTAAATGGAAAATTAACAGGAATAAAATACTAAAAAATCAGTTTAATATTTATGTCTTTTGTAAGTGACCATGGTATAAGCGGGATAAAGCCTGATGAAGTGTGCATTATCAGAAATGAACACACGCCGCGGAAAGCCGATCGTCCGACGTGAAGCGAAGGATGGTTGCATCGCAAAGTTTTAATTAATTTGCATTAACAAATAATAAGTTAATTTTTTTGACAGCCGTAGTGTGTGTATGTGTCTATATATACAGTTCCAAAAACAAAATTCAAACTGAGAGGGGACCGTGCTTTTGCTGCAGCAGCTCCAAAACTCTGGAACGGTCTTCCATTTCATAGAGAGTCCTCATATTGTCTGTTTTTAAGTCTTCTCTTAAAAAGCACTTTTTTAACTTGGCTTTTAATGCTCAGTGAAGATCTCTTTATTTTATCCCTTTGCATTCCATTTACTCTCTTTAATGTAATTTTTGTGATGTGTTTTTGTTTTTAAGAATGTAATTTTATTAGCATTTTACTGTGCACTTTTAATCTAATTCTATTTGATTCTCTTTATGTTTTTATCCTCTCTTACCACAGCACTTAAAGTGTTAGTAATGCCCTGGGACAAAGCTAAAATAAGTATCCAGATATATTACATATGTTCTAATGTATCAAAAATAACAAATAATTACCGTTGACAAACGCAGGTTTTTGTAAAATTTGACAAATTAAACGAGAAATCACACTCGCATTTCGCCCTGCTTCAGAAACGGCTCGATTCGGGTCACGTGACGCGTTGACGTCATGTGAGTGAGACAGCGCCAGCAGCAGAATGCAGGCGGACCCAGGGTGTCTGCAGATACATGTATGTGTGTGTGCTGCGGCAAAGTTGAATTCTATAAACATCGGTGTTATGGTCCGACGGAGTATTAGGGCCACCAAAAAAAAATAAATAAATAAAATTATGATTTTTAAAGTCGTAAATTTACGAGATTTACAATCGAAATGAGCCTATTGTGAATGAACACTGAGCAGAATCAGACCGACTAAACTGTAAAAAGCTTCTGATTTCAACAGGTAAACTGAATGTTTAAAACATTGCACATGTGTGGAAGTTTCTTTGTTTGATTTGCAGTTTATTAATCATTGATGGTGGCTTGCGGGATCTCTGCATCCCCTGTTGTTGTTGTGTGTTGAAACGGGACGATTCATGTGGAGAACGGGGCGGAGGACTGTTTACATTCTCATTTTTTTTCTGCGCATATCAGAGACATGCAGTAAGGTGGTGAAAGAGCTTCCGGGTATGAGAATAAAGTGATTAAATAAGTGGATAAATGAATAAATAATAATCAAGTGGCGGACGGTCCTGCAAACATGTCTCTAAGCTCTTTATTTTGCATATGAAACTCTGCATTACCGACCCGGATAGTCAGCGTCATTGATGATTTGATTTCGAGTCGCCAAAAGGTTCCGATCTGTAAATAAAGCTTCACGAGATGCTCCACGTCTTCCAGCTTCGAGCATGGCTCTGATAAACTGACAGCTTTCGGTTTCATCGGCATTCTCAGCGTCACTGTCAGTGTCATTGCCAAATAGTGAGCTCCTACTTTCCGCGCTGCCGGCTCAAATTGATAGGGCTTTACAGTCCTCAAACCACAAACACCCGGCGCCTCTGAATCAGCGTCACTTTCAGAACAAATGTTTCCACAATCTGAGTCTGAAGATAGAACTGTGGACCTTGAAACATCGCCGCTATCGCTAGCTCCGACACGCAAAGGAGAAGCCATCTTGCTATATTGACCCCTCTGACGTCACACGCACCACGTGACCAAAACGGAGCTTTTGACCCGGAAGAGACAGGTTTGCCAAATTTGGCCTCAAAAATGCCGTTTTATTTCAATATTTCTTGCTCAAAACACGCCAAAACATTTGGAAATGGTAAATATAAGGCGAAATACAGTTAACACCGAAAATGATCCACAACCCCATTACTAACCCTTTAAGGTCTGCATGGGCAATTTAAGTGCTTTATAAATAAAGCTTATTATTATTATTATAAACACTATTACCAAAGTATTGCGCTGAGGGTGCGTGGAGCATTCCGTCACGTAGAGCACAACATGAACTGAGTATGAAAGGATTTGTGAAACTTTCAGTATTATATATAATTGTTTACCGTATTTTCTGGGCTATAGGCCACTACTTTTTCCCCAGGTTTTGAACCATGCGGCTTATACAAAGGTGCAGCTATTCTGTGGATTTTTTTCCATCACTAGGGGCGCTCTAACCGGAATTAGAATCAAAAATAACAGATGAAAAATTACTGCAAAAAAGAATAGCAAACGAGTATTTTCAAATCTTCGCCCCGTCATCATGGAAACCAAACGAAAAATTGGTATGATACAACTTTGAAGTTAAAGGTCATCAAGCTCGCTATCCAGGAAGGAGACCGTGCTGCTGCACACAAACTTAGTGTCAGTGAATCTATGGTGATGTTGGAGGCAGCATGATGCATATAAGAACATTTACAGTAAAAATCGTTCTGTAGAAGCAGTAAATATCAAATTTTTCAACATGTGGCTATAGCCCGGTGCAGCTTATGTATTTTTTATTTTTATTTTTTTTAATGGAGCTGATGCTGCTTATATAAAGGTGCGCTCTATAGTCCAGAAAACCCGGCATGAGTATTGAAACATTTTCTGTTAGTCGGAAAACAGTCATTTTGATGTATGGAACAAAAAAAAACATACTAGGCCTTATAATACCTTTAATTCATTGCATTGAGAAAAAAAAAATGAAATCGTGACTTTAAAACTGTTAATTGAATTGTGGCTTGACTGAATCGTTACATCCCTAGCAATTAGTGTCCATTAGTTCATGATTAAAGCATCAGTTGAGTTGATCAACGCTGGTTTGTTACACTGTTCCCTGTCACCTGCTGAAGCGAATCACTGTCCTGATGCCAGGAGCTAAAACCACCCACCCAAAGAAATGTGCCAGTCTAAAATCACCTTACAGAAGTGGTGGAAGAGCTACTGTAGCAAAGTCATACTAAGTCGTACACAACATATATTGTAAATATTTTAACAATATAGATAGGTAATTATCCCATTAACATGGGTGTCATGATGGAGCTCTTTTAACATCAACACAAGTAGATGCTGAAACCTGTCCAACACTTCTCCATAAAATCCTTTTGCTGCTCAAGTATTTTTTGTGCTTTACTACTTTATGTGCCGATAACCTAATTAAATAACACATATACAGTAGGGCTGCCACCATTAGTCGACTATCAAAATAGTTAACTAGTCTTTACTTTATATTATATAAAATCATAGTGTAGTAAAGATGAACAAAGTTGTGAGGGTTCAGCACCAAAAAATGCACTTTTTTAGATTTTATATTTGAGTCAACTATTAAAATAATCGTTTGTGGGACCACTAAATGACAGTAAACAACCTGTGATGTTAAATCCCGTCTGTCGTGGCATTCTTTCTTCAACCAATACACCCTCTTTCCCTTTGTGAGCGTTTTTACACTTTATGTAAGCATTTTACAATGAGATTAGTGAAAGATTGGTCATTACAAATGTCTTTTAGATTAGTGTTCCCTTTTTTATCGCAGGACTTATGTTCTAAAAATAACCCTCGATAGGTGAAATCCGCCAAGTAGGATTATTGATGTTATAAGACGGTAAAACTCCTCACTACACACTTTTTTTTTACACAGATATGAACATTTTTACACTTTTCTCTCTTGTTTAAACTCTCAAAGTTCAAACCTTCATAAAAATGGGTCCAATATTATACAATGAAAACAAAGATTTACGTGGATTTGGAAAACTGATCAAATGATGTAGGAGATGCAGCATGGAGGAGATTGGATGAGGAGATCAACAGCGCTATCAGAATGCAGAACACAATGTGCTGTAAAAAAAAAAGAAAATGTAGAATTGTACCAAAAAAATCTGTAAAACAGTAACGTGGGAACACTTCATTTCTAATAACTGTTCATTTCTGACACATTCAAAAAAATCTGTTTTTCTTTCATGTTTGTTTCATAATGTAGAATTATCTTATTAAAGACTAAGAGTACCTAGTTAATCTTCTTTAGCTTAATTGGATACAACAAACATCTTATTTATTGTTTATTCTTTTAATTTGAACTGATTTGCTTTCTTGGGAAACTTATTTTTCTGACCAACCAAGACCTGTAATGTAACCTTTTGAACAGAGCCAACCCGATGTGCTGTCAGCAGAAAAACAAAGACAACATTCTGCTTCCTTCATTGGAGTGCTACGATTACACAGCCACCGCCTTCTTCCTGGTCTTCTCTAATCTTTACAGGCTCTTTAGACTTCTTGAATGAGAACAATTTGCCTCACAAATGAGCCCTTAGAGTTACTCCATCAAATGCTCTTGGTGTTATCACGGTCTGGAATCTGGCTCTGAACGGGTCATTTGTTTTTGAGTTATGTCCCCAGTACTGAAAGTCTCTTCATGATCAGTCGATACAAAGAATCTCTGTGTGTCCCCTCGTCTTTCCTCATTGTTGTCTGTTGAAGACTGATAAAATGGAGTTTCTTTTTCCCATCTGAATCTCTTAGTATCTAACACAAACTGTTAACTGTACTCTTCATTTATATCTCAAGGGTGTAAAGTTGCATCAGAGGGAATGTTGGAACTGTAAAGCTCGGCCTTGGCTCCGTGCAGATGGACACAGACAGTGGGGATTTGCAGTCCGGCTAATTCAGTAAAATTGATCTAAGTGTTGGCAGCTTGTCCTCTATTGAGTTGAGTTACCTTTGATGGGCTGAACAGACACTTTAAAGTAGGGTTGGGATTCTTTGCCTCTCACCATCTTCATACAAGCTTCACAAATAAAAGATTCAACAAACTTAGGACAAAATGACGATACAATTATTTTACCTAAAGAGATACAATTTAGATATTCATTATTTATTTTGCATTCAAAACTATAAATGAAAATGCATGGCTTTTAAAGACCCACTAGGTTGACCAAATGTAAAAGCATTCCCAGAGCTCTTTTAATTATGATTAAGCTGTTTTTAGCCTAAATAAAAACATTCTTTGTTGTTAGTGCACATGTGTCAAAGTCGAGGCCCGGGGGCCGGATCCGGCCCTCCAGATCATTTTTTGTTTTGTTGTTATTGTTGTGCCTGATGTTATCTTGCGCTTATTTCTAACTTATATAATTTTGACAAAATATATTTTTATGGAGCGTAAAACATTGAAAGTTATTTAAGGTTTAAGTTGATTTATTCTGGAATAATATTCCTGCCTTTTCATTGTTCATGCTTATGTTAAAAAAAATACGCTTTTAAAGTTTTAAAAATTGGCATTCTGCTAGCTTTTTGGACTATTTTGGCATTTAATAAGATTGTTTAGGTTATTTTGGAGTTTAGCCAATATTTCAGCTACATGCTAGCTGTTTGGGCTAATGTAGGCTTTTTTGTTTTTTGTTTTTTAGGCTATTTTGGAGTTTAGCTAATATTTTAGCTGCATGCTAACGGTTTTGGATAATTTATGCTTTTTTGAAATTTGGCTAATATGACGTGTAAGTTTATTGAACACACTAAAACTAAATTTTTAAAACTGTAACTTTTAAACATAATTATGTACAGGATGCTAATTGTTGCTAATGTGAATGCTGAAAGCTGAATTTGTCCGCTGAAGATACTAGTGTTGATAGCTGTAGATGCTGAAATTGATAGCTAAAAACACTGAGGCTGATAGCTGAAATTCTAGCTAAATGTCAAATTAGCCTAAAAAACAAAAAAATAAAGCCTAAATTAACCAAAACTGCTAGCATGTAGCTGAAATATTAGCTAGACCCCGAATAGCCTAAAAAATCTTACTAAATGCTAAAATTGTCCAAAAAGCTAGAAAAATGTCAAGTTTTAGAAGGTTAAAACAGTAACTTTTTAACATAATCATGAATAATAAAAAGGCAGGAATATTATTCCAGAATAAATCAACTTAAACCTTAAATAACTTTAATATTTTACTCTCCATAGAAATATATTTTATCAAAATTATACAAGTTAGAAATGAGTGTAAGATAACATCGGGTCATTAATAACAATAAAATAAAATGATCTGGAGGGCTGGATAGAATTACCCGGAGGGCCGAATCCGGCCCCAGGGCCTTGACACTTGTGCCTCAGACTAAGAGTAAAGTCACAACAGGAAGAGAAACTGACAGCGTTTGTCAAACCAATTTTGGTAAATACCTTAGATTGATGTGATTCCTTTTGACCAACATGATCTTATTTGTATTTGCAAGCAAGCAAGTTTATTTATGAAGCACAATTCCTACCCAAGGTGGTTCAAAGTGCTGTACAAAAATATATAATTACAAAAATGAAATAAAAATCTATTCATAAAACACAATTAAAATCAAAAAAGTCAACAAGATTAAAATTCAGAAATTTAAAATCATTAAGAACATACACATAAAATAGTTCCCATATTAAAACACATTGCTAAATACAGTTTTTAACCTAGATTTAAACATTTTCAAACATTTGGTCTGTCTCACATTTTCAGGGAGATTGTTCCTAACCTTTGATGAGAAATACTGACAGGAAGCCTCACCATGTTTAGTTTTAGTTCTTGTTACCTGAAGAAGAGCTCTGCCTGAGGTTCACTGATTTCCAGATGTCTATAAGGAATGGGCATGTCAGAGATGTACTTGGGTGCTAGGCCTTGGAGAGACTTATAAACAAACAGAGCTGTTTTAAACTCGATTCTCTGAGCAAAAGGAAGCCAGTGCAAAGACCTCAGAACTGGACTAATGTGGTCATATTTCCTGGTTTTTGTCAGAACTCGAGCTGCAGCATTTTGAATAAGTTGTAGTTGTTTAATCCCTGGTTTAGAGAGCTCAGTGAGGAGTCCATTACAATAGTCCAACCTACTGGACACAAAGGCATGGATTAGTTTTTCCTAGTCAGATTTGGACACAATATTTTTCATTTTGGTGATGTTCTTCAGGTGATAGAAGGCTACTGATGTAAGTGATGAGATGTGACTGTTAAAATTTAAGTCAGTCTAAAATAATTCCTAAGTTTCTAACCAGATTTTTGGGGGGGTTAAAAGAGAGGGATTCCAGATGACTGATGACACTTGTCCTTTGATTTTGTGGACAAATGTTTCAGTTTTATGAGTTTAGATGGAGGAAATTATCTCCCATCCACAAGATAATTGTTGTTTTTAACCGATACTGCTGTTATCACTTTAAAGGTCCCTAGATGCATGTTTATCCTTTGTCCCTCTTCTAGTGCATAAGGTCATGAGGGCTTCAGAGCAGGTGTGATTGGCTCTCCTTTGTGAAAGAGGTGTCTGTCAGCAGGTGTGACATTGGTCGTTGTCCTTTATTGCTGCTTTTCTGGGTAGAATTCCGAACACAGTTGCTTCCACATGAGGGCAGTCATCATTTAGCTAATTGACAGATGAAGCTGTCAGCGGCTACCTTCTACACGAGTGTCTGAAGGGCTTTAGAAAACCTGTCAAGGTGGTTTTAGCTGAACACATTTGTTTTCACAGCTGCATTCAGGGCCTTGGATCAGTGGACACTCTTCACTTAGTTGTAAACAATGACTTTTCACAAATATCTGTGTTTTTTCTTCCTATAAAGACTACTGTGTGATGAAATGTGTTACTCCACTTTATTCACTGACGGTTTCAGCATGTGAAGTATTTATTTTCAATTCGTCTTTTGAAATCTGGGAGTAAGCTGGAAAAACACACAAAAGTTGTAGGGCTCTTTTTGATTCTTGTCATTCTTTGACCCAAGAGAAGTATTTTCTTTTTTTATGTTTTCTGATGTAACAAAAGCAAATTTGTTGTTCTTGAAAACAGATTAAGTGCAACTTTTGTTCAACAAAAGTATACAGAATAATTTTGGAGGAAAACTAAGCCACCTGTGCAGAATCTTTGTGCTCCTAATAAAATGATTTTTTTTTTACTTCTAGAGGAATTACAAGAATTTCCAAACAAATATTGCTGTTTAAATGATCATCTGCTAATGCAAACCTCATATTTCTTCCAGGTTGCTGCTCAGTATTATTGTTTAGCTTTATGTTAAATGTAGGGCTGCCACAATTAGTCAACCAATCGACAATGAAAATAGTCCACTACTAATTTAATATTCGATTATTTGTTACTTTATATAATATAGAGTCAGAGTGCAGTAAAGTTGAACAAAGTTGTGAGCGTTCAGCTCCAAAAAATTTACTTTTTTTATTATTTGAGTCAGTGAGACCAAAACTTTATCTTTTGTGAAAAATAGTTTCTTGTTTCAGATGCTGACCTCATTAGAGAGATCAGGAATATACTTTCAATCAAACTCATTCTGACAGGTGACCTTTGACCCTATATACCCTTATATGTAAAATAGATATTAAATTGTTACGTCATCTTATTCGATATTTGCCTCTGAGATGTGGGGAGATGTTGATATGGAGCAACCCCATCCCCACTTCCCGTCACCCATCTGTTTACATGCTGTCCCCAGACTTCCAGCCCCTCACAGTATCAGTGCAACAAAATTTGTGGATAGCTCAGAAACAGTTCTGATCCAGATTTCAGCTCAGGCGAGGAAAACAAAGGCGTTCATGGATCTATTTGTCTGGAGGTGGATGTATCATAATAGAGCGGAACGGGGAGCAGTGAATTTTCTACCTGAGAAAGAAGTTTTTTTTCCAACAGCCTTTTTTTTTGCCTTTTCCTGACTCCCAACCATTTAAATAAAAGAATACTCAGAAATTGACTTTATTTAAGCTTAACTTTCTTTATAGATGTCCTCCATCATGAGAAAAACGCTGCAAAAAATGGTAACAATTATCACTTTCAGCATCTTCAGCCATCAGCACTAGCATCTTCAACGGCCACATTCAGCTTACAGCATTCGCTCTAGCATTATCGCTGCTATATATCTATTTTTAAAAATGTTTTAGTATTATTTTTTATCTGAAGATTACATAAATAAATTGTTTTAAATTTGGCTATGTGTGGCTTTCTGAAAATCTGTAAATGTTTACGTTTGGGCAGTGATTGCTGCACTTTTTCTGTTAGCCTGCAAACCGACCCCGGCCCCACATCAGATTAGACAACAGTTATGTGACCCTCACAAGAACAATTTTGGGGACCCATGTTCTAGGTACAAGAAATCATTATTATAAATATTTAGCCATAACTCTGACACATTTAGAAGACACTGCATACTTAGCACAGACATTCAAATCAGTTTGATATTTAATAATGACATAATGATCGGTTTTCATTTTAGAGACGCTGTCTCCTCACACTATGGACTTCTATCACTGCTCTTTATTAGAGTTAGATGTCACCAGGTGTTCATTAAAATGTTTTCTACACAATGTATTCTGCACGATATCTCAGCTGTTTTAGATGGAAATGGCTGAGTCATCGTCCTGATCGTTGTCACTTTTCTCTCATTAGGTCACTGGAGTGGTTGGTAGAGCTGAACTTCTGTCCTCCATCTTTCTTCTGGCTGCTTTCTTGTCTTATACAAAATCAACAAGTGCAGATCATTCTATTGGTAAGAGAAAATATTATCTAAGAATGTTTTCTTGTAGACCAGAACCCAACAAGACCCTCAAAGTCTCACTTTATCGTTAAAAAATGCACAATATGTATGATTTTTTTTTTTGTTATTAAGCCTTTATTTTCCGTATAAATGTAGTTTTTAAATGTTAAAATAATTGAATTACAACTGTCTCTATGTATTTCTACATATAACATTTGTAAATTCATTTACTTTTGACAGCAGCACATACTAGTTCCTTTCAAAATAAAACCCACTATGTCAAAAGGTTCCTCCTGCTGCAGTAGCTTTACTTCAATGAAAAACACAGTCAAGCTTGATAGTTTTTATCTTTTGGGTATTGGTGTGCTTTTGTCCCTTTAGTTTTAGTGTAGAATCTATTTATTAAGAAAACTCATTATCTGGAATAACCAAAGCTTTTTATTAAAAACACACAACTTGAAATCATTTTCAGTCATTTTAAACCACATTTGTTTAAAACTTTAACTACTTTAGTGTAATTTATATTAAAAACACAAACTTAAAAAACATTCCTACAGATTTTTTTTGCTAAGTTGCTCGACATGTTTAAAATCTAATCAGAAATCACAAAACTTAACTAATGTGGTGTTTATTCAATCGTTCGCATTTTTCTTTAAAGCTAAAGAGCCACAATAAAGGCATAAAAGAGCCACACGTGGCTCCAGAGATACATGTTGCTGACCCCTGGTCTAGGACATAGTTTCTGCAGAGCAGCAGACAGTTCATTTGTAAATTGACCGCTGGTGTGAAGCAACCCCGCCCCCTCTTCCCTTCCCCATTGCGGAACAGGGAGCGTGTGGCCCACCCAGCATATTCTCTACGTCACAATTAAACTCTTTCTAAACTGCATTTTTTTTATCTGCTCTTGATTCACAACTATTAGAATAGGAAATACTAAAATGTAATTTTAATCTTAATTTTTCTTTATCATAAAAATGCCTCAAAACATGTTAAAGGTTTTCATTGGAGTGGGTCGTAGACTGGAAACTCCTAAAAACTGCTATTCCAACGTGAACTTCAGTAACTTTTTAGTTCTGCTTGTTTTGCTCAACTTAAGTAATGTTCAAAAACATTTTTTTAATTAAATAAAAAATGATCTAAGGCATTTCTTTGTTTTTGTGTCTTTCAGTGTGGACTCCCATTGCTCTGACTGTTGTGCTTGTGGCTGCAGCAACACTATGCAAAGAGCAGGGGATCACAGTGGTCGGCATCTGTTGTGTTTATGAAGTGTTTATTGCACAAGGGGTACGGTTCCAATCAGAATTGTTGTCTTGTGGAAAACAAAGCATGAATTTCTTTGATGAAATGATCTTCCTCTCAGATGCATCCATGCTGAGGGCTGGAGTTCAGAATGGTTTAAATCATATCTGTATACATGTGCTATTTCAAAAGTCCATTAGTCGTTGACTGATGGAGCAAGCGTGGCAGCCCTATTAGCATTTGGTCCTCTCAGACTCGACTAATTATGTCTTTAATTTAACTCTTTAACACCTGAGGCGTAGCCGGTGACGCTTAAACGCAAAATCTTTAACATACTTTAACGTTTAAACCATTAACATCACATGTGTCAAAGTCAAGGCCCGGGGGCCGGATAATTCTATCCGGCCCTCTGGGTAATTCTATCCGGCCCTCCAGATCATTTTATAAAGGCCCGATGTTATCTTGTGCTCATTTCTAACTTGTATAATTTTGACAAAATAGATTTTTATAGAGAATAAAATATTGAAAGTTATATAAAGTTTAAGTTGATTTATTCTGGAATATTTTTCCTAGCTTTTTATTATTCATAATTATATTAAAAAGTTACAGTTTTACATTTTAGAACTGGCATTCTTCTAGCTTTTTCTAGTATTTTGGCATTTACTAAGATTGGCTATTTTGGAGTTTAGCTAATCTTTCACCTACAAGCTAGCCGTTTTGGCTAATTTTGGCTTTTCTTCAGTTTTTTAAGGATATTTTGAAGTTTAGCCATTTTTGTCAGGTACATGCTAGCTCTTTTGGCTAACCTAACTTTTTTTTTAAGGCTAATTTGGCATTTAGCTAATATTTTAGCTGGCTATCAACTTCAGCGTTTTTAGCCATTAATTTCAGCATCTTCAACAGCTAAATTCAGCTTACAGCATTCACACTAGCATTATCACAGGTAATGCTATATATCTAGTTCATAATTATGTTAAAAAGTTACAGCTTTAAACATTTAGTTTTAGAGTGTTCCATAAATGTTTATCCTGTTCGACCTGTGACCTAAAGTGTGTTTTGGATTTTGGCCCCTTGTGCCATTGAGTTTGACACCCCTGGTTAACATGATAATACCTGTATATTCTGAAGAGAATCTACAGGTATTACATTGATCGTGTCAACGTTTGTAAAGTTACTGTAAATTAAAAAACAAAAACACTAGAGCTTCAGTGTTAAAGGGTTAAGAGTCTTTGGATTTTTCTTTGCTAGCTGTTTAATTTTTAATTCAAACATGAGCTTGATTATTTTGATGCCAACCAGGTCTCCAAATTTTAACCATTTATATTTGTCAAACACTGTGGTAATCTAGGGATTTTTCCTATGGAACCAACATTTAATCCCTTCACTCCTATTGATTTAAAAATTTACATCAAACCCCTTCTTTGGCTCCAAAATTACCTTAATTTAGCATTTAATTGGAAGTAAAAACATGTATTTTTTTTATAGTGTGAAATAAATTTGGCCATCAAGGGTTAAAACAGAGCAGTCAGGTGAATATAATTTCTGGCGTGACGTCTCAAACAAGAAATGTTGTTTCCCCAGAATAAAACAAGTTGGATTGGAGTAGACTGTCTTTTTTTTTTTAATGTCTACATTTAATAGTAAAAGTTGAAGTGAGAAAAAGCAGTTTGTCTGCCGCTGACCTCTTGGAGCAGTTTGTCTTTTATTTCATCACATCCAGGCATTTACCCAGCACTCTCATTCTTTATCACAGTCATTCCTCCAGGTTAAGCTGTCTGAAAGCTGAGCCATGACATCTCATTTATTGTCTTCTTTTCATCGCTCATCCAAGCAGCATCAGTTTTGATGAGTGACGTCTGACTGAGGCTGCTTTTAAATAATCTCTTTATCCCAATCAAATCAGTTTTTACAAATATAACTTAGCGATTTATTAAATCTGTTATTCAGTTTCCTTTTATAGTATGATTTTTTTTTTTTTTCAATTTCTATTTTTATCAATTAAAGTTTCCACTTTTAGGTAAAAATCACTTGACACATTAAATCAAATTAAATTTAGATTAGGAATTTGAAGATTAAGTTGATATGAGATCAAATTGTGTTCAGTAGGAAAACAAGAATAAAATAATAAGAATTGATAACTCTATGCTTTTGTTTTCATTCTCATTGCAGTTTACTCTACCCATGCTCATAGACACTTTGCGGCAAATCCTGAGAGGTAAAGATGGTTTCCCGTACGCTGTCCTGCAAACGCTGCTGAAGCTCATCGTCCTCATCATCAGCACGCTGCTGCTCGTCATCATCAGAGTTCAGGTCATTCAGTCCCAGCTTCCCGTCTTCACTAGGTAAGCAGACTTCACAGCACAATTACATTACAGATATTGGTTGTAGAAATTGTTCAAAAAATCATCATCATGTATAGGATTTTAATGTTCTGGAAATCATGACTTGACTGGATTACAGGATTACGTAAACTCATCACGCTGATGCGGGTTATTCATCTCTGATTGCATAACCTTCATGCTGCTGTTGGGATGTCAAACTCTTCTGCTGTCTCTACATTTGCGACTATTCGTGTTGCTTTATGAATCACTAACCGAACTAGAAAAGTTGCATTACCTGTGATAAAGCTTTTTGGTGAATGTAATCACTGATGATGCTGAAGCTTTTTGCTGAAAATGGTGACACAATTCACTTAAATGGCTAAAGGAATTTGGTAAAAATGCAAAAGGTATTTGCAAAATGTTAAATTTGATTAAAGGCTGGAAATTTTGTTAAAGAACTATGAAAGAGCACTGAAGTTGATTTAAGTTTCTGAAAAAATTGTATTAAATTGCTTTAAAATCCCTAATTCCTGCCAATTTTGTGAAAATATTTGGTGTGTATATAACCTCTCGAGCTCTCCACATTATTAATATTTTATAAAAGTGTCGATAAAGTATCACTCAAATACAATATTTTCGTTTTTTATTTGTTTTTCCAGCCATGCTGTTTTAAAGAACTTTGGATAAAATTATTCCCAAAAAAAAAAGAAAAGAGAAAAAGAAAACGGGGCAAAATTGCATGGGAATAGAATCAGCGGCATCGATAAAGCAATGGAACACCATACATGCTGTTTTTTTAATATAATACTGTATCATCAGATTAAAATTATTTGCATAATTTTGTTTTTATAATCCAAACATGTGGCCATTCAATAGGAGTTTAAAAACACTTAGAGTCCCCCTCCCTGAAAATCCTGTGTTTTGAGTTTTTAATGTGTTTGTGGCATTTTTCTTCAGAAGGAAAACAAATGTGATAAGAAATCATTTCATTTTTGTTTTTCTGAGTATTTCTCCTTTTAATCTCTGTCAATCAAACTGCCACAGACAGTCTCTGTTTGAAATAATGAGCCTTCTTTACAACATTTTTAAGTAGCAACGGTGAAGATTTACGCTAGAGCTCTCTTAATCAGACAGGAGGATCGGGGTGGGGCTCAGCTCCAAAAGCCACGCCCCCTCAGAGGAGATTTTGGAAACAGAGGCTTCAGATCAACATGAAAAATTGCTTTTTAAGAAATTTTGGTTGAGGGATTTTGGTTAAAAACTTCATAATTATATTTAAAACAATACTGGGAACATTTTTTTTATTGAAAAAATTATCATAGAGGGACTCTAAGTTACTATAGCTGTGAGTTATGAGAGGTTTAACATAAAAAAGACATTTTATTAATTAAAATGACAATGTTCTATCCCTCTGTTGGGCATCAAGATCTGTTGCATTTGCAAAGAAAAAGTGAAATATGCCTGAATTTGTTCCATTGTCCTTTTCGCTAATAAAAATAGTCATGCCAGACATTTACTCCATCGTCCAGAAGCTCCATCTAAGCAGACCAAATTCTTAGCACACAGTGGGACATTATGTAAACCCATTTCCTAATTTTATTTTTTATAAAATGATGAATGTCTGCTCTTTTTTGCCCCAATACGTTCTCTAAAACCGTAGCAGTAAATAACAGAAAATAGTTAAAAGTTCAGTTATTTGTAGATGAACTCTGTAAACCCTGAAACCTCTATACTTGGTGTCTAATTGGTAATAGTTCTCACTGGTTTAAATACTTACTGAGTTTAACCTAGTTTAAAATTGTCTGCACAAGATTCAAGCTAATGATATTTGAGCGTGAAGATAAAATTCCAGGCAATTAGCTAGGGTAGCATAATCCTCTTGCAGTAATCCTAAAGCTGTCTCCAGATTTCCCGTCAGAACTCTAGCCACAGGCCATAACAGTGCCACACATCGAGCTGTGAGTTTGTTGCCGAGTGGATTTAAAATGTAAAATAAGTTTAAACTAAGTTGTACCTGAACAATTTAGACACTAAAAGAGGCCAAACTAACAGGCAGCTGTAAGCATTTTAAAATGTCAACAACACAGAAAAATCTTGCTAATACACAAGTTTGCTAGTTTAGGTTTGCTAGTTTTATGATTATTGATCATTTTGTGAGATGAACATTCAAGTTAAGTGTCTCTTATTTAATTTCAATCAAATTGAATCTAATCTAAATAAAGAAAAAACACATAAGCCATCTACTTCTCAGATAACAGATAACTCTGTTTTGGAAGGATTATAGTGGCTTTAGGGAGTCTAAAGCCTCATTTCCACTGAGCGGTCCAGTCCAGTTAAGAATGGTCCAGGTTATTCAGTTAAACGTTACCAATCAAAAGTTTGTGAAGACACAAACACAACAATGGGGGTCATCCAGCATCCATTTTCATGGCTTTTGGTTCTTCGTCTGTTTAAAGCCTTTAAAGTCCCCCTATGACAATTTTTTTAATAATAAAAAAAACTTTCCCAGTAGTGTTTTAATTATGATTATGAAGTTTTTAACCAAAATTCCCAAACCTCAATGTCTTAAAAAGCCATTTTTTCATGTTGATCTGAAGCCTCTGTTTTCAAAATCTCCTTTGAGGGGGCGTGGCTTTTGGAGCTGATCGGAGGAGGACTTTAATGTTGTTTAAGAGGAGACTGTGGGCAGGGAAGAGGAATACATCTGCTTTACTGGTGCTTTCTTTTGTCGTAATGACCCTCCACCAATCAGCACATTTCATCAGTAGCTCCTCACTAACTGGTCCGTTTCATTTTTCTATGGACCTACAACCAATGGAGGCCCAGCCATGGTACGGTCTGGTCTGGCTTAATGGGTCCATTTAATGGAGTGGAAACACTCAAAGTACCGGACTGGACCATACCGTACCGCTCAGTGGAAATGAGGCATTAGACGGCCAACATCATGATATTGATTAAAAAAAATGGGTGGGGGGGGGTGAGCAATAAGGCAGATTCATCAGGATTTCGTGGCAGATATTTATAATTGTTCTGGCCTAAAACACCTGAACTTGCAACAGCTTTTGTGAAAAGTTGCGAAATAAGTTGTAATGTTTTTGTAATCCATTTTTCAAAAAGCACCTAAAAAATGTTAACTATTAAATAAACTTTGCATTCTTATTTTCCAAAAACATTCAGTTGCAAGGTGTTCAATGTACCACTGGGTTTTTGCCAGAATTTGCGTCAATAGTTGCGATCACAACATCACGAAATCCTGGAGGGACTGAGAAGATGCCCTGATCTGTTGAGCTGTCTATTGTTCATCTTTTGTTCCAACATTTTCTCAGTCTGAGTACAGCTTTTTCTACGTGTTTGATGCTGTCAGCGTGTCCTAATGTTAATATTTATCTATCTTCCAGATTTGACAACCCAGCAGCAGTCAGCTCCACTCCTTCTAGACAACTGACATTCAACTACCTCCTTCCTGTGAACGCTTGGCTTTTACTCAACCCTTCAGAGCTCTGCTGTGACTGGACTATGGGCACCATTCCCCTCATTGACTCGGTTCTAGACCTCCGGAACCTGGCCACCCTGGCGTTCTACACTTTACTGGGACTGCTTGCCCACCACAGCCTGCGCTATAGACACAACTCTGCCAAGGCTGTCATGATGGTGAGAAGACAAAAAAGAGACACTGACATAAAGTGCGATGGGGTAACAGAGTTGAAGCAATCATAATCTCCCTCAGTTTTGCCTTTGTTCACAATAACATAAACCAGGGACTGATGAATATATGGAACAGAAAAATCCCCTGAGGCGTCGCTGGTGACGCTTAAACACTAAATCTTTAACATACTGTAATTTTTTAATTATTAACATGATCATTCTGGAGCTCCGGTGTTAAAGGGGCCGTACCATGATTTTCTTAATCCTTTCAGAGTAAACTATATCCATATATATGATCATTTATTATCTTTGGAACAGAAAAAAACCAAATTATTTATGGAACATTTCTCATTTTTGTGGACCCTCTTAATACCTGGAAATAAAACGACTCGATCTCTAAGGCTCCGCCTTTCCCTCCAAAAAGTAGAATTTCCATGTTATGGCCCCTTTAAAGGGTTAAAATCTTGGTGTTCAAAAAGCCTGGTAACGACAATCCCGACAATCCAGTTGAATTGTCTGATACTTTCTGAAACTATTGCAGTAATTCTGTAAGATAAAGTTCTGGTTCAGTTTGTATCCAAACACGGAATGATGACAAAAGGAAGATTTGTTTGAGTAAACCCCGCCCCCAAAACACACACACTCACTTACTGATGCAGTCAAGGGCCGTCTTGAGTCTTGTTTCAAATTCAAAATTCACTGCAACTCATAGACTCTAAAACCTTAAGTCACATCGTCTGCACAAGGAGTTGATCCGTACAAATGTTGCAGCTTTTTGGTTTGTCCAGGCCCATGTAGGGTCATAGAGGGAAGCGGCCGCATCTTAACCGTTGTGTTATCTCATGGGGTCTAGATGACCCCACTCCCATCGTCATCATGCCTAGGATACCACAATGGTTAAAAAAATCATAAAGTTCTGGAGGCCCAAGCAGGCTGCCTCCCCATCCCACATCCGCTCTCTGTCTGTCGGTCAGCCAGCTTTTTGAGCATCGGTTTAGCTAGCAAGCAAGCTCTGCCATTCTCGGCGGAGCGGAGCGACCTCTGCCGCTCTTGGCATCAGCACTGCAGAGGGAGCTCTGCCATTTTCAGCGTCCCAGGGTGAGCTCCAACGCTCTCCACAATAATTGGAGAAGCCATGGTAGTTGATTAGCTCCGCCTCTCTACGTCTTGAAGAGAGCTCAAACGGTCACGTGGTGAGCTTGTTCGTTTGTTCAAAAATGGGCGGGGCTTATATACTTGAGCTCAGAGAATAATGACGTGAAACTACTTGGACTAATCACAAAATTCAACTGTAATATATCATTTCACCCTGTAGAGGGCAACACACAGACGGCTTTACACTATAATTTAATTAATTACACAAGTTTATTATAAATTGTATGTATTTGATAGACAGTAGCGGCTGGGTGGCTCAGTGGGCTAGGTGACCTGGGTTCGATTCCAGGGTTGTCCACTGGTCCCCACCCAGATTGGGTCCTTAGGCAAGACCCTTGACGCTGCTGCCTAACTGGGTCCCTGTGCCCTCCAAATACAGGGTTGCGTCAGGAAGGGCATCCGGTGTAAAAACTCTGCCAAAGCACTGATGCGAAACAGTGGGTGCTGTTACGCTGTGGCGACCCCGAAAGGGATAAGCCGAAAGTGAAACCAACCATGTATTTGATAGACAGCACTTTTAAAGTCTCATTTTTAGAGGTCAACAGACAAGAAATGTTGATTTAGGGTTTGGTGACTCTTTAAATGATGGAATACAGTTTAACTAAACTCACTGTTTCGCTTCTATTACCTTTTTTATTTGCGCCATATAATACAGTCCGCCTTGTGCATGAGTTATTACAAAAATAGACCCCTAATCAAGACCGCGCCTTATAATACGGCTTGCCCTATGGTGCGGAAAATGCAGTAATAAGGTTATTACTGTCGCCTTACTGACTCCATTGAATGCCACATGCATGGGGTGTGCACATGTACGCAAATCTCAGTATGAAGCCCACACAAACAACAGTCTGATTGTCTAATTTCCTAATTTCAAACTATCAGGCTGCATGCACGGAACGTGCAGGGAATGCACACTTATCACATGAACAGCAGTAACGAGCACATTGGGAAGGAAAAATCAGTTCAACGTGTCTGCATCTCGCCTGCCTCACTATTAATAACACTTTGTTCTAGCAGCTGCTACGGCTTGTCATCTATACCCCACCTGTAGAAAAAAGTGTGCACAAACATTTCTTATGATTAGTGCTGCCATCCATAGTCATTGGTTAGTTCAATCACAATAGCCGAGTCATTCAGTTTAGGATACCTCTATTTATACCTAATAAATTCCACTTTAAGGAAAGATCATCAGACTAGCATATTACGTAAAATACTGATTATATATTTTATTTCTTTGTTCTGGGCTTGCTTTTTACCGTGAGCCTGCTGGGGGAAGAAATCTTGATCAACAAGAAGAGACCTGAACAGATTGAGGGGGCATGCTAAGCTTAAGAAGGGATGATCCTAATACACTTATAGATGGCCCACAGCAGCATAACTGAAGTGAGACTGCTCTATAGATGAAGATCATTTTCATTTAGTTCTGGTTTAACAAAATAAACCTTACATTCCCTTCACTTACGTATTTAACATCTGCTTAGGGGTTTGTTTAAAGACATCTGAGGGAATCCTCAAAAAGGATTTACCATACGGCCCAGAGGCAGCAAAGCTTGGACCAGTTATGTGCCATGCTGAGATGAGATCTATCAATTTGAATAATTATTCATGAACAATGCTTGCTCTGCTAGCAAAGCCTCAATAAATGGGATATAATTGTGTGAATGCTTTTACAGCGTTTTTCAGCACGTAACAACTGAATCACACTGTCAGTGATTTCAGTAATCTTGGTATCAAAACATTCAACTCGTTCAGGACATTACTGCTTGTACTTTTGGTATTCAGAAACTTTATAGTTTTTGAAATATTGAACAAAATATGCTCCATAGGAAATGAATGAGAATTTTTTTAAAATTCTTCAAAAACTTTGTGCATTTTGAAACCATTGTTTTCAGTATTTTTTAAATAATTTAGCAGCTGTTATATTAGCATTATGCTAGCTCATTTTTGTAATTTGGCATCTACTGTAGTTTTTTAAGCTAATTTTATCTAATGTTTTAGTGACATGCTGACTTTGTATAGCTAATTTGTTATCTACAAGGCTTGTTAGGCTACTTTTGAGTGTAGCTAGGAACAGGCTAACGATTTTGACAAATTCAGTTAACTGAGGTTTTATTGGCAATTTTTTAGTTTTAGCTAATATTTTAACAACAGGCTAACGTTTTTGGCTAATTTATTATCTACTGAGATTTGTTAGGCTACTTTTGACTTTAGTTTATATTTTAGCAACATTTTTTAATCATTTTAAAGAAGACTTTCAGACTATTTTGAAGTTGAACTAGTATTTTAGCAATGTGCTAGCTTTTTTAGCAACGTGCTTTCTTTTTAGGCTAATTTGGCATCTACTGACGTTTTTTAGGCTAGTTTAGAGCTTAGCTCAAACAGTATTTAAGCACACTACATGTTTTTGCAAAATTGGCATTTATTAGGGATTTTTAAGCAAACTTACAATTTTTCAGAAATTTAGGCAAACTTCAGCTGTCTTTCTGCAAATTTTGCATTTTGCAAATTGCTTTTGCATTTTCATCAAATCCTTTCAGCAATTAAAGTTAATTACTTCAGCATTTTCAGCAACCAGATTTAGCAAAAAGCATTCACTCTAGCATTATTGCAGGTAATGCAACTTTTCTACTTTGTAAAGGAGGTCCAACAGATTAAGTGCAGAACAAGTCCAGGGTTGATCATTAGTACTTTTTTAGTGGTGGTATTTATAACTGAAGAAGTTTGAAAAGGGATTTTGGTTTAAGGAGTTTTATATCTTTGTTTATTTATTTTACATCTTTGTGCTTTAAGCTTGTTTATTTTTTCCCCTCCATGAACATGAATATTTACAACTGTTAACTCCTTACTGTGGCTTAACGATGTCAGTTATTTTGACCATTTTGGAATGAAAACCTGCTTTGACACCACAGAACATCTGAGGGGAAAGAAACTGGCATCACCAGAACTCTCCACGACAGATGTTCTAACAAGCGGAGATTTATTCAGCTCTTCTGCTTCGGATCAGCTCACAGTTGTTCTGTCATCGAGCTATCCATTAAAGATGCGCGAGCCGCGATTCTTTGTGTAAATGCCGTGTTGTGTCCATGTAAGCAAGCTGTTGGACATGCACTATTTTCCAAGAACTGCAACACATAAGGAGTAAATGACATATTATAGTTCATCTGGTAAAAAAAAAATACACTTCAGTCATTTCAAATTAATTATCATTCTTTTATGCAAGGATGCCACAAAACAACAAAAGGAGATGTCTGTTTCACATGTTTAAAAACATAAATGTCTTAACTATGCCTTTTATTGATGCACAGAGGAGAGATGTGTCTTAGGTGTTCTCTGTTATTTGCATTTGTCACAAAGCTTTAAGAACTTAATTTCTTCTTTGGTCTGTGATTTTAGGCTTTGTCCTTCATGGTCCTGCCCTTTATTCCAGCGTCTAATCTCTTCTTTCCGGTGGGGTTTGTTGTGGCGGAGAGAGTTCTCTATGTGCCCAGTATGGGATTCTGTGTTCTTATCGCACAGGGATTCAAGATCATCTCAAATATAGGGTAAGTCTACTTCAAAGTAGGAATAATGCTGCTAAACCTGAGAGATGATGTTATCATAACACACACTTGCTCACGCTCACAACAGATAAAACAACAGCTTTTTTCCCTCTGGCATGAACAAATGGCACTTTGGCTTAATTTCACCCATCTCTCAGTTTTATCTGCCTAACTCGTACCAGGTCTTCTCCCCACACATGCTATTGAGCCAAGGCTTGTTTTTGTTGTACTCATTATTTTCTCACACGCTTCAGTTTCTAGTTTGGGTCTTACAAGCAGCCTTGCTGACTGATCCTGATTTCTGTATGCAGTGCCAAGTAAAAGTAAGAAGTTGATCTGGATGGGAGTCTAACACAATCAGAGCCTAAATCAGGGCTGGGCAACCTACGGCCCGGGGGCCACATGTGTCCCGTTTAACTATTTAATCTGGCCCACCAAACTGTAATACATTTATTTATATATAGATATTTGCTCACAGTTCGATACATAACTTGATATGAGCATCACAGTTTGATATGCATTGAGCAAGAAAAAATAAACCCTGAAATTCTTCTATTCCGCAGATTGTGAGAAATACCATAACAAAAATTCACATTTTTTCAAATTCACAGTTCTTGGCACCTATTGCAGAATCACATTTAAATAGAACTTGTAAACATTACAACTTATATGAACTGCAACAATTGTAGCAGTTCTCTTAAGTTTTAAGAGCTGTAGTTCATACACAATCCAAACTGAACTAATTTAAAATATTTAGAACTGACTTACTCGTCCAAATAAACAATAGCAACACGGGGCAGTGCAGTATCCCTTAGCTGCCAGTCCTTTGTTCATGTACCTTTACATTTAAAAAAATGAATAAATAAGTATCGCGGTTGTTTTTAGCATTTAGCTAAAAAGGTTTATTATCTAACTTCCGCAGGGGGGGGCACACTACCTTTTTGCAGGGAGGTGGAGAGTGGGTGGGGATTTTTTGCAACAGACAACTTTAAGGCACCTCAGACTGAAGCTGAAAAAATAAAGGGCGTATTGTGAAAAATGTCATATTGAATTGTCGAACACATGTTGAACGGTTCGGTTTTTTAATGAATATTGTTGCATCCCTTATATATACACTGCTCACAAAAATTAAAGGAACACTTTTTTATTGGGCCTGGCATGAATTGAATTAAACCTGTCTGATAATCTTCTGGTTGGTTAAGCAGCTGAGGGCCTCGTTAATCAATTTCAGCTGTATTGGTGTTCATGGAATTAACAACAGGTGCACTTCAGTGGCAACAATTAGAAAACCCTCCAAACAGGACTGGTGTTACATGTGGAGGTCATTTCAAGTTTCTCCCTCTTGATCTTTTTTTGGCTGGTTTTCCACTCCTGCTGATTTTGGCTTGATAATTATCTCTACTGGCAGTATGAGGAGATTCCTTAACCCTACAGAAGTTGAACAGGTTGTCCAACTTCTCCAGGATGGCACATCCACACGTGCTGCAGCAAGAAGGTTTAATGTGTCTCCCAGCACAATCTCCAGAACATGGAGGAGATTTCAGGAGACTGGTGGTTATTCTGGGAGAGCTGGACAGGGCCGTAGAAGGTCCTCAACCCCTCAGCAGGACCCATACCTGCTCCTTTGTGCAAGGTGGAACAGGCTGAGCACTGCTCGTGCCCTACAGAATGACCTCCAGAGGGCCACTGGTGTGAATGTCTCTACCCAAACAATCAGGAACAGACTTCATGAAGGTGGCCTGAGGGCCCCACGTCCTGTAGTGGGCCCTGTGCTCACTGCCCAGCACCGTGGAGCTCCACTGACATTTGCTCAAGAACACCAGAATTGGCAACTCCGTCCCTGGCGCCCTGTACTTTTCACAGACGAGAGCAGGTTCACCCTGAGCACCTGTGATAGACGTGAAAGAGTCTGGAGAAGACAAGGAGAAGGTTATGCTGCCTGCATGGTTCAACATGACAGGTTTGGTGGTGGGTCAGTGATGGTCTGGGGAGGCATATCCATGGAGGGACGCACAGACCTCTACTGCCTAGGAAATGGTGCTCTGACTGCCATAAGGTATCCAGATGAAATCCTTGAACCCACTGTCAGACCCTACGCTGGTGCAGTAGGTCCTGGTTTCCTCCTAATGCACGACAATGCCCGGCCTCACGTGTCAAGAGTATCAGGCAGTACCTGGAGGATGAAGGAATTGAAACAATTGAATGGCCTTCACCATCCCCTGACTTAAACCCAATAGAACATCTCTGGGACATTATGTTTGGGTCCATTAGGCACCGCCAGGTTTCTCCTCAGACGGTACAACAGCTCAGGGATGCCCTCACACAGATCTGGGAGGAAATGCCACAAGACACCATCCGTCGTCTCGTTAGGAGCATGCCGCCACGTTGTCAAGCATGCACACAAGCTGGTGGGGGCCACACAAGATACTGAAAAGCATTTTGAGTTGCAGAAATTAAGTTCTGGAAAAAATGGACTAGCCTGCCACATCTTCATTTCACTCTGATTTTATGGTGTCTACACAATTGAGCCTCTGTAGGCTGAAAACTTTTATTTCCAATAAAAGACTTGGCATCCTTTTGTTCCTGAGACACTGCCCTGTAGTTATTTGTATAGATATCAAACTACATATTGAGATCTGATGGATCTAATGGGTTTCTTTAAAGTGCTCCTTTAATGTTTGTGAGAAGTATATATATATATATATAACTCTATCAAACTAAAATGTGAATGGATTTGTTATTAACTCATGTCTACTTGTTTGTTTGTACACATATTTAAGTTACACTTGATTATCTTGAAGAAATACAAGCAATCTGGAAAACTTCACCTGCACTGTTCAGTACCAATTATTTATCTCTGATTAACACTGGTGGAAGTTTTGGATAAAGATGTCCTGGTCCATATCACGATGGTGAATCGGATCAATCAGAATGAACTGATCATCAACTACAAATTACAATATGAATCAAATCGTTCTTCATAAGAATCATTAAACCCCAAATTTCTAAACATCCCAGCCAGAGACATGGAGAACCTTCTACCAAAGTGAAACAACAGCTGGAATCTCGTCTCGCGTCTTCAATGGACATTAGAACCCGCTTCCACTGATAATTTGTTCAGTTCATCATCAATCATCTTGACACAAACAATGTTTTCAACACATGTGATACTGCACAACAATGTCAAATATGATGCAAGCTGCTAATGGTTGGGTGGAGGAGGTGTGAAAACGTGGTTAGTGTTGTGAACATGGCTCATTTCATATGTTCAAATCAATCTAAGTTGACAGTCTTTCACTTGTGTTTGCAGACAAATGAAGAAGATTTCTTGGTTGATGATTGGAGTGTTGTTAACCACTCATGCAGTGAAAACATTCAACAGAAACTGGGACTGGGAGTCAGAATACACTCTGTTCACATCTGCCCTGAAGGTAAAATGGATCAAGTAACACATTTAGAGTCATTACGAAAGCTATCAAGTAGTTTCATGCATAAGTACCTAAATACAACACGTTACCTTAATCATTAGTTTGAAAAAAATAAGGACATTTGACTGGCGACGTGTCCATGGTGTACCCCGCCTTTGCCCAACAGTAGCAGGGATAGCCTCTGGTGACCCTGATAGGGGTTTAGAAAATGGATGGATAGATGGATATAGCTTCTGCAGAAGATAAAATAATAATTACTTTATTGGTTTTTGTTTGTCATTTTAGGTTAACAAGAATAATGCCAAGTTGTGGAATAATGTTGGGCACGCTCTGGAGAACCAGAACAGTTACGAAAGAGCACTAAAGTATTTTCTCCAGGCCACTCGTGTCCAGCCAGGTGAGACAAAAATATGTTTGCTTTTATGCAAGTGATAGAATAAATACTGCACGTTATTTTGTTAAGTAACAAGTAAGTTCTGTTTTTTGTGCTTCTTGTGTTTGCTTTCTTAATGAGAAGATGTCACTGGAGAATGAGGAAGTTTCTTCTATTTTGAAAAGATAGGGAATTTTTTCTGCTGCTTTGCTTCAAAATCCAAACTCTAAATCATGTTGCGCAGAAGCAAAATAAGGGCATCTCAATCGATATGAAATTTAAAAAATATATATTTTTTAAACATGAACTCCTTTGTTCTTTTAGTTTAAAAATCATTAATTGTCGTTATCTGATGCCAAATGAAAATATATAAATAATATAATACATTTTACTTTATAATTTGGCAACTTTTCATTCATGCAGCAAAAACCATCATCTGGAGCAGAAGTCTGTATCCTGTGACTCCAGGTCCACATGTGTCTCTTTTATCTCTCCATTGTGGCTCCTTGGACAAACATAAATTAAGTCATGGAGACTGTTGACCATCAGAGTCAGGAGCTCCTGATAATGGCTGCATAAACTCCCAGTCCCACTGGCTTTCACAGCCATATCACGCTGTTGGCAGTGGACTGGTAGTGCAACAGCCGAGATGCGGCCGTGGAATAGACCCGCATACACGCCGTACAAAATTTGGCCGCCGTTACACGCAGAAAGAATTTTTTAACTGCACAAAATTTAGAGCACGGGTGCCTGTGGTGCCAGTGGTACAGCCGTGCAATAGCTGTGGAACGGCAGTGCAACAGCAGTTTCAGTGCGAGATCGGGCCGTGGAGCGAATGCCGGCACACACAATTGGACGCCGAAATTCTGCGATCGTGCATGGCTGTAGCACGGCCGTTTCCCCAGCCAGTCTGCGCTTGTAAGACTGCTTCCAGCGTTTGTTTAGCAGCTGAGTGCGCGCGTGTTAACCCCCTGTTGGTGTGACCCTTGGGAGGGTGTTCTTACACGCGATTACGCAGTGCTCTGGCAGAGGAATGGCAATGGAATGGAGTCCGGCGTCTTTATCACTGCTATTCCACAAACATGCATAAAGTTAGCGCGTCTAAGAGCGTGTGGCAGATTTTCCAACTTTTTTACCCTTGATATGGCCGTCAAATCCTGTGGGACCGGGCCAAAACTACCTAAAGAAAACAAATAAACAAACCCGCAAACTAAGACTGCCAAGGTCCAACCTCAAACTAAAATAACAAAACCCGCAGTGTAAGACTGCTGAGGATGAAGATGAAGATTTAATAAAAGAAAAATAAAACATCTTTTTTTTTAAGTAAGGATAACTTAATTACCATTTATTTAATTTAGCTTAGTTACATTTATACATTGATGTCTGAGGTTCACATAGATGATAAACTTTGTAGGTTTTTACATTCTGTTGACCTGAAGACGTTTTTTTTTTTTTTGCTTAACTCTACCTCCAGAATGAACAGATTTTATATGAAAGCAAAACTTTGGTCAAAAGTTTGATCTTTAAAAGCACATATTATCTTATGTTGCTCAATAATGGTTAATAGCTGTAAAGAACCGCACTGAGACGAATTTAAACATTCATTATGTGTTTGCTTCATTTTTGATTTTTAAAAAATGGGAACATTCATTTTTTTTTTGTATAATTGTATAATTAGATAAATTAAAAAAATGATGAATAAATAAATGAATGAAATGGTTTATTTCAAGCAATCAGGTCACAAGTCGATCGTTTGAAAGGGAGTGGAAGGAAGCAAACTTATATAATCCCACCCCAGTTGGGCCTTGCCATTTCCATGAATGACCAACATCCGGGTCAGGACTTAATATCAGTTATTTATACCCTACAATCATAGATTCAGGTAATGAAGGATCATTGAGATCAGTGATGTATACTTTCACAGGCGGCCAGGAGAGGTCACATGAGCGTAAAAATACTCCCACAAGTGTGGAGAAGAGGTTTCACAAGTGTCCAGGAGTAGAGAAGGGGGCGTGGAGACTGTTCTGCATGTGTGGAGTACATTTAGTGAGTGCGTGGAGTTTGATATATGTTCATGGGGGACTTATGGCGGAAAATGCCATACAACAGAGTTACAATCCTGATTAAAATATTCATATACATTAATGAGTTAAAACTTGTACAATCTAAAGAAGCAGTCTCGAGTGCTCGTAATCTAGATTTAAAAGCATTCATGGAGATAAGTTCTCTTAGTTTTAAGTCCTTTGGAACCATATTCCATGAGGACGGAGCAGAGCAGAAAAAAGCACTTTTCTCAAGCTCAGTGCGGACAGAAGGAACAGAGAATAACAAATGGTTATTGGAGCCCAAACCAAGGGATCGAACATATCTCTGTGTGATGAGGTTACAACTGTAATCAGGCAGAAGTCCAAGTATAGCTTTGTAAATGAAACTGTCCCAGTGAGTTAACCGCCTGGTAGATGGAGAAGGTCATCTCACTTCAGCTGACAGTGATGGTCAAAGACCTACGGCTTTGGATGAACCTTAGGGCAGCATGGTACACAGAATCAGTCTTACTAAGACAACTGGCAGACGTGCTCATAGAAAGCAGATCTCCATAATCTAAAATAGGTAGAAAAGTTGCAGCAACAAGGCGCTTTTTAACTTTAAAAGAAAAACAACATAATTGTATTTATTTGAGATCTATTTTACTGTCTTTCTTTAGAGCTCTCAGAAATGCTGCTATTACCTGACATGAGTGTTTTCGTCAGTTTGCTCCTCATGAGTCTTTTCCCAAGATTACATAAATGAACCCAGTGAGGATTTCCTACAGTATGGATCAGGCATAGGCCTGCATGATATGAGAAAAATCTGCAATATGTCTGTGTTTAAAAACGCGATTATGGTATGAAATGAAGGTATCATCTGTGATTCTACTTCACATATTTCATGTATCATGGGGTATTTATGGAACAAACCCCCACGATAAACCAGTAAAATACTCAATTAAATCTTTTCATTGTACATTTTTTTGGATTGTTTCAGATGATATAGGTGCTCACATGAATGTTGGAAGAACCTACAAGAACTTGAACCGCTCCAAAGAGGCAGAAGAAGCTTACCTGGTTGCCAAATCCTTAATGCCACAGGTAACAGGCGCACAAATTAAACAGATCACTATTTACTCTGGCTGGGCCTAACTTCTCTGTCACTGTGTCCACATGTGAATCATCACTTTGACTGATACTCTTATTGTATATAGTCACATCTTTCACTGGTACCAAATTGGTCTCAGTGCAGTGCAGCAGCTAGTAAAAAGATCTCCTTAGAAGTCCCTTTTTCTGCTAGAACACAGTGGTTTCATTGCACTCGTACTTGCTGCAGTGGCAATAAAGGGAATTCAATCATAGACCCAATAAAGGTTCCTGTATCATGTTTGTTCTTGTAGCCAAGATCAACAGTTTTGCGTGTTTGTGATAAAATGTTCCTTTGGGTAGCTTTAGCAGATACTCCCTTAGGGTTTGTGACTAGAAAGCCGCTCCTGTCATTCCTCTTCTGATGTGTGTTTAAGTCTGAGTGTTTTTGTTGTATTTGTGTGGGCCAATAATCTTTTAGCGTGTTGTTGAAGCAGATGATTGAAACATGTCTTCACCCGCCCTCTTTTTTAGGCATGAGAACACGCCTGTGTTCTGGCACTAAGCAGCTCAGAGTGTCGGGATGTTTGTCCAAAAGAATGAAACCGTTTTGTTTACCTCGTATGTCTCACTCAGCAGATACTTCACTTCCTCGGCATCTTGATGCAGAACTTTAATCATTTTGATTATCATCTTTCTAACTGTTTCCCATTTTTAGGGTTCGTCACAACAAAAGGACTTGCATTTTCTGTTTGGTTTGACCCCAAGGTACCCAGACTGATTGTACCTGGACTCAAACAGACAGTTTACTTCTTTAAATCAGTCAAAAAACAGTCTGCAAAAGAAAGAAAAAATATTCCAGATCTATAATTCTCTTTGTTTCTGTCTTTTGCTGTTTGTTTTGTTATTTGGATGTCTTTAAAACAATATTTGTCTGTTGATGTTTGCCAGGTTATTCCAGGTAAGAAGTATGCAACGCGCGTGGCCCCTAACCATCTTAACGTTTACATAAACCTTGCGAACCTGATCCGGGCCAACGACTCCCGGCTGGAAGAGGCCGACCAGCTCTACAGGCAAGCCATCAGCATGAGACCAGACTTCAAACAAGCCTACATCAGCAGGCAAGATGATCTGAACCGCTCACAAGTCTAATTCAGGCCCTGTTCAAAAGTCCTGAAATGAGATTTTATTCTCATCTTGATAAACTTGTAAAAGCTGCATGTAGTGCTGGGTGATATGAGGATACATATGTGTGGACGATAGAAAAGTGTCTATCGTACTATTTCTCTTCTATCATTTATATTGTTTATAACCTAAATTGATCAATTACGATGCCAAATGTATCATTAAATAGTCCGAACCTCGTCGGTGTGTACACAAAAAAATTATTTAAGTGAAAATAAAGACAAATTAAAAAGAGATTCTTCACGAAGAAACTCCATCTTGTGGTTTTGATTCGCACTTACGCAAGTTTTACGACAGGCTTTAGGTAACTTAACACGAGTGCAGAACGATGGATGGAAGAGCTTGAAGTTGTTTCCCTGGAGTTGAAACAGACAGATACAGTGATGCAGGCAGACCAAGAAGAAGCTCTTTCAGCAAAACAGGGGTACATCTGGGATTTGCTGTATTTAGGATTCAAGACGTCCGACAATGAGCAGATTACAGCAATATGTAAACTATGCTAGGAGGCTTTTCCCGCGGCGATGCTAACACAACAAACCTTCTATAACTCAAGGAAAGTCCACGAAAATGAACATATGAGATCACAAAAATAAGAGATAAACCAAGCTGTGGAACAGAACTGTAACCAGTATCTGAGCATTTGGATTCTCACGATCTGCTTCCAAAAATTCAGGTAGGAAGATTCACGACGCCCAATTCACCGATTCATGATCTTTATAAATATACTGCAGTAGAGTGTAGTAAATAATCATGTAGTAAGATATTGATTGCTCTGAAATACAGAATAACGTTGGATTTTAATTTATGAACTAAAACAAAGCTGAATGAGCGGTGTTACTGTCACCGGAAGTTAACAAATCTTCAAAATAAAGTGTCGGTGAAGCTTCCTTTTTTCAAAGTAAAACTAGCGAGAGCTTCTTTAATAACTAAAAATATACTTTATTGTTTTATATCGTGATATAAATCGTTATTGTAATATTAAGGAAAGTATATCATGATATACATATTTTCCATATCCCCCAGCACTAGCTCCAACTATGTTTTTTATGACACAAGATTCTAGTGTTTTTAAAATGACACCTTTTTAGAATTCTGGCTTTTGAATTTCTGCCCCCTGCATTATGTGATCCTAGTTTTATAATAACTTTGGCCCGTTCACTATCGTAAGCGGTCTGAATTTACTCTGGATCTGCTCTGACAGAGGGGAGCTGCTCTTAAAGATGAACAAGCTGACAGACGCTCGGGATGCCTACCTCAGAGCCTTGGATCTCGATCGCACCAATGCAGATCTGTGGTACAACCTGGCTATTGTCAACATTGAGATGAAGGACCCAGCGGAGGCCCTGAAGAACTTCAACCACGCCCTGGAGCTCAGCCCTCGCCACAAGCTGGCTCTCTTCAACTCAGCGCTTCTCATGCAGGAATCTGGTGAGTTGTACGTCTGAGCTCCTCCGTTCACTTTAGAGACCTCGGGGCGTTGTTTGATTAATGCAGATCTCTGGAAGGACTTTCAAAGGAAATGGGCATAACAGTTTCTTAAATCATTTCGATAACTAGAGCAAAGTGGCAAAATTAAAGACCATTTCATCTAACAGATCGTTTTATTTGGAGATGATTACTCAGTAGGGATGACCAAACTTTTTTAGTCACACCACTGAGTAGTGGGGTATTTTTCTACAGTCCCCACTATTCCCAAAACTTGCCATAAAACCAGAGGAGATGGTGCCCTCTAAGCTGTTTGGAACGCCGTCTCTTTGTCTTTTCAACAGGTCGACTCAGTATACAGGTCATCATTTCTATTCAGAAGAGCTTTTAGTTGATTTTAAACTGTCACTAAATCTTTGTTTTAACCTGTCCTATGAGTTGTATGATTGTTCTAATTCCTGTTTCTGTATGCTGTTTGATTGGATACCCTCCTAATGTTATGAAACACTGATTTTATCTGAGAAAGCTGCCATCTAAACAAACACTTACTGACTTAGTTGTGTTGGAATGCATTTACTTGTCCAAATGAACACACGTGCGGTTCCACAAGCTGTTTGTTTTTTTTCTATCCTCTTCTCAGATTGTTCCTGAGTAGCCAAATGTATCATTTAAAGATTCTGCAATGGCTCTGAAATACTTGCAAAAAAAAAAAAAAAAAGGGTCTGATGGTATTGGACGCTTGTAGACTTTTTCCGGTTTCTGAGAATCTGAGAAATACCAAAGGGATCACCGAGCTAAAAGACAGTAGTGTTAAAGCATCAAGAGGAGCTCATTTCTGCTGTTTGTCCTTTATGAAAGCGTTAACCTTCAGCATTTTATTTTAGTAAAAATGAAATTGTTCATCCCTGTAGAACACGTGTCAAAGTCAAGACCTGGGGGCCAGATCCGGCCCTCCAGATCATTTGATTTGATTGTTATTAATGACCCGATCTTATCTTGTGCTCATTTCTAACTTGTATAATTTTTACAAAATATATTTTTAGGAAGAGCAAAATATTGAAAGGCCCCGGTTCGACTCCCGGCTGGGGGATTTGGGACCTTTCCGTGTGGAGTTTGCATGTTCTCCCCGTGCATGCGTGGGTTTTCACCGGGGACTCCGGCTTCCTCCCACTGTCCAAAAACATGCTTCATAGGTTCATTGGTGACTCTAAATTGCCCCTAGGTGTGAATGTGAGAGTGAATGTGTGTGTGATTGAGGCCCTGAGACAGACTGGCGACCTGTCCAGGGTGAACCCCGCCTTCGCCCATCAGTAGCAGGGTTAGGCTCCGGCACCCCGCGACCCCGAAAGGGAAGAAGCGGTCAGGAAGATGAATGGATGGATAATCATGTAAAAAGTTACAGTTTTAAAAACTGGCATTCTGCTAGCTTTTTGGACTATTTTGGCAAGATTTTTTAGGCTGTTTTGGAGTTTAGCTAATATTTCAGTTACATGCTAGCTGTTTTTTGGTTTTGTTTTTTCTTTTTGCTAATTTAGGCTTTTTTATTTTTTCAGGTTGTTTTGGAGTTTCAGCTAGTTTTTCAGCTACATGCTAGCTGTATTGGCTAACCTACCCTTTTTTGTTTTTTAGGCTAATTTGGCATTTAACTAACATTTTAGCTGGCCATCAGCTTCAGAATGTTCAGCTTCATTGTTTTCAGCAATAAACCATATCATCTCCTCAGTGTTTTTTGCTATCAATTTCAGCATCTTCAGCTATTTTCACTTCCATCTTCATCGCCCAAATTCAGCTAACAGTATTCACACTAGCATTATTGCAGGTAATGCTATATATCTAGTTCATAATTATATCAGAGGGTTACGGTTTTAAACTTTTGTTTTCGTGTGTTTAACAAATGTTTATCCAGTTCGGCCTGTGACCTAAGGTGTGTTTTGGATTTTGGCCCCTGTGTGATTGAGTTTGACACCCCTGGTCTAGAACATCCCTGCTCTACCACATCAATAAGATTAGACCAACCTTACTACTGTTGCCACTTGGCAGCAACTGATCCTGAAAGTGTGTCTTCAAATTAAAAGCTTTAGCTGCTTTCACCTTCAGGTAAAACAGTTAGAATCTGAATCACACACAACCCTTTAACCAGAACAGTAATAGTAGTTGACTTAAGGGTCCAGTGAAAGTCAAATCACACTTCATTTTCTTTGACTTGTACGTGACTTTGTGAGCTCTACTCAAGGAAGTAACCTGCTTTTACCTTTCGGGTGTAGTCAGCCACCTGAAATGTGTCCGTTATGAAGAAATGAACCCCGTGTGCCAGGTTTCTGTCAGCTCATGTTTTGTGTCAGTGCTAAGAAAACATTAAATTACCAAGTCTGGTTTAACAGGAAGTGGAAGCATTTAATGTTAGCTCTTACGTTTGAAATTAAGCCTGCAGGCTCACCCAAGTTCATGTTTTGAGTCGCTCACACTTGAGGAAGCAGCAGGGCTGGATTTTTCAGTTATTTGCAGCACGGGGGTTGGTTGTGTACGGACTGGCTTCACTTTGTGTCCCTGCTGGGTTTAGATTTGGAATGTTTTGAGGCTTTTTGTGGATATACATTTTTAGGATATTTAAAAACCTGTATTTTCTACACTATGCAGAGTTTTTCCTGGCTTAATCAGGTGGTGGTGGTATCTCATCGCGGTCTCAGATTCATGTACCTTAACTTTTGCTCCCTCTCTCCTCTCCTCATCAGTCTCTCCCTCACTCCAGGTGCAGGAAGAATTCAAACATAACAGGACAAAATCATAAATGCCAACAAATGTTCAACAGTCAGACAACAAAACTCATTGACGAAAACCCAAACTTAAATCCAATTCCAGTCAGACAGGCAAAAGAATGGGTAACCCACAATTCCTTGCGCTGCCAGACCGACAGCAAGCCCAGCGTGTCTGAGACCATCACTACAATATGAATGATTTACAGTTTGTTTCATTGCTTTGATGAAATTAAAGAAATGCAATAAAGAAATCTGATTTTTGACGTTATTTTTATTTAGAGGATTTGAAAAAAAATCACAAAAATGTAAGGTGCACATTTAAGGTGCTTCCACACTGGCCGCGTCAATAAAGCGCACACTTTCAATGAAGAGTCAATATAAACGCGTGCGCAACTAAATTCCTGCCCTGCAAGTCTGGAGCGCGCGTGAGTCTTATAGTCAGACATTTAAAAGGACAGAGTTGTGAAAACAAAAGTCTTCAGAAAGATTTGGGGGATTTTCAACACTTTTACTTTCGGTTCTCCCTGTTGTAGATGCAGATGAGCGCTAATGAACAGTAAAAATACAATAGAAGGAGAATCTCCTCCCCGCCACGCACCGCACGCGGCCGGTGTGTGAGACCTGCACATCGCCGCGCTCAGCAGGTGGTATCCACACCGGAGCAGCGCGGTCACGCACGCAGTGGCGGGGAGGAGATTCTTCTTCTATTCTTCTTCTACTGTTCATTAGCGCTCATCTCATCTTGGTGTCATATTAACCTGACCGGACACAAACCGTAATGATTCATTTCTCCTTTGTGATCACGTTTGGTACTTCTGTGCTTTGAAGCAGACTCCGCCCACAAGCAGCTCCCAAATCCAGCTCCTTGATTGGTCAGAGCTCTGAGCTGCTGCGACTGTGAGAAGCCCCTGGCTGCAGCCTGCAGACCGGGGTAGTTGGCGACTGTGCGTGGAAATCTTGAATCTCACAACAACTGGAAAACATAAAGGATGTTTGTGTCATGTTTGTCCTCCTACAGAAATCGTATTAAAACAAAAATATATTTCCTTCCAAAATTTTTTATTATTTTCAAACATTTTTGAAAAAGCGCCAATGAGCCGCAAGGCAGTGCTTAAAGAGCCGCATGCGGCTCCGGAGCCGCAGGTTGCCGACCCCCGCTCTTGGTAGTCAAACACCTCTTGGTTAGGACCATCAGTTGCAGCTTTACAATAGACATAGTTTAATGTGACTACTCTCCACCTGTCAGGTTTTTCCTCTTCCCTTTTTGAAAAAAGTTCCTTTTTTTACGATTTTCCATACCTGTAAAACTAATACATTTGACTAACATGACTCAAGTTCGAATACAGATGTATCTGTTTACGTACAGTTAGATGTACACGGTTATAGAAGATACAATACTTACTAGGGGTGTAACAGATCACAAAACCCATTTGGTCCGTGTCACGATTTTAGGGTCACGATTCAGATTATTTTTCACATCAGTAAAAATCAAACAAACAAGAAGATAAAAACCAAAAATATTTTTTTTTGAAAAGCTTCAAAACATATATTCAAGAAAACATATATAAAGTACTTCAAATAATAAATGTAAGTAAATCCAAAAGGACCGCTGACAGAATCAAATGTTGGAATGGTTCTCCCTCAAAGGCTTCAACAATGACTTGTACAATTCTCCCGAGCCGCCGTTATTAAAGTGGAAGCTGTTTACATCCCGCGGTCTCGTGGTAGAGGCGTGGAAAGAGGCGGGGACTCACAATAAAACTCACTCCTGATTGGTGACAGTACTTCCTATAGATTCCATGACTCAGCTATGACTCAGAGACTCAGACCAATCGCTGAAGATGGGTTGCAGATGTTTGCAATATGGCGGTAGCCGTTTCAGGAAGTGACGGTAAAAGCGGCGGCCTACTTTCACAAGTCGTTGAGGTAATGCATTTCCAATGGGGGACCTCATGGGTCGAGAAGTCCAGTGTTTTTACAGTCAATGTTCTGTACTGACCAAGGATTATCAGTGATCCGTTAGACCCCTAATACTCACCCATTTTGATCGCATTGTCATCACCATCCATGAGTTTCAAAGAGAAATGCCCCCAAACTTTTTTTGTTATTTACATTTAAACCATATTTAACTGTCGGTGATTATGTTTGAGCGGAAGTCAATTGCTTGGAGTGCCAGTTTTATGCACTAATTTGGACACAACGCCACTCTGATCTGAAGTCCTGTGGCGCAATTTGAGCACCGAATTTGCCATGCGGCGAAAGAGGGGTGGGCCGCACAAATTTGTCCCACGAATCGTGTTCGGTGTGAATGCACCTTTAGTGTATTTACAATCCCCTACCTCCCAACCTTGTTTGAAACGCCAAAAAAAAAAAAAAAACTGATACAGTTAAAACAAACGTTTCTGTGCTAACTCCCAACGCGTAAAGAAAAAACGAACTGTTAGCCACGTTAGAAGCATCAGCTACATTAGTACAATACCCATAATCCCCTACCATGTTTGCAATAAGTAAAAAAAAAACTAATTAAATCACAACAAAACAAATGATACTATGATTACGCTAATTCCAAACCTTGTTTGCAAAATGTAAAAAAAAAGAAAAAAAAAAGACAAGTTAGCTGCATTAGCATTTTGACAATAATACCCAACCAAACATGTTTACTAACATAGTCATGTGATGTATTGTCACTTAATGACCTGAATCTGTGTTGGTAAGGTATAAATATTCGCTTAGAAGTTATGAAGCGGATAATGATAATTCATGTAGAGAAAATGGTAAGGTTGAGCCGAAGTGGGATTGTATAAGTTCGCTTCCTCACACTCCCTTTCAAGTAATCTATAACTTGATGCCTAATTATCCCACGTCTGACATCTTTGTACGGTTGTAAACTTCTGTTGATTATATTTCACATGCATTGTAATTGCTTTGAAATAAACCATTTCAAATCAAACCAAAAGTAATTAGATAACTGAGGTAAATATTTATTCTTGTTGGTTGCAGGTGAGCCAAAGTTCTGGCCTGAGGCCAACCGACGCTTCCTCATGTATGTGGAGGAGGAGCCAAACGACGCCAATGGTTACTTCAACCTGGGCATGCTAGCCATGGACGCCAATGAAAACGCTGCAGCTGAACGTTGGATGCGTAAAGCCATCAGTCTGCAGGCCGGCTTCCGCAGTGCCCTTTTCAACCTGGCGCTGCTGTACTCTCAGAACAAGCGAGAGACGGACGCTCTGCCGGTGCTGGACGAGCTGCTACAGCACCATCCAGAACACATCAAAGGCCTGATCCTGAAGGGGGACATCCTCATGAACCACAAAAAGGACACCAGAGGAGCTAAAACTTGTTTTGAGCGCATTTTGAGCATGGATCCCACCAACGTTCAGGGCAAGCACAATTTATGTGTGGTCTACTTTGAGGAGCGAGACCTACCCCGGGCTGAGCGTTGCTTAGAGGAGACACTGGCTCTTGCACCCAACGAGGAGTACGTGCGCCGCCACTTGAGCATTGTACGCAATAAAATGGCTGCCATGAGCGCAGCAGGACACGCTCTTTCTTCAGAAAAGGGAGCATCGGTCTCCTCCGCTAAGGAGGAAAAGCCACAGGGTGTGAAGGAAGCGGCTGACGAGACTGCTGTGGGTGTAAAGGAAGGGAGGAGTGCCGAGGCTGTTGGGAAGGCAGCTAAAGGGGAGAAGAATGCACGGAAATCCTCCGGTGGGGCGGCAGACCAGTCAGAACCTTCAGATGGTAGCCAGACGGGCAAGAGGACTACGTACAAGTCCACTAAAGATATAAAAGATATAGAGGAAAAAAGGGCAGCTGCCCTAAAGAGACTAGAGGAGATTGAGCGTATATTAAGTAATGATTGACAAATCTTCAAGTTTTCATTTGATTATTTAATGCTCCTAAACCTGCTTAGAAACACGTATTTCTAATATTTTCTGTCTCAATGTGCTCACACTGGCAGGCTGCCTGTTTTGTTTTTAACCCAAGAAGGGAGGAAGTTTTGCTTTCGACTTTTACAAAAGAAGCACAAAGCCAGATTGGGATTACATCTTGAAATCTCAAGGCACACGAGAGGGATCTCAACATCTGAATTTGGATATGACATATCTGCAGTGGAAGAGATGTGTGCTTATTGTTTGTCACTGGATTTTGTTTTGGTTTAAACAACATGTGAGTCACTCTACTGTTATTGTTTTTTAAAAATGGAATGATTGTATTGTGAACAATTCCAGGAAACGACACGTTGCCTGGATTTCCTCTAGACAGCAGTTTGAGGCTGTAAATAAATACCACCCCCTCCACCTCACCAGCCTATGTTCCGTTATAGCGCTTGATGTGTATGGACTTCATTCTGAACCCATCAACAGTGTTATCTCACTCACTTTGTCCCTCCATTCAGCTCACATCTACTCTTTGTTCTCAAGACTGCAGCCTTCTGAGGCGTTTTCTGGATATCACTTGGACCAGTCATCTTACAAGACCGTAACGATGACGGCGCCTTCTTCACGTTTCCATGTCCTTCATCACACTCCCAAATGACAATGCTGTGTCTTACTGTATCTGAAGCAACTCTGAAATGTTTCTACTTTTTGTAGCAAATTGTTTTTTCTTAATCAACACACATTTCTCGACAGTTAACTCACTACGAAACATGAAAAAGTTATTCATTAAAAAAGAATTTTCAAACTTTACATTTTCTCCTGCTTGTCTATTTCTCAGACATTTGCTCTCTTTTTATGACCATAAAGCTCTACAGTTGTTTGGACTTTCAACCATGTCTCTGCTGTGAATAAGAGTGAAGGAGATGGCCAAAGCATTTTCTGCTCTGCAGCCATCAATGAGACCCCTGGTAGTCGTAACCTGTGCATCAGCCACCATGTCATTTTGGCTGGGAGACACTCGGATTCATCGGATTCTTCAATATAAATTAGGCAGAATTGTGTTTCCGAGCATGCTTCTGGTCATGTCTTCAGAGCTCCCATGACCCTTTGCTTGTTTTCCCTCCATATTTGTTCCACACTGCAGCTCTCCATAGAGGAGCTGAACAGAGACAGGCTGATTACTGCACATTAGGGACTTCAGTGAGGTACTATCATTGACTGTAAAATCAGTATTTTGCATACAGTCAATGGGTACTATGCATCGACCTTGACTGGGCAGGAAAACATTTTGTAGGTATATTTTCAAACTTTTATACCGTTTTATTTATTACTTTTATACTCTATGTATGACTAATTCTAGAAATATGCACATATAAGTATTTAAGACTTGTGATGGTATATTTTAACCCTTTAACAACAGAGCTCTAGTGTTTATGTTCTTTGATTTACAATAACTTTTCAACTTTTCTCCTTCAGAATCTGCTGGAATTACGTGTTAACGGTTGAAAAATTTACAGTACGTTAAAGTTTGTGGTAAAGGGTTAAATTATTTTGGGTAGTGTTTTTTCATATTTTATTTTCTGTGAAAGATTCAATGTTGATGTTAAACTCTGACTATTAAAGGCTGGGAAAGTGGCGTTTGTTTGATTTGTTGTTCAGTTTTAGATGATTTATGAGCTCTTTCTGTATCGTTTATTTTAATTAATGCAATGGGCCTTTAAAGGGGAACAACTGATTATAGAATGAAGATTAAAATAAATAAAACATGCATTTTTATTTGGTTTAAATCAGGGGTGTCAAAGTCAGTCATGCAAGGGGGCGAAAATCAAAAACTCACCTTATGTCGTGGGCCAAACAGGATAAACATTTATTGAACACACACTTAAAACCGTAACATTTTAACGTAGTTAACGAACTAGATATATCGCATTACCTGCAATAATGGTAGTGTGAACCACAAAGCTGTAAGCTGAATTTGGCACCTGAAGATGCTAGTTCTGATAGCTGAAGATGTTGATAGCTAAAAACGCTGAAGTTGATAGCTGAAATCATTAAAGCTAATAGCTGAAAATACTGAAGCTGATAGTCAGCTAAAATATTAGCTTAATGTCAATTTGGCCTAAAAAACAGCTAATGCTTAGCTGGAAAAATATCTAACTTCAAAATAGCCTAAAAAACTGAGAAAAGCCTAAATTAGCCAAAACAACTAGCCTATAAATATTAGCCTAACTCCAAAACAGCCTCAAGAACTAAAAGAAAGCCTAAATTAGCCAAAATAGATAGCAAGTAGCTTAAATATGAGCTAAACTACAAAATAGCCTGAAAATGAAAATGATCTGGAGGGCTGGATGTTTACTAGTGTGGGGAATCACTGGGTACCTCACGATACGATGCGATACATGGCTCACAATATCGATGATATCTGCGATAATTGGTAAAAATCCTCTCTAAAAAATCACAATATAGGGAACACGTTTTTTTAAGAAAAGACATCGCCATTTATTTTTTAGTTTGAACACAATCAAAATAAATATAATAACTAAAAATAAATATAATAATAACTTGTGCCTTACTTTGTTCAACATTGGTAGAATCAGCAATACTATGTCTTTGACAAGCATTGACACAAATTGAATTTAAATAAAAATTCAGCGTTAACAATGATAAACATGAACAGCAGTTCATACTTAGTGCAAAGTTGTCGTAAACAACAGAATACAAATTAAACTAGAAAAGTTGCATTACCTGTGATAATGCTACTGTGAATGCTTTTTGCTAAAAAAAGTCCCTGAAGATGCTGAAGCTTTTTGCTGAAATGGTGACACAATTTATTTTAATTGCAGAAGGGATTTGCTAAAAAATCCAAAATTTTAAGTTTGCCAAATAAAAAAACTATGAAAGGGTGCTAAAGTTGACTTAAATTTGCCAAAAAAAAATGCCAAATTACCCAAAAAAGCTAACTCATTGCTTAAATAAAGTACTAGCTAAACTAAAAAAAAAAAATCCTCAGTAAACTAAATTAGTCAAAAACATTAGCCTTTCCTAAAATAGAAGCTGAACTCTAAATTAGCCTAAAAAAATCTCCAGTAGATAACAAACTAGCTAAGAAAGTTAGCAGGTTGCTAAAATATTAGGTTAACTCCAAATTTTTGAAAATAACTATAAAAGATAAAAACACAGTCGTGAAGTATTTAAAATCTTGCTGATCTACTTAAAATTTTGAAGACTTTCTCATTTATTTCCTGTTGTTAAAACTGCTGTAAGTGTGATGGAGTTTTTACATGCTGAAAAATGTACAGAAAGGAGCAGGAGAATCCCTGCTTACCAAGCATTCACACAATAGTTCAAGTAGCTGCCGACACTTTGGCGCTGGCGGCAGCCAGTCTCACAACAAAGGAACGCCTCCCCAAAGGATGGCGAGTATAACGTTTTACAGCCTCTTCCAACAAAAATAAAAGATCTATAAACCCAACGAGAATCAATTGCAGGACAAAACATTGCAATACATTGCAATACTGATGTTTTGGCACATTCTTAGTGTTTACGGCTGCATATTTAAAAATGCTAATAAAACAAGAAATTGCCTTTTCAATGATGAACTTTGCTCTGTCATGATTAGACATCATTATATGTATCTGTTGATTGAAGGCTTTTGGGTTAAATTTTAGACATCAACCACTTTATTGCATTAAAAAAAACTTACATTTTATAACTCAAATCTGTTAATGGGGGCTAAGGTGAAAAGAATGCTGGTAATTAAGGGATGTGAAAACTCTTTTCTTTTTTTTTTCAATTTTTTTTTCACCAAGAATGCAAATAATATTCAGGCTTAAAGTCTACCATTATACATTCTTTTTTTTTTTTTTTTTTAACAAAAGGGGGAAAAAATAAAGAAAAAAGAAGAGGAAATAACCCCCCAAAACATCATACACACTCATAAAAAAGGGTAAACAAAACGAAAGAAAGACCTAATAGAGGGGGGGGCAGATTGAATTCATATAAACTGTCAATTAAAGCAATAGAAAAGCATACAGTCCAAAGCTTGGTTTACACCAAGCTGATTTTACATTGTTTGTAAATTTTGCCCATATTTTATGGAATAATTCTGACTGTACTTGGATTGATGAAGAGAGTTTTTTATATTAAAGATTTGAGTAATAGTGATCTATTCCTCTGTTGTTGGCTGTGAGTCATCTTTTGGCGATTGTGAATAGCCTACCCATTTTAACGTTTAAATTCATATCATAATTTGTGGTTGACGATTTAATTCATTGTTATGAGGGGCCATACAAGACTTAATTCATTCTGAAACTCTCACATACATACATTATAACTCACACGCATATATATTACCTTACACATACATAAATTCTCACATTTACATACTGACATTCACAGATTTCTATACATGTATTCTCACTTTCACATACATATATTTTCACTTTTGCAGTGAGATATTCTCACTCTCACGTTCATATAATTTTACTCACACATACAAACATTCGCACTCTCAAATACATATATACTCACTCATATTTGAAATGTACATATTAATATTGAAATATATATATATGTGTGTGTGTGTGTTTGAAAGAAGTATATATTTGTGTGTGAGAGAAGTATATATGTGTAAGAGAGAAGTAGGTGTGAGTGTGTGAAGTCTATATGTGTGTGTGAGAGAAGTATATATGTGTGTAAGAGAAGTATATGTGTGTGAGAGGAGTATATACTGTATGTGTGTGAGAGAAGTATATATGTATGTGTGTGAACTATATATGTGTGTGTGAGAGAAGTATATATGTGTGTGAGAGAAGTATATATGTGTGTGAGAGGAGTATATGTGTGTGAGAGAAGTATATATGTGTGAGAGGAGTATATACTGTATGTGTGTGAGAGAAGTATATATGTATGTGTGTGAACTATATATGTGTGTGTGAGAGAAGTATATATGTGTGTGAGAGGAGTATATATGTGTGTGAGAGAAATATATGTGTGTGTGAGAGAAGTATATATGTGTGTGAGAGAAGTATATATGTGTGAGAGGAGTATATACTGTATGTGTGTGAGAGAAGTATATATGTGTGAGAGAGAAGTATATATGTGTGTGAGAGGAGTATATATGTGTGTGTGTGAACTATATATGTGTGTGTGAGAGAAGTATATATGTGTGTGAGAGGAGTATATATGTGTGTGAGAGAAGTATATGTGTGTGTGAGAGAAGTATATATGTGTGTGAGAGAAGTATATATGTGTGAGAGAAGAGTATATGTGTGTGAGAGAAGTATATATGTGTGAGAGGAGTATATACTGTATGTGTGTGAGAGAAGTATATATGTATGTGTGTGAACTATATATGTGTGTGTGAGAGAAGTATATATGTGTGAGAGAGGAGTATATATGTGTGTGAGAGGAGTATATATGTGTGTGAGAGAAGTATATATGTGTGAGAGGAGTATATACTGTATGTGTGTGAGAGAAGTATATATGTGTGAGAGAGAAGTATATATGTGTGTGAGAGGAGTATATATGTGTGTGTGAGAGAAGTATATATGTGTGTGAGAGAAGTATATATGTGTGTGAGACAAGTATATATGTGGGTGAGTGAAGTATATATGAGTGTGTGAGAGAAGTATATATATATATGTGTGTGAGAAGTATATATGAGGTTTGTAGACTAACAAAAAAAAAAGTGAAACGGTTACAGCCTAAATGTAAACAATTGTTTTCCAGAAAGTCTCTCATAGCCAAATTTTAAATAATTAAATTCTGTAATCTTCACAGAAAAAAATAAAACATTAAAAAAAATAAACCAATGAATAGTCACATTCTATGTCAGTCTCGATTGGGCAGATTGAAATAAATAAATAAATGATATGTCTCTGATAGTGTTTGAGGGGCCGGGACAGATCTGGCCCCCGGGCCACAGTTTGGGGACTCTTGATGTCACACAAAATGGTGAGTGTGCAAGGCAAGGCAAGGCAAGTTTATTTGTAAACATTATTTATAAACATTTTTATAAATGCTAAATCTCTTCTATTTATTGAAAGGAAGAAGATTCTATTCCTTGTATTACAGTGCTTTTGTACTGTAGTGTTCCTCTGGTGAGGAATATGACTCCAACCCACAATGTCCCAGGCCAGCACTACCTAACATGGGGCCACTTTTCTGGTTACTTAGTTGTTTTGTAAATAAATAATCAAATAAAAGCTACTTTTTAAAAAAGATATTTTATTTAATCATGGAAAAAAGTGGGAGGTAGTATTTGTGAAAGATGTTATCAATGAGGACTTTATTAGTCACATACCTCTAACTAATGGAGTTAACCGTTTAGCTGTCAAAGAATTGCCAGCATGTGGTCAAAGATGTTATCAGTTTCAGAGCATAAGACTCCAATGGAACAAAAATCATGTTAGTTATACTGCAACGGTAACAGCAGCCACTGACAAGTGAGGGAGAGATACTGCCACAGTGAAGAACAAAGTAAAGTGTAATCTGCAGCTATTATGTTGACATTCAAGCAGATTGAAGAAAATTCTGTTTTAAACATGTTCCTGTGATATTTTTTCTGATGATGGAGGACATATGTCAAGAAAGTTGGGATCAAATCTAAACCTGTAATGTTAAAGGGTGTGAGGGACTGTAAGCTAGTGGGAGAGCATGAAAACACAGAGCTCCAAGTTATGGGTGTCAGGGAAGGGGGGTGGGGTTGCTCCGTGTTACCTTCAAGGTAGAATTTCTAATTGTGTGAATGGTTAGTACGGATTCACACTATAGTGATTCTCCTGCTCCTTTCCATGTGTTCTTAGGCATGTAAAAATTCAATCACACTTTCAGCGATTTCAGCAATCTTGGCATCAAAACATTCAACTTGTTCAGGAAATTACTCCTAGTGTTTTTGTTATTCATAAACTTTTTAGTTTAGTTTAGTTTAGGAAATACTTGAGAATGTCTTCAAATTTCCAAATTTTAAGTAGATTAGCAACAAGCCTTTAAATATATTAATGGGCTATGTTTTCATCTTTAATAGTAATTTTCAAAAAATTTGGAGTATACCAAATGTTTTAGCAACATGCTAATGTCTTTGGCTTATTTGCTATCTTCTGATATTTTTATAGGCTAATATACAATTTAGCTATTATTTTAGCAGCAGGCTAACATTTTTGACTAATTTAGTTTACTGATAAATTTTAGGTCGTTTTGGAGTTTAACTAGTTTTTAAGCAATGTGTTACCTTTATATTTTATTTTTTTGGCTGATTTGGTATCTACTGAGGTTTTTTATGCTAATTTGGAGTTTAGCTAACATGCTAATGTTTTTGGCCAATTGTTATCGACTGGGGTTTTATAGGCTAATTTAGAGTGTAGCTTAATTTTAGCAACGGGCTAATGTTTTTGACTAATTTAGTTTGAGGAATTTTATGCTATTTTGGAGTTCAGCTAGTATTTAAGCAATGAGCAAGCTTTTTTGGCTAGCCTGGCATCTGGTTTTGGGGGCTGAATTGGAGTTTTTCTCATAATTAAGGAACACGCTAAATATTTTTGTACAATTGGCATATGTTAGGGATTTTAAAGCAATTTTACTACAAATTTTTCAGAAATTTAGGTCAACTTCAGCACTCTTTCATAGTTCTTTAACAAAATTTCCAGTCTTTTAGCAAATTTAACGTTTTGCAAATAGCTTTTGCATTATCAGCAAAAAGCTTCAGCATCCTCAGCGACTACTTTCTGGAAAAAGCATTCACAGTAGCAATATCGCAGGTAGTGCAACTTTTCAAGGGCACTCTTGCTGTTCTGCAGAAACTATGTCTTAGAAAATGACAGGAGGAAGCAGAGCAGGAATGGGCAAAAGATGATCGGAGTGGGACGATCCAATCACACATTTCTGAGTAATCCTCTGAACACCTTCGCTCTGGACACCAGCCCCTCCCATACCCACAAAAACAAGCAGGTCCTCACGATCTGAGATCACAGAGTGAGACCGCCCCTTTCAGGAAGAGTCTGCTCTGACAGCTCCGCCCCCAGTCTAACACACACACACACTTTCTCTATAAAGCTAACAGTGATCAGCAAAACACTTTCATGAAAGAACAGAACCGTTCACAGACATTCTAATCAGAACATAATGCTGTTCTCATCATTTTAATAAATCCTGAAATTTTCCTCTGTGTTTTCTGCATTTCTTGACCTAATGTCAGCACAAAATGAACCCATTAGTCATCTACATTCTGTCTGGGATGGAATAAACGCCCGTTTCCAATAGACTGTCTCTAATAAATGCTGGGCCGACTGTTTGCATGTCAATCTTTAAAAAAGTTAGGATGTTGTTTGTTTTCGTTGGTCAAACGCAGACAGACTACTGAGAAAGGCTCAAGCCTGATGTCATGAATTGGGTGGCAACCTCAAGGAGTGAAAGGCGGAGCCTCAGAGATCAAGTTTTCTTACTTCCGGGTAGGGAAATACTTCTCAAAAAATAATTCAAATTTCATAAATAATTTGTTCCTTAGTCAAACAAACGTAATATCTAATCATACAAATAGATATATAAAACTTTGAAAGGCTTAAGAATAGCATAATATAGGCCTTTTAATGGAGAAGTGCTTAGAGGTTTCCCCACACAACTTTGAAGGGTCAACATGTGCGCTGTGGCAGCAGTGGAGGAAAGCTGTATCCCTTCATTAACCCCTTATTCTAAGCCATAGTCACATGGTTTGAAATGCATGACTCAAGGTTAGTGACTTTGAAGAAGGCCTTAGAGCAGGGGGGTCAAACTCAATCACACAAGGGGCAAAAATCCAAAACACCTTTGATCACGGGCCAAACAAGATAGACATTTATTAAAAACACCAAATTTACATTTTTAAAACTTAAAAAACATAACTTTTTAACATAATTATAAAATAGATATATAGCATTACCTGGCCGGATAATTTAAGTGAGATGCTGTAAGCTGAATTTGGCAGCTGAAGATGATAGCTGAAATCCCTGAAGCTAATAACTGAAAATGCTCAAGCTGATGGCTAAAATATTAGCTAAAGTCCAAAATAGCCTAAAAAAATAATAGCCAAAACAGCTAGCACGTAGCTGAAAAAATAGCTAAACTTCAAAACAGCCTAAAAGACTGAGAAAAGCAAAAATTAGCCAAAACAGCTAGTGTGTAAATATTAGCCTTACTCCAAAATAGCCTAAAAAAATGAAAAAAGCCTAAATTAGCCAAAACAGCTAGCACGTAGCTGAAAAAATAGCTAAACTTCAAAACAGCCTAAAAGACTGAGAAAAGCAAAAATTAGCCAAAACAGCTAGCGTGTAAATATTAGCCTTACTCCAAAATAGCCTAAAAAAATGAAAAAAGCCTAAATTAGCCAAAACAGCTAGCATGTAGCTGAAATATTAGCTAAACTCCAAAATAGCCTAAAAAATCTTACTAAATGCCAAAATAATCCAAAAAGCTAACAGAATGACCATTTTTAAAACCATAACTTTTTAACATAAATAGGAATAATAAAAAGGCCGTACTATTATTCCAGAACAAATCAACTTAAATCTTAAATAACATTTAATATTTAACTCTCCAAAAAATATATATTTTGGCAAAATTATACAAGTTAGAAATGAGCACAAGATAACATCGGGGCATTAATAATAATAGAATAAAATGATCTGGAGGGCCGGATAGAATTATCTGGAGGGCCGGATAGAATTACCTGGAGGGCCGGATCCGGCCCCCGGGCCTTGACTTTGACACATGTGCCTTAGATTATGCATAAGTCACATATTCCCCAAATTGGGCAGCTAGGAAAAAAACAAAAGTTTTTTGACTGAGAAACCCCTTTGGCACACTGCTGCTGAGTATAAAGTCAAGTGGTTTGGTATAGTTGTGGTGCAGCAGGGCTATTACTGCAGTTTAGTGGTTGGCTCACAAAAAAGATTGTCGCTTCCGTGCAGTCATGTTAACATGTCATGTTAATAAATCATGGTTAGGAGTTAAATTGCTTAGTATTTTTGAAAACACTCTTTTCAAGAAGAAAGAATATGGAATGTTTGGTGAATTTCATTACATCTTTTTTTTCTCTCTCTGCATTCCTCTGTGTTGAATGGGCTGTTGAGCCACATAGTGTCACACGGGTTTACAGACTTTATTGCTGTGATCTGGCCAACACATTTTGGTAAAAATGCAAGCCAGGTTAAAGCTTACTAATCTGACCACTCATTTGTTCCACCAAATGAAAATAACATCCTAAGGGGATTTTTTAGAACTCCCGATATCTGGTGGTGGATCCACTCTTTTTCATCATTTTTCACACAGATGAAGGTAATTCTTTAGTCACAATTGCTTTGAAGGGTGGATACAGGCTGTCGTCTGTTAAAAATGGGCAAATCTGTGCAGGGCATCGAGGTGGCCCCCACACATTTTTAAAATCATAGTGCTTGGTGATCCCTTAGAGGAGTGTCAAACTCAATCGCTCAAGGGGCCAAAATCCAAAAGACACCTTAGGTCTCGGGCCGAACAGGATACAAATTTATACAATCTGAAACTACATTTTTAAAACACTGTAATTTTTTACCATAATTATGAACTAGATATCTAGCATTACCTGTGATAAAGATAGTGTGAATGCTGTAAGCTGAATTTGGCTGCTGAAGAGGCTGAAATGCTAAGGCTGATAGCTGAAATCACTAAAGCTAATAGGTGAAAATGCTGAAACTGATAGACATTTCTCAGCTAAATGCCAAATTAGCATTAAAAAACTTAAACTTAGGTTAGCCAAAAAACCTAGCATGTAGCTGAAATAGCCAAATTCCAAAATAGCCTAAATAATCTTAGTAAATGCCAAAATAGTCCAAAAAAACTAGCAGAAAGCCCATTTTTAAAATTTTGAAAATGTAACTTTTTGACATAAACATGAATAATAAAAAGGCAGGAACATTATTCCTGAACAAATTAACTTAAACCTTAAATAACATTTGATATTTAACTCTCCATAAAAATATATTTTGTCAAAATTGTACAATGAGTGCAAGATAACATCGGGCCATTTATAACAATAAAATAAAATGATCTGGAGGGCCGGATCCGGCCCAGGGCAATGTTCAAGAGGAAAGTAGGGGTATTTCAACAGTTAAAAGTGTTAGAAAAAACACTAGATTGCCAGTTAAATTATTATTATTTTTTTTGACTAAGATGCAGGCAGGAGTGAATTTCACTTTATTTTAGTAAAACAGACAAGCCTCTGCTTTAAATCCATGTTTCCTCCTCTTCTTTTTTTCATCCTTAAAGTTTTAAATAAGCACTAACAGCAGCAACACTGCGCCCCTCTCCTCCCCCCAACCCAGCATAGACAACTGTGACAAAAAGGGAAGGGTACACTGCAGTTATTGATTACATCAAACTTTTGAGTGATTTTATTTACGTTTTTAATTATTTCTTTTTTTTTTTTTTCCATGAAAAAGTAGTGTGTCAAACTGTTAAAGAGCTACTGGGATTGGATTCCTTACTGATCACAACTTGGGAGGAGCCACAAAATCTGACTCCACCCTTTAGAAAAATGGAGACTCTGATTTGCCTCTTTGTTAATATTACTATTTTCATATATATATTAAAAAACTGTTATTTTTTGTATTAAATAAAGCATACACATTAAGAAAAAATACTATTACTAAATACTACTACTTTCAATATAGTCATTTTCTGTTCATGACTCCCTTTCCTTGGATCTTCTCAATCAAGCAAATGTAGTAATACATGATTAAACAGTGAAAAAAAAGTTTATTTTACTCTTTTTGATGCATCTCAGTCAGAAAACTTTTAACTCTAACAAACCAAAACTAAATCAGAGCTAATTAATTGACTTTTACTGTATTTTTCAAACCCTTGGGCACAATTAAAATCCTTGAATTTATTCAAAAATAGAAAATCTGATGTATAATGTAGTGTTCCTTAACACTTGTTGTGTTTTTATTCTTCATTAACCAGAGAACCACAATGAAGGAGTCAAAGAGTCATGTGGTTCTGGAGCTACAGGTTGCAGACCCCTGGGCTAAGACACAGGGTTTCTCTGAATGCAGATTTCTTAGAAAATATCTTAATTTGATTGCAGACAAACAGCACTATGCACAACCACTAACTTAATTTGACACTCCAGTGAGAACTATTTCATGAAATGAAGTATAAGTCAGGAAACACCCAACAAAAAGGGAGTTATGTGTGTTAATTTTATGTGTTTCGACCCTATGGGAACAAAGAAGGAAGTCCTATTTTACCCAAAAATATTTCTATTGACCGGCACAGTTTGGGTCAGTCTGTGGATATAGATAAGTTCATCATAAGTTCAGCTTTAAGACAGGAGATGTTGACCCAACCAAAGAAAATGACATGTGTTGGCAAACAATGTCACTTGTGTTGTTTTGCAGATAATTACAAACAGTGAGGGAAAACCCCAGCTCTAAATTACCTTAACATCCTCGCCAACTTGTTTTTTCAGTAAATTCCTGCCAGTTGTTGTCAGCAAACTAAAGAATAAACAAATGTCTGAGCAATTATTCTCAGCATGATACGCATTTTCTTGAATCCTAACATTCTGCTCACAACAGGCTTTGACTTTAACCAATGCCACATTGGCTGAATAAAAAAAAAATGTGTGTCTTGTTGTCCATCCATGTGAAGTTTCACAGAGCAGACTGACAGCACGTACAGTACATTAGATGTTGCATTGTTCAAGGTTAGTGAAATTGGAATCAGACCCTCTAAATGCTGACATCTTTCATTCCTGAGGTCTTATGAATTCCTTCCAATCCCTTGTCTAGATAACGCCCAGCCTTTCTTTTCTTATCTTTTCCTTTGTATTTTGACTGAATATGAGCCTGGTGTTTGTTTCTTTTTTTATTTTTTGATTGGCTCTGTTTTCAAAGGCTATTGAATGCTGGAGTCCAAACCAAAACCAATAAAAAATATGGATATTTTTTGGTTTAGACCCAAACTAAGATCAAAGTTCTACTTCTGCTTTGCATTGGGATTAAGCCACTGAATAAATGTGTAAAATGTAATAACAGACTGAGCTCTAAACTTAATCTCTTGTTTTTTAAGAAAAAGTCACCATGGTATTTGGATTTTTCACTTCAGGCACCAGACAATTACAACCATGTGTGACTGGTAAATATTTCCTTTTTAGAATCACAAGAGGGCCGTCGTAACATCTTTCACTTTTATGAGCAATCTCTGCACAACGTTTGGCAATCGGTTGCACAAATTTATCTTTTCCAGCCACACAAGCGTTGTTTAGTGTTCCAGCTGAGCCCAAAGGTGTTGAAGTGGGCTGTGGTTTGAGCTCCACACTCATCAGACGTCCATGGAAAACTTCTTGCATAAACACTGTGCAAGATTTTTGTTTTATGATGAAGTAGGAAATAACATCCAACCAGCAGTGACAAACATTTTTTTTCCACATTTTTCCTTTGTTTTTTTTCTGTTTTTTTTGCTTTACATTTTCTGAAATGAAATGCAAAAAATTATTTTGATTCAAAATTTAGAAATGAATAAGAACATCTTGATTTTCAAGATGTCAAAGACACTCCAAAAAAGACATTACATCTCAATTTCACACGCCTATAGAGACTGACATTTTAACAATGCCAAGAAGATCAAGAATTTCAGTCCTTCTAAAGAAAAAAAAGGTTCACATTGGATGGCCCTTCAAATTCACTGCTTAATGCCTGATGCCCCAAAGGCATGTGGGAGGAGCTTCCACCAAATGTCTCTATAGCCCACATGTGTCAAAGTCAAGGCTCGGGGGCCGGATCCGGCCCTCCAGGTAATCCTATCCGGCCCTCCAGATCATTTTATTTTGTTGTTATTAATGACTCAATGTCATCTTGCGCTCATTTCTAACTTGTATAATTTTGGTAAAATATATTTTTATGGAGAGTTGAATATTAAATGTTATTTAAGATTTAAGTTGATTTGTTCTGGAATATATTATGGCCTTTTTATTATTCATAATTATGTTAAAAAGTTAAGGTTTTAAAGTTTTAAAAATGTAGTTTTTGAGTGTTCAATAAACGTTTATCCTGTTCGGCCCGCGACCTAAGGTGTGTTTTGGTTTTTCCCCCCCTGTGTGATTGAATTTAACACCCCTGCTCGAGCCTGATCACTACATGGAACCGTGTCTGTTTATTTTATTTACAATGCATAAAAGACACAGACGACGTTGAGAAATCATCCATCTATTTTTTGAACCCGCCATATCCCTTTTGGGGTGACGTGGTAGCCCAAACATGCACAGGGACACTATCTAAAATCCACACAGAAAGGTCCTAGCTGGGATTTGAACAAGGACCCTCTCGCTGTGGAGCGCTAACCACCTCGCCACCGTGACATCCTTATTGTTCAGAGGTCAGATTTATTCATTTTAAAAAGCTCTTCAATAAGCGTTTTTTAAATATGTCTCCATGTCTGGGTTCATGTGATCATTCAAAGACTCTGCCAGTACGATAAACTTCACTTTTGCTTTGGGACGCCCGAATCACACGGTAACGCTCAAATCGCGCTGCTGCCGGACTGTCGCGTTAAACGCTTAAATTGCACATCAGATTGTGCCTGTACTTTTTTTTGTTGTTGTTGTTTTAAATTTAACCAATATTTATCCAGGCAGGACAGATTAAGAACATTCTTATTTTACAACGGTGGCTCACAAAAGGCAAGACCATCTAAGAAAGAAATTAAAGAGGTTACAAAAACAAAAAAAGTTTGAATATAATCAGGAAAAACCCCTACAATCCATAAATATAAAACCTAAAATTATTTCATTGTGCGACAGCAGCATTTATCTTTAAAATGGTCATTAAGATGGGTTTTGGATCTGTACATTGACTTAGATAATTATGAACTATATATATAGCATTACCTGTGATAATGCTAGTGTGAATTCTGTGAGCTGAATTTAGCCGCTGAAGATGCTAGTGCTGATAGATGAAGATGCTGAAATTGATAGCTAGCTAAAATATTAACTAAATGCCAACTTAGCCTATAAAACAAAACAAAAAAAAGCTTAGGCTAGCCAAAACAGCTAGCATATAGCTGAAATATTAGCTTAACGCCAACATATCCTAAAAAATCTTAGTAAATACCAAAATATTCCATAAAGCTGCAGAATGTCCATTTTCAAACCTTTAAAACCTTAACTTTTTAACCTAATTATGAATAATAAAAAGGCAGGAATATTATTCCAGAATAAATCAACTTAAACCTTAAATAACTTTCAAAATTTTACTCTCCATAAAAATATATTTTGTCAAAAATATACAAGTTAGAAATAAGCACAAGATAACATCAGGTCATTAATAACAATAATATAAAATGATCTGGAGGGCCGCATATAATTACCTGGAGGGCCGGATCTGGCCCCTGATCCTTGATTTTGATACATGTGGATTAGAAGTTGATTGGAGTAGAACTTAAAATTGTAAAAATCTGAGATTTTGTTCTTTCCATGTCTCAGTTCTCCTGTTACTCTTTAGGCTGTTTTGTGTCCCCGGTTGCATTTCACGTTAGATAATCTATTTGTTTTATTCTGCCTTCATTTTGAATTTTATCCACCCATACATCTTTAGAACCCGGTGAATTCCTTTGGTTAAAGTTAAAGTCCCACTATTTGTCACGCACCTAAGTGTTTGAAATTTGTTCTCCGCATTTGACCCCTCCCCTGGGGGAGCGGTGAGCTCCAGACACAGCCGCGCTCGGGAACCATTTGGTGGTTTAACCCCCCAGTCCAACTCCTTAGTGCTGAGTGCCAAGCAGGGAGGCACTGGGTCCCGTTTTTAGAGTCTTTGGTATGAGCTTGAGCCAACCAAGCTACTGTTGGGTGAAGGTGGGATACACCTTTAACAGGTTGCCAGTCTGTCACATTCACCACCAGGAACAATTTACAATCATTAATCAAACTATGAGGCTTTATTTAATGGGGAATAAATCTGGAGAAAACCTATCCAATGCAGCCGGAGAAACTCTACATAGAAATGTCCCTACTGGGATTTGAACTGGGAGGTGAGAGCACTCAGCATTATGTCACCTCACAGTCGAATTTGTATTTTAATTTTGGTCATTGCTCTCTCATGGTTTCAATTAAAAGTATTAGTTTTTACAACTCGATTAATTTAGCCTAGTTGGTAAATTAGTCAATGGCTTCACTTTAGTCTACCGGATCTATTTTGTCACTTTGGTTTCATGTTTGTCATGTTTGGCTTTGCATAAATAAACTTTTTTAACTTTTCAGTGTTTTATAATGTTAATTCCTCACTATAACAAACCCCAAAGCTGTATTTTCATCCAATCACGCATTTCTGACTATTCTTTTAAAAACCTGGGCTGTGAGCATTAGCCCCTCCCAACCCACAAAAACGAGCGGGTTCTCACTTGCTGATGACACACAGTGAGAACCACTTCTTTCAGGAAGAGTCTGCACGACCAGAACCACCCCAGGCTAACACAAACATCACATTTCTCTGCTCAGCTAACAGTGCTCAGCCTCTAACTGTGTCGCTAGCTTCACTGCTAGCTTCATTGCTCAACTAGAGGTAATTAGCAGTGAACATTGACACTCAGCTATCAGTATTCAGCTGCTAATCTCGACACTAACCAGGTGCTAATCAGCTGCTAATTTTGCCTCTTAGCTAGCGAAGATCAGCTGCTAACTTTGCTACTAGCTTCACCGCTAGCTTCGCCTCTCAGCTAGCGGTATTCAGCCGCTAACTTTGACACATAGGTAGCGATGGCGGGAGATAATAAAGGTGTCATACGGTATGCACGTACGTCTTAGCAAAAGTTCTGATGTCGTTTGTTTTCATGGGTGAAACCTAGACACGATGCTGAGGCCGGGTCTAGGATGACGTCATGAAATGGGCGGAACCAAGAATCAGCGAAAAGCAGTGCCTCAGATTTTGAGGCGTCTAACCTCCGGGTAGGAAAGAAACTTGCGATCATAAATAATGTGTTCTTTATTGTGCCAAAGGTTATATATGATCATATATATGAATATAATTTTCTCTGAATTACTCCAAAAAAAGCATGGCATGGCCCTTTAAAGCCTACATATTCTACGCCCCCATCCCCACATTTTAAAAGGGAAATTAAAGGGAAAAAAAGTTAAAATTAATGGTTTCTCAAATGGTTGTGACAATTTGCAAGTAACTGCATATGTGGGAGAGTTTCCATAACAAAGTTCTCCTGAACTTCAGTCCGGAAGACTCACCTGGTGCTTAACCGATCACTGAGTATCTATTTTCCAGTCTGTATCACTTTACATAGGCACACTCCTGTTCCTTCAACTAATCACCCTCAAGTCCTCATTCAAAAATGGTTTTGTTCTACTTTCATGTCAGTTGACCCTTTCCCTAGCCTTCTCCAGCAGCTTATGAATGTTGTATTTCATCTAGCTCCTGAAGAAGGCTCAATCTGCAGCCCTCCTGCAGAATATTTTCATGTATACGTTCCTCACATTCTTCTTTCTACTATTTTTTTTTACTGCAGTGCTTGGTCCAAAGCCATCATGGGATTTGGAAAAGGTGAGGAATGAATCAAATACCTTAAAACATTTCACTTGAACCATGGCCATTCACCCAGCTGGATAAAGTGAGAACGTATTGAAATTATTTGAAGCAAAAATGCAGACTTTAAATAAAAAACAGAACGTTGACTTAAATTAAAAAAAGATTCAGTTTTGTTTGTTGAAAATAAATATTTTTTTCCGTTTAGGAAAAAAGAAAGAAAAAAGTTATTTTTTCTGCTGACGTGACACGAGTGGAGACCGTTTGATGTTTGAATGACATGAAGAAGTTTTCAATTCAACTGTTTTTGTCAGATAAAGGAGTTCCAATCAAAACTGTTCCAATATATGTGTGCTTCATGGGAAGCAAAATGTTCCCAACTGTTGCCAGATTCGGCAGATAGCTTTCATACTCTTGGAAAAACAAGTCATTTTTTAACCACAATCAGGGTGGCTTGTTTTCTAAGTGGTGACCCCTCATGCTTTAGATATGTCAGTTTTCTGCTTCTTCTTGTGCGTTTTCCCTCTTCTTTTTCAGATTGATCTCAGTTGAGACTGATTTTGTCTGATTTTTAGATGTTAAGCTTTGCTAAATTATTCAGTACATTATTGCACATGTGTCAAAGTCAAGGCTCAAGATCCGGCCCTCCAGGTAATTCCATCCGGCCCTCCAGATCATTTTATTTTATTTTATTGTTATTAATGACCCGATGTTATCTTGCGTTTCTCTAACTTGTATAATTTTGACAAAATATATTTTTATGGAGAGTTAAATATTGAAAGTTATTTAAGGTTTAAGTTGATTTATTCTGGAATAATATTCCTGACAGTTTTTATTCATAATAATGTTCAAAAGTAACAGTTTTAAAGTTTTAACCCCTTAATGCCTGTTGTCTCAAATAGGTGACAAACCAAATTAGCTACAAAAAACATAAATGTAGCATTTACCTAAAAGCAAAAACACAAGTGAATATCTTTTTTCATAGCTGGGAATAAATTCAGGTGTTAAAAAAATGTTTTAGGGTGTTTAATAAATGTTTATCCTGTTCGGCCCGCGACCTAAGGTGTGTTTTGGATTTTGGCCTCTTGTGTGATTGAGTTTGACACCCCTTCCCTATTGCCTTTGAATTATTTTGTAGTTCTAAGGATTTTTTTAAGGTATCTGTATTTTTATATTTTTAGAAAATATAAAATACGTCATTTAAAGACCAACTGCATTGAAAATTGTGTTTTTGGTGTTTTTAACATGCTTTTCTGGTATTTTTTGATGGTGGAAGACAGTTATACAATAACATTATGCCTTTCTGATTTTTTTTTTTTAATTAATGTTAATCAGGAGCAGAGGAAAAAAATGCACTTTGAAAAATGTTTTATTTGTCATTGTAAAAACAACAAAACACTATGGGTAGGCCACAAGCTCCCTGATCAGCGTAAACAAAGAGCTCTCAGCAACATGGAGGGCAATGGGGAGGGGGTGGAGTTGCTCTGTGTCAGCAGTCCAAGCCTGGAGTTGATATGAACTAACGCAATCGACAGGCAACAAGCAGCACACTCTGATCTAAACTGTTCGGCTAGATAGCTGCAGAATTGATCGCCATTTTTGATTCACTGCTAATGTTAGGTTGGGATGGTGAGGGTCTGAAAGCTAGCAGGAGTGTAAATAGATGGCTGATGGGAAGTGAGCACTGGCTTCCTCCCTGCCAACAGTCCAGTCCACAACTCAGAGGCGAGTTTCCAATGAACTCTTGCCGCTCTCCAGAAACTGTGTCCTAGAAAATCACACAGGTTTGCTAAATTTGGCTAAAAACAGCATCATCATAATGAAAAGACCACTGGGAGCACTTTCAGTTTCAGTTTATTGAACACTATTTAAAACAATAAAAACAATCACTTTAAAAATAGATCAAAACTTAATTGGAAAGGGATTTTAGTAGGTGCACTAATGGAAACTCACATACTGTATCTTATTTCTTTGAGAATTATAAGAAGTTTCTGTATGTCATAATCTATAATTTGAAAGTTTGCAGAAATGTATCATCAGTACAGTACTCTGGTGATCACAATTTCCCCTTTTTCATCTTACTTTACACCTCCAAAACATGACAAACTCATCTTTAATACCCAGTGCTACTTTTGATTGGTGTTTAAAAATGTAATGTGAAGAAAGGAAGCGCTTAGTTTCTATTTGTTTCTGATTTCTAAATAAAAATCTACATGAAAGTTAGTGCACCATACATGCAACACACTGTGCTCTGTGTCCTGATTGGCTGATAACTGTTGTCAATCAATCTCCTCTGCTGTGTCTTGTTGGAACCGTTGCTACTTAACTTTATACTTATTGTTTATGTGTGCATGTTTAGGGATGCCAAGATTAGTCGACTGATTGACCACTAATCAACTATTAAAATAGTCAGTGACTAATTTAATAGTTGATTAGTTATTACTTTATATTATATGGAGTCAGAATGTAGTAAAGTTGGAAATTATAATGTCATTCTGCTAGCTTATTGGACTATTTTGGCATTTATTAAGGTTTTTTTTTAGGCTATTTCGGAGTTTAGCTAATATTTCAGCTACATGCTAGCTGTTTTGGCTAATTTGGGCTTTTTTTTAAGCTAATGTGGCAATTAACTAATATTTTAGCTGGCTATCAGCTTCAGTAATTTCAGCTATCAGCTTCAGCGTTTTCAGCTATTAGCACTAGCCTGAAAAAAATCGTAGTAAATGCCAAAATAGTCCAATAAGCTAGCAGAATGCATATTTTTTAAACTCTAAAACTGTAACTTTGTAACATAATTATGAATAATAAAAAATGAGGAATATTATTCCAGAATAAATCAATTCAAACCTTAGATAACTTTCAATATTTTACTCTCCATAAAAATGTATTTTGTCAAAATTATATAAGTTAAGAAGAAGTGCAAGATAACATCGAGCCATCAATGAAATGACAACTTCACAGGCTTTGTTTCTCACAGATTTCTTTTAGAACGTAACTCAAGCACAATAAATTAGGGAGAACTGTATTATTTTTTTGTTGATCCAAAACAAGGAAAGACAACATTTTAATATCAAAATAGACGAATATTCTCATCTAGTAGTGGGTCATTCTATGTATGTTTGTCAGCCATGTTCACACAAATATCTAATTAGCTAGTCTGGACCTCTTGCCAACACCAGTAGCTTTTGATAATTTGTAACTACTTACATTATCTGTATATTGAGTAATCGTGTCATGTGTGTGCTTTATAAGAGCCCACCACTGAAAAACATCCATAAGCTTTCTTTAGAGAATTGCTGTATGTGTCAGCAAAACGATGGATAAAACCATTTGAAGTTAGGGCAGTAAATCATTTGTTTTCTTTCTAATTAATACATTTCATCCTCCAAATAAAATCAATTAATGGATGTTCATTTGTCATTGAGTAGTGACACCAAATAGGCATCTCTAATTGGGCCAATTTGCCAAGCTTTCCCAGGTTCTTTCCAGAATGGGCAGTGACATCTCCAGCTCTCCACCGGGATGAGATTTATAGGTTCAGGGTTCAAGCTTTCCTGAACTTTAACCAAAAGCTAAAAGAAAAACAGGAAAGTTTTGAACAGATGTTGCTCCAGACTGTTGGTATTCAAGTCTTACCCAACAAATCAGACGGGGGACAGGTTTTTTTTTTAGTTCTGATGGATTGGGTGGGCACACTGCTGTCAGGGCTTAGATATAGTGCATTTCTGTTCAGCCCACAAGACAATAAAGAAGATTTTTTATTGAGAAATTGGTTATGGTGTTCTAGGTTAAGAATGGTGCCATCAGGTCTTCCACTGACCAAGATGAATGTATGAGGTTACAAAAGAGAGTCTGACAGAGATGCTTACAGTAATTATTTAAAAGTTTTTAAAGCAAACAAAAAGAAAAAGCTGACCAAACCAAAATTATACATTTTGGTTGCAGGAACATTTTTATTTTTAGAATGCAATACAATGAAAAAGTATTTTTAAAAAAAAGGAAAGGAAAAAAGTCATTAAAAAATCCAACAATATGTTAGGAATGATATCATGAATTTATAAATGAAAGCAAACCCAAGATTTGAGTGTGGATTGACTGGATTTGTAACCTGATTAAAGGCTTTACTCACATGGTGGTGGGACAGACAAAGTGGGATGAGATGAAGGGTCTAAGGCAGGGGTATAAAAATCAATCACACAGAGAACCAAAATCCAAAACACACCATAGGTCGCGGGACGAACAGGTTAAACATTTATTGAACACTCTAAAACTACATATATAGCATGTATAGGAGGAAAAAAGACTCAAAGCAGAGGTTTGTCTGTTTTTTTACATTAATTTGCTTGGAAATTCACCCCTTATACCAACAGTGTACAGCAGATTTTCTCTGCGACAGAATCAGATGGTTTATGCTGATTGTGTAATCACTATACTATTGTAATGCCTTACGCCTGGTTCACGCCGCAAAGCAGCACGGAACAGAGGCCGCTTCCATCCGGCGGCCTTGTTAACCTGTGGTGTAGTTCACACTAGGGGCGTGCCAAAATACTGATATTGCAGTATATCGCGATATTTAGTCCTGCGACTGATTCTCAATGGGTTCTCACTAAGTATCGATCTTTGATTTTCGTTTGAAGAGGCTTTAAAATGTTATATTTATCATCCTTTGGTGTGATATTCCTTTGGAGGGAGATAGGGGTGCGCGTTGGGAGACGGGCTGTGCGGGCACCAAAGTGCCTGGCAGTTACTTAAATTATTTAGTTTTTGTTCTGTTGTTTAAAACAGTTTTGCACTAAGTAGTGGCACTGCTGTTCATGTTTACTCTTGTTAGCACTAAATTTTACAAATAATTCCGATTCCGTTAGTGTCAAAGACATAGTATTACTGACTTGCTCTAAAGTGTCTATTATTTGTTGCACAAAATATGATACAAGTTGTTTATTATGATTGTGTTAAGCTAAAAAACAAATGGGGATATAATTTCCCCAAAAATACGTGCTCTTCTATACAATGTGAGTTATTAGAGATGATTTTTACCAATTCTCACAGTATCGGGATATCATCGACATCGTGAGCCATGTATCGCACATCGTTGCATTCTATCATGAGGTACGCAGTGATTCCTAGCCCTAGTTCACACCAGACACGAATAAACCGGAGTCCTCCGCGGCCAGCTCGTGCAGTGCAGCAATTGTTTCGGCGTTTGGTATATTTTTTGCCCTAGCAATGGGGAATCTGCCAAGACTCACAAGAAATAACGGTTAATTTTCAAAATATAGAACCACAATAAAATACAGCTATTGACATATGTGATCATATTTTTGCATCTAAACAGACTGTAGTGATGAAAATACAGTATTCTCCCATTTTTCGCGGGGGTTAGGGACTGGAGACCTCCGAATATGCCAAATCTGCAAATACAGAGACATTGGAACACTGGAGTACTGCTCAACATAAAGAGATTGTTTTAAATCCAGAATTACGTCAAGTACGAGAACCGTAGAAGAGTTACAATAGTCAAAAGAGGTAAAAGAGGAACCCTCGGACAGAGCCCAGGGGAACACCAGAGGAGACAATAGAATACAGTGATGTAAAAGGCTGAAACTGAATGAGAGGAACTTAGTTTAGGTTCTGTTCTTATAGTTACAAAGTGATGGCTAAACTGGCTACAAGGATGAATGTTAGGGTTTTTCTACAATATAAGATAAATACTATGAAATAAAGGCTTTTCCAGAATTCACTTTGAAGACTTAACCCTCCTGCTCTCTTATGGGTCCAGATGACCCCACCCTTACATTGATGTGTGATCCCTCCCATGACAAAGGTGGTTTATGTCTGCCACAGACACCAGTGAAGAGAAAAAACCCTTGAACAATAAAAGTTCAGCGACTCCACTCGTGTGCACTGCTGCATCTCAGAGCCGTGCAAGTTAATGGGCAAAGAAAAAATCAATCTAAATTGAAAGTGTGTCTGCTGCATTGGTAACAGTCTCATGTGATTCCCTGACTCAGACTATTGGGCACCATGTATATTCACTGACATTCCAAGGACTTAAGCCTTAATAACAGAAAAAGATAAATCACGTTGCATGTAGGCAAAGCTTTGTTTTCCAAAGTACTCACATATGTGAGGATGTCTGTACTGTGTGACTGAAACTGGAATAGCTGCTGTGACTAAAGTTACCGGTTGATACCTGCCATCACAGAACGATGGAGTGAGCTAAAACCGGAATGTCTCTGTTTTATTCAAATGTATTAACCACCTCTATGTTCAAGATCAAATGTTGGTTAGCTGGAATCTTTTAACTGCAAAGTTCTTGGGATGGACGGGATATTCTTTGGAGTTTTTTCCTTTAAGACACTGTCAGGATCTGCATGGTCAGCACAGACAAGGCTTCTGAGTATGAGGCTGTGTAGAAAACAATCAGTTTGCATACATAGACGTACTTTTGGGACATGAAATAGTTTTATAAAGATTTAGGTGTCATAGCAGCTATAAAACTCTACAGCTCATCATCCCTGTGCCACAGATTAGCTACGTGATGCTGTTGATAATGCACAGGCACCTCAAACTTCTCCATTTTTTTCATTTTTGGGACAGCTGTGAAGCAGAGGGAGAGCGGTCGACCTCTGATCAGAAGAATGCAGGTTCAGTTCCCGCCTTGCCTGTGTGAATGTGTGTGTATGCATGGGTAAATGGGGTCTCCTCCCAGTGGGCCCTTGGATGCATCCAGGAGTCATCCAGACCAGATGCCTGAGAAGCGGCTCTACTACAAGCTCTCTCCGGGTGACCGAGCTTCTCCTCCTATCTCCAAGGGAGCGCCCAGCCACCCTCCAGAGAGAACTCATTTCAGCCGCTTGTAGTCGGGATCTCGTTCTTTCAGTCATGACCGCATGTCGACTGGTAAACTGAGAGCTTGGCTTTCTGGCTCAGCTCTCTCTTCACCACAATGGATCGGTGCCTGTATTTTCATGGTGAATTTTGTAAATTTCTTCTAGTTTATTATTATCATTATACTTACTGTTTGTTGTAAAAATAAAGCCTGTGCACTACTGCTGCAACAACTACTTTCACAGGTTGGGATCAATACAGTAAATAGTAAATGGCGTATATTTGTATAGCGCTTTCTACCCTCCTCCGAGGGCCCAAAGCGCTTCACAGTCACAGACCCATTCACCCATTCACACACACATTCACACACTGGTGGTGGCTCTGCTACTGAACACCAACTTTCCAACAGAGGGAATTCGGGGTTCAGTGTCTTGCCCAAGGACACATCGACACACAAGGCAGGAGTCGAACCCGCTGACTTCTGATCAGGAGTCGACCACCCAACCGCTGCACCACAGCCGCCCAGTATCTTTATGCCTGTCAACAATTTATGTTTGCAAAGTCAGGAGTTCTAGATTCTCCACACAAGCAAGCTAAAACCACACCACAAAGCAATTTATGGAATTTAAGTCAAAATATATATATTTTTTCTTTGTTTGGAAAATATTTTTTAATCATCTTAGATTGAGTAAAATTAATTGTGATGAATATAAATGCGTTTTTAGCTGCACAATCAGATGTCTTCTATCTTTTCAAAGAATTTTTACAGAAAATATTTATGTATTTCATTGCCCAGGAGTGGTGGAGCAGTGGTTAGCACTCTTCCCTCACAGCAAGAAGGCCCCTAAGTCCCGGCTGGGGGACCAGAAACAGAAACACCAATGGGGACCATGAGTTTGCATGTTCTCCCCGTGTATGTGTGGGTTTTCTCCGGAACTCTGGCTTCCTCCCACCATCCAAAAACATGCTTCATAGGTTCATCGGTGTCTCTAAATTTCCCCTATGTGTGGATGCGAGTGTTTATGGGTGTGTGATTGTGGCTCTGCAACACACTGATGACCTGTCCAGGCTGTACCGCCTCATCCAATAGTAGCCGGGTCAGGCTCTGGCAGCTCTGTGACCCCTAAAGGTACATGTGTCAAAGTTAAGGCCCAAGGACCGGATCCGGCCCTCCAGATCATTTTATTTTATTGTTTTTAATGGTCCGATGTCATCTTGAGCTTATTTCTAACTTGTATAATTTTGACAAAATATGTTTTTATGGAGAGTAAAATATTTAAAGTTATTTAAGGTTTAAGTTAATTTATTCTGGAATAATATTCCTGCCTTTCCGTTTTTAGTTCTGGTTTTAAAGTTTTAAAAATGGTCATTCTGCTAGCTCTTTGGACTATTTTCTCATTTACTAAGAATTTTAGGCTATTTTAGAGTTTAGCTAATATTTCATGCTAGCTGTTTTGGCTAACCTAATTTTATTTTTTTAGGCTAATTTGGCGTCTAGCTATTGTTTTAGCTAGCTACCAGCTTCAGTGTCTTCAGCTATCATCACTAGCATCTTCAGTGGCCAAATTCTGCTTACAGCATTATCACAGGTAATACTATATATCTAGTTCATAACTATGTTAAAAAGTTACAGTTTTAAAGTTTTAAAAATGCAGTTTTAGAGTATTCAGTAAATGTTCCTCCTGTTCGTCCCGCAACCTAAGGTGTGTTCTGGATTTTGGCCCCTTGTGCGATTGAGTTTGACACCCCTGTCATAAGGGATAAAATGGGTTAAGAAAATGGATGGATGAGAAAGAAAATCGGCCACCATGACAATAAATATAACTGAAAAAATGTATGACAATTAAGCCAAAGGTTTACAAGAATAAAGTCATAGAATTATAAGAAAAAGCCTAAATTTTACGAGAATAAGCTCATATAGTTAAAAAGTCAATAATTCACAAGAATGAAGTTATAATTTCACAAGTTATTGAGAATTTATTAGATTTAATTTATTATTTTATGAGGGAAAGATCTTTTTGCTAAGAAAAATTGAAATAAACAAATAAAAGAACCAATCTTGTGTTCACATGGAGCACATTGTAAGCGTTGGTTTCACAAATAAACAAATACAGTCTTTCAGTGACTGTCTGTTTGTATCAGGACATTTGAAAAATTTGCAGAACAAAATCAACACGTAATGTAGATAAAGGCTTTTTTTCATCAAAAAAAGAATAGGTTTTTCCTTGTAAAATTACCACTTTTTTTCATGATTTCGCAACTTTATTCTTATACTTTTTGATTTTTTTCTCATACTTTTACAACTTTATTCTTATACATTAGTTCATCTTATTTCTTTCATGATGTGCTCCTTCATGGACATTACACTAATAATAACTACACTTAAAAACTACTTGAATAACTTATAAAAGGAAACTTTTAAAAGGGAGAAAAGTTTAACAGTAGCTCAAAATGCAATAAAAATGTTAGAGATTTACAGAAAGAAATCAACAATTTTATTCCCTAAAGTTTCATATTTAAACAAAGCATGTATATGCTGTGTTCATGTTCATTTCACTGGTTCTGAATTCCTTACATTGCTGTTTGAAGTTGACCACACAGGGTCAGATGGAGTCAAGCACCCAGGTGGCAGCGGGGCTTCTGAGAGGCTGGGGTGAAGGGTCACATTTTCTCCGGGACTTAAAAGTTTTCCTGCTCGACAGCGCTCAGTGACAGCTTAAAGGATTTTTGCCTCTTGTGTCGTGAGTGAGCCTCAGATGCTCAGGGGTCAAACGTAGAAAGAGTAAATAAACAAAGGTGACAGGAGGAGCCTTTCACTATTTGAGCAAGATGAATGCTCCAAGGTTGCTGGGTAACACGACACAAAACATTCAACATTTTTCAGCTACTTATAGCTTGATTTTCAAACGAAAAGAATCTTCAGTTTGGTTTGTTACAATTTTGCAGCAACAATCCTTGAAATGTATTATTTTTGAGTTGCAAGGCTTTTTCATTTCTTTTTAAATGAAGCCACATTTTTGAAGAGCATCCATTTGTTAGATGAGTAGCTTAACATTTTTAGAATGTGCCAGTCGGTTTGGGTGCCCACTTTTTATTGCAGGATAGATTGAAGTAAAAAAATGCACTACTCTGGGTTTCCTTTCTCTCTTTAGAGCAGCATTGGTCTCCTGTCAGCCAATGTGTGGAGACAAGGAGTCACACAGGGAAAAATGCCATTCTCAAAACAAGTACAAAAATATCACAAATAAGACTGTTTTCACTTGTTTTAAGAGAAAAAATCTGTCATTGGAACTAGTACATTTTGACTTGGTAAGATTCTTAAAATACTTTTTTTACGTGCCCATTTAAGACAAAACTAAGTCTTGAAATAAGCTATAAAAACTTATTTTAAGATATTTTGATTTGCAATTGTGTCTTAAAATAAGTGTATAATGTTCAAAATACGAGCTTAATATGTGTATTTATACTATTTTTCCACCAAAAATATCCTATTTTAAGCACTAAAACGTCCATCTATCCTTATTTCTAGACCATAATCATCTTAAAGTAAGAATAAAATTGCTTTTTTTAAGGTGAATTTGTCTTAAAAAGTTATATGTAAACGTGTTTGAATACTGATATTAAATAAGACCACAATAAGTTTTTGCACAATGCCACTTTTATTATTTCAGTACATGCATACTTTAGAAGTATAAACCACACAAGTATTAGCATTTACCCAGAAACACCTAGAAAAAATGTGTAGGGTGAGCATTGTCATCCTTGAGCCACAGACTGTCGGAGGTGGGGGATCGCCCCTGCTTTTAAAATCTATCCTGTTGTTTCTGCATTGAGCAAACCTCTGAGGATTTTCTAAGAGAGTAAAATATTGTTTCTCACCATCCCACTGCCAACATCAATATGAAATTCTGTCAGAAAACAACTCTTTTAGTCTTTCACTATTCAGTCAGACAGAATCTGGACCTTTAGGTTCATGTCCATGTAACAGGATGTGTTTTTATTATGTTTTTATTCTATTTTTTGCTGGGCCCTGTTTGTGTGCACTGACTGTTTTGAATGCACCATGGACCTGATTGGAAAATGAAGAACAGGTGCACTCCAGCCACACCTGGTGACTTTAAGAAGAGCACCAGGTGCAGCAGCAAGAGGGACAGAGACAGAGATGCGCAGGCACACAGAAGACACGCGGGAGGATGCACAAGACTCGCAGGCAGGGATCCCCACATCTCCTGGAGCCATGCCGCCCTGGGAGTGGGGTGACCACCGGTCCTCCCTGGACGGCACAAGCTTTTAGCCACCTGATGTGACGCGCTTGGAGTCAAGGAAGGGGAGAGTCAGCTGGAGCGGCAGAGGGGTGTGGTTGCGACCCACCCCTCTTTGAGCTAAGTACCCCTTCCTTCGCCTTCCTGAATGGATTTTGTTTTTTTAATAGTGTCTTTCTTTTTAGCTGCATTGGGAGGGATGCATGCTTTTATTCCAGGGCCTGTTTTATATTTTGTGCATGTTTTATCATTTTTACTAAAGCTCTTATTGTTTTTATTGTTTTGTATTCAGGCACCTGGCTCTTTTATTTTTCTGGACTCTAACTCCTCCCAATGGACAGCATGGACTCTAACCCAGGAAGGACATTTTAAGGACTCCACCTCTGGACCGAATAAACTCTTTAACTCTCCTGTAAAGGACTTTGTGTGTTGGTCTTTACCCTGCTCCCGGCTGATATGGACCGCGGTGGTGGAGGTGGTGACGGGCTGAATTGCTCACCTTGGCCTCGTCGCCTACCCCTCCAACCCCATCCCCCCTTGTTACATCCACAGAGGCCAAAAACTGATGGAAACGAGGCAAACTAGCATTTTTAGCATAATTTGGGAAAGAAGCATGACCTCGCAGTGCTAATTAGCCAGGGAGCTACATGAGATTTACAAACAAAGGGGCTCCTGTGTGCACAGATCCTACTCATTTTTCCAGGATATTAATTGAGAAAGTAAAAATAAAACAGTATGATGTATGTATGACTTGTGATCAGTGGGTGACTTGACAGAAAAGCTAGTGGAAAGCTAGTTACTAGCTGGATAGAAAAATCTACTTTAGACTTAATCTTTTAAACTGACATGCTTCAAGGCTTTTGACATTTTCAGTTTAGCAAAATGTAATCTTTCAGTGTGACTTCATATTAAAACAATATAAAACTTGGACACTTGAAGGGTGACCAAACAGGGCAGTTGTAATCTGACTCCATTCTCAGCCCAGATTTGAAAAATGCCAAAAAGGGGGCGGGGCTAGTGGAGGCGAACTAAGCGCCATAGGCGTGGCTTGGGTCTATGATTGGCAGCTAGGTTAGCTTTATGAAATGTACGCTGGGTCCTCAATATGGAGAGTGGTACCGACCAAGCAAAGTGATGGAACTTTTTGAGGAGGATGAAGATTTTCAGAACCTTATTGTTAGGAACCGCTGGCTCAAAACGCTGCTTTTGCAATGCCCGACAGCAGCTGAAGGTTTGCAGGTCCAAAGGTGACCTTTATCTGAGAGTGGTAAAATGCTGCTAGCATCATAGCTAATAAAGGCTAACATTTTAATTTAACAATCCAGAGGGAAATGTTCATTAAATCCATCACCAGGATGGAGTTCCCTGGATTCAACGCCAATTGCACTCAATCTCTGTTCCCTAGCTTCCAATTCCACTGGAAAGTTGTTCAACCCAGTATTTTTGATGATTGAATACACCTACGAGCCATGCTAAAGCTAGCTGTCACAGCCAACTGTCACAGAATGAAAGGTGGGCGGGGCTTTTATACTGGAGCTCAGAGCATGATGATGTGGGACTTTCACCAGTTGACCAATCACAAATATATATATATATATTTTCAGGAATTAAACAAGTTTATTTTAAATTGTCAAAAATTTAGTAATGGCCAACAGACAGAACTTTTAAAACCCCATTTATAGATGTCAACAGACAAAAAAAGTTGATTTAAAGATTTATATCATAAGATGATGCGTCAGAACAAATACAAGTATTTTTATGGTTCATTTAATGACACATTTTGATAGTGATTCAATTTCAATCTTACAAATTGGACTTCATTTATGACCTCCATGAGCATACAATTCAGAGAATGCTAAATTGTGAGACAAATTAACAATTAGATCCCGAAGTGCTTTAAGCTACATGCACACAGGAAATGTGGTGCGTGTTCAATAATGTGCTGACAGCCATTTCAAATGTAACTTCCGTCTGTCTGTGGCCCAGCCTGAGCATTAACCCGAGAGGCCAAAAATACAAATAAAACTGGAGGATCTTTTCGTTATTGTCTTGATAAAAAATCAAAAAACGTTGTGAGTCCATAAATCTAGAACGAACGCACCCTCTATGACGGCCCTGCTCTCCATCTCTTGGGCAGCCAAGCATAGCGAGCTTCGCTGCCCAGGGACCAGCAGAGCTAGCGGGGTCACGAACCCTCGCTAGCTCTGCTGGACCCCGGGCAGCAGAGCTTGCTATGCTGTCCATATGATTGCTCCAGCTCCATAGGCTTTGTGGAAGGCTGGTGACTGGTTCCGGGTCTATCCCACCTTCACCAAACAGGAACTGGGACAGTCTCTGGCAACACAATGACCCGAAGGGGTTAAGAAAATGAATGGAAGTTCAGGACAAAAATTCCCACAGTGAGTGGACATATTGAATGTTTATATCTACCTTTTGATCTAGTCATTGAAAAAGTCAGGTTCCCAAATCAGGTGGCTTCTGTACATTGATTTAATAATGAAAGTTGACGCCCCTATTGTGCGAATGGCGTCCGGTGTGAATCCATCATAAGTCCAAAATCAAAAATCCAAAACACACCTTAGGTCGCGGGCCGAACAGGATAAACATTTACTGAACACTCTAAAACTACATTTTTTAAACTTTAAAACCATAACTTTTTAACATAATTATGAACTAGATATATAGCATTACCTGTGATAATGCTAGTGTGAATGCTTTAAGAGGAATTTGGCAACTGAAGATGCGGAAATTGATAGCTGAAAACGCTGATAGCCAGCTAAAAAAATGAGTTAAATGCCAAATTAGACTAAAAAACAAACCAAAACAAAACAAAAAACCTTAGGCTAGCCAAAATAGTTATCATGTAGCTGAAATATTAGCTAAACTCCACAACAACCTTATAAACTTAAAGAGAAAAGCTAAAAATAGCCAAAACAGCTAGCTTGGAGTTGGAATATTAGCTAAAATCCAAAATAACCAAAAACATCTTAGTAAATGCCAAAACAGTCCAAAAAGCAAGAATAATGCTCATTTTTAAAACTTCAGAACCATAACTTTGTACATAATTATGAATAATAAAAAGACAGGAATATTATTTCAGAATAAATTGACTTAAACCTTAAATAACTTTCAATATTTTACTCTCCATAAAAATATATTTTGTCAAAATTATACAAGTTAGAAATGAATGCAAGATCCAGAAACATTAAAATAAAATGATCTGGAGGGCCGGATCTGGCCCCCGGGCCTTGGCATTGAGACACGTGTTTTAGAGCATTAATATCGCCAGCATCTAACACAAATGTCGTCCTTTGGGCATAAGAGCTCCGTGTTTCATAAATCTGTTTACACTGGGTTAATGGTAATGTTGAAAGATTTGATTTCGTTGAAACTTTGCAAAAACAAACTGAGGTGGAGAACCCTTTGTAAAAATAACAGTTTTTCCCCCATTGAGCTGCAGGAACCACAGGAGCTTCTTGCCATTGTTTTAACAGCTGCATGGATTCATTCACCTGATGTCAGTTTAGAGTTAACACACGGAGAGGTGTTGACACCTGTAAACAAACTAGACAAATTCTTATTTGAATCTCATATTTGAGGAGACATTCTGTTCTCATTAACCCAATGCTCATTGAAGTATGTAAATTCCAGCACTTAAAAGTTACCAAGCTTACTGACTCTCTCCTCCTCACCCTTCAAGTCATCTGTCTCTGATGTTTTTCCCAGTTTACCAAAATATAATTAAGATAATTAAAAAACATGCAAATTTCATTTAGATCTTTACATAGTCCAGTTCTTAACATCTATTTAAAGTTATTATTAATTTTGAGTTTAAGTGTGGGCTATTTATCAAGTAAAAATAAAGTTCTAATTGACTATTACAGGAACTATTGACTATTTTTGACACTCCAGCAGAAATAATTTTTGCACATCATATATCATGTAAGGTTCTCAATGCTAGGAGCTCCAGAGCACGAGCAGTCAGAACCTGGACAGGACACACAATTGAGACGTCTTTGTTTACTGGGACTGGTCTAAAAACCAATGAGATTGTTAACTTTAAAAAATTAAAGACTGCAATGCTGGATAAGAGGTATGTCTAAATAAAATATGTCTCCAAAAGTATTGAGATGAGTAGCAAAGCATCTCATGTGTCTTTCATTCTGTCTATTCTTCCTGTGATGAGCTGAATCTGGTGTGTTTGACCAGGGTAACATGGAAAACACGAGGACTGGAGTTTAGTAGCCCGAGTGTCTACTACATTTTCTGTATCTATTTGGATCTATTCAGGTTTTTTCACACCTTCTACCAAAATGTCCAAATTTCACATTTGAAGACAAACTAGAAAAAGCAACTGTCCATGTTGTTTTGTCAGTGTAACACAGTTTATTACAAATACTGTATCAAGTTTTTGCACTGGCTATTAAGTGTTAAATCCCTTGTGTATAACATGATTTCTAGTTTGTTTTTTCCTCATATAGTTAAAAAAAAAACATTTAAAATACTATATTATATTTAAAAAAATTATCAAAACTACTGTGTTATATGCAGATGACACAAATATATTGTATAGTAATGATCATTTTGATAAGCTAATTAGTAACATTAATGAAGAACTGCAAACTATAAAAAATGGCTTGATAGCAACAAATTATCATTAAACTTAAGCAAAACAAAAGTTATAATATTTGACAATTATAAAGAAAATCCCAAACAACAAATAAATATAAATGGAGTGCCAATAGAAGAAGTTCAGGAAAACAAATTTTTAGGATTAATAATTGACTCCAAATTATATTGGAAATTGCACATAAGATACTTAAAAATGAAAGTTTCAAAAAATCTCTCAATAATAAATAAATGTAAAAATAATCTTGACCAAAACACTCTTCGTACATTGTATTGCTCATTAATTCTTCCTTACCTCTCACACTGCAATGAAGTATGGGGAAATAATTACCAAACCTCAGTACACCCACTATACATGTTACAAAAACAAGCAGTTAGGATTATTCACAAAGCAGGATACCTGGAACACACTAACCAACTCTTCATACAGTCCAAATTACTAAAAATGCATGATATTATGAATTATCAAACAGGCCAAATATTGCATAAAGCATATAATAATGTAATACCATATAATCTTTAAAAACTATTCATACTGAGAGATAATTAAAATAAATTACGTGGAACAGGAACATTCAAACAACCTTTCATACGCTCAAAAGGAGAGAATTTTATGTGAGTATGTGAAGTAAAACCAGTGGCGGGCCGTGCATTTCACACCTAGGCCTTCAGTAGTGCTCCATCTGAATCAATCCAACCCTCAATAACTATTTTATGGCAATAAAACTTCTAGTGCAGGTACAGCTGCCACACACACCAAAAGCATAAAAAATAACCTGATAAAATTTCAATATTATGTAGGGAGATAGCAAAATTTTACTCACCAAAAATCCAGATTATTTAAACACAAAATCCATCCTTTCTATCCTCAAGAAGATTTCAATCACTCTGTCGTGCAGAATCCGTGCGTTTCACAGATGGAAAGTGTTCCGTGGCTGTGATAAGCTGGAAAAGGCTGCATGCGGGAAATGTTCTGGTATTCCTGAAGCCTCTCGTGGTCCAGGAGGGAGACAAACATCAGTTTTTGTGATCGATCAAGGTCTGTGTCTGGAAAATAATATTTGCGCGAGGATTTTGCGCTGCACGCGCCCGCGGTGCGTTCAGGAGCCTCGTAGATTTCAGCTTCACTCCCGCTCAACGGAGTCACGGAACTCCTTTACCCGTGCCAGACAAAACTGTGCCACAACTTTACCCAGACATTCATTTTCCACCAAAAATCAGACGACGAGACGCTTTCCACTGGTAACATCTTCAAACCTGACACGCCGCTCCTCGGCACCTGTGTCCGTCAGCAGAACCAGAGCGAGCTGCGAGCTATCCAATCATAGCACGTGAAAATGATGACGTTTCCGAGGGCCCGCTAGCTGGCGTTGGAGTCGCCTACTCCAAATCTGATTGGTTGAAGCAACAGTTTGGTCGACAATTATTTTATGCTACAGGGCCCGCAGAACTGATTGTGAAGGCCTCCGGGCAGATTTCTTTGACCCTAGCAACAAATGGTGCTGCAATGTGATTGGTTAATGCTTAAATAGGAAAATACACGTCTGGAAGCAGCGCAACCAGGGAGACAGCAATGAAAGGACGAAGACAGAGCATTTGGAATTATAGAATACGTATTCACGGAAATAAATAATAATTAATATCAGTCTGTGATTCAGATATTTTTAGGCCAGCAGAGAAGGCCTTGCAGGCCCTGACGGCCCGCCACTGAGTAAAACTGTGGAACAATTTGGGTTTGGAACAAAAACAATGCAATAATATATATTTGTTTAAAAAAGTTATAAATGTATAACGTGGGAAAAATACAAAAATTCCTGATGCGTGTATAATAATCTGTATTAAATATACATTAAAAATTAAATAAAATACTTTGTATAATGAAAGAAAAAATAAGTATGTTTGATTGTGTTGTATAAATATTAGGGTTATTCAATGTAAACTGTACTTTCTATTGATAAAGAATATAGTAATGAACCTCAACTTATGATTATTGTTAAAGGTCGTCAGTAATATAATGAATTAAGGGGCAGGCTTCAATAAGCAATGCTTCTGCCTGCCACCTTTCAAACATGGATATAAGACATAGCATACCCATTGTCAATTGTGATAATGCAGATGTGACTGTAACATATAACGTTATGTATAAATTAACATGTTTGAAGAAAAAAAAAAAACTAAGAATATTTACAACTTGGGAGCTTGAAATGTCCTGTCTGGTACCAGGATCCTGAGCTGATCTAGTTCTGATGCAGAAAGCACTAGCAGGTCATCAAGAAAACACAGAAGGCTTCTGAGTTCAGGTCTCCAAATATGCTCAACGTCATCTGCATGAACGAAGCCTTGCTGCTGCATAACCCTTGCAGCATAGTTACCCTCCCACAGTACTACAGAGGACGTGAACGAGGTGTTCATACATACTGTACATGCTTTTACCAAGTGCAGCCAAAGCATCCGGTTTATGAAGAAGAGGGGGCACATCCCTTAAAGTCCAAGCATTCAAGAACCTGAAAATAATAGCCTAATATCCTAATAGCCTAATAGCCTAATAATATCCTCACGACTTCTGAGAGAGAACAGTAGGCACTTGCCCCAAGGGCAGGTGAAATGACCCTAATGCAGTGCACAAAACAATTGGTCCAGTGAGTTCAGAGAAGATGTTATACTTCTTTGGGCAGCAAGAAAAGCTTCTTTTTCCCACTCTGACTGATACCACACTGGTCATTATTAATATTCATTTTAGCCTCTGCTTCAAATCAAGGGGTCACCCGGCTCTCTCCTGTTTCTCTGTTCCCTTTAGCTGACTGGCTACTTACTGTTTCTCTGTTCCCTTTAGCTGACTGGCTACTTACTGTTTCTCTGTTCCCTTTAGCTGACTGGCTACTTAGCTAACATTGAATTCCTCCAGGCCTGGAGAAGTTGACTCTTGCTGATCACTCCATGACCAATCAGAATCTTCCGTGGACTTGGATGAGGTGGGATCAACAATGATTGTATTTAAAGGGGACACAGAAGTTTACCCCAAGCTAAATATTATTTCCTTGCCAACAGTACAATGCAAGTTTGTTCCTATACATAGTCTTATTCCCAGATCACACATACATGTTGCTCTTGGTTCCACCACACCCAACAAGGATGGCCTTCTGAATTCATTTAATGGGTTCTGGCAAAAACCTTTCTTTCTGCTAACTCAAGCTCTGCATGCCTGAGACCCAGAATCTAACATCAAAGAGAGTCAAGAGAGTTTTCATACAGTTGTCCCTGCAACACGATTCGCTTGTTTGACTCTCACTTAGCCAGATCAACTTCTTTAGTTGATTCTTTGACTCTTAGGCCCAATCCTAAATCCTAATTCTTCCCTTCTCCCTTCCCCTTAATTTGAAGGGAGATTTTAAGTCCAAGTGTGTACGGGAAATGTATTTTTTAGATCCGACCCTCCAAGCAGAGGGATATAAAGTCCTCCCTTGCGAGGCTAAACGGCTGAGAATTCAATTCAATTTTACTTATATAGCCCAAAATCACTAAGATTTGCCTCATTGGGCTTCATGCAGGTAATTTTACAGATGCAGAAAATTTGTCATAAAATATGAACAATAGTTAAAAACTAAACAGACTAAATAAAACAGGTTATCCCTGCCCTTAGACCCTCCCTCCCGGTAAGGAAAAACTCCTAAAAAACCTGAGTCAGGAAAAAAGAAGAAACCTTAGGGATTCCCACATGAAGGAGAGATCCTATCCCAGGACGGACAGGCGATACCAGAACAGTTAAAGAAAAATTAGCTTCTACAACTACGTATCTAAGAGTTCATTCAGATAAAGCTGAGGGACGAGTGATGATGAAGTCCACAGTCATGATGAAGCAGAAGTGCAGTCGACGACCAGGAGCAGGAGGACAGACGACCCAGCAGGAATCACTCTCACTCAGAGATGCAGGATGGTGTCGGGGGCGTGGTCCACGGCCAAGAGTGGGAGCGTGGGCGATCCACCGGGCATCTGAAATCTCTCCCGCTCCCCAGAGGAGAGTGGGAAAGAAGAACAACATGTGAATGGAACTGCACCAACAAAAGCATGGAGAACTAAATACAATAAATAATAAAGAATAGAAGAGAGGAGAAGTAGATGAGAATAGAGAACAGAACCCCAGAGCCGATCTGAATAATAACCATGATAGAAAATCTAAATTTATATTTAAACGCATCAATATTAGTTTATTAATCTAGCCTCACAAGGACCACAGGAGAGGGAATATTCTCTGATTACGAGCTAGCCTGGCAGAACGCCTGTCCAAAGAGGAATGTTTTAAGGCTAGTTTTGAAGGTAGAAACTGTGCTGGCCTCTCTGACATGAGCTGGGAGCTTATTCCATAGAACAGGGGCTTGATAGCTGAAGGTTCTACCTCCAACTGTACTTTTAGAAATTCTAGGAACTACAAGCAGTCCAGCATTTTGTGAACGAAGTGTTCTGACTGGTTGGTAAGGAACTATGAGATCTCTAATATAGGGCAGAGAAGCACTTTTCTTCACATGGACGGTCTCTAAACCACAGAAGTTTACATTTAAATGTAAGTAGAGAGTTTTTGTTGTAGCATGACCTTTTTAAAGTTGTATTGCTATGTATATTCAAGCGCTGCAAGCTCTACTGCAACACTAGCGGACTGGTGATTGTTGGTGATGTCATCGACGGAAGTGATGTCTGAAATATGAGACACAATTTTTTCATAGCTCTCCGTTTGGAGGGATAAATAAAGGACTAGGGAGAAGGGAAGAATTTGGATTGGGCCTCAGCATGTGTGTGTGTGTGTGTGTGGGGGGGGGGGGGTTGTCTGTCTCAAGTGTTTGAATGCAAACCATTGACAGGGTTGAATATGCTTATACTTGCCAAGCATCAACTCTGTCCAAATGTTTTAATGAACATACTCTTGAACCTCAGTAGATATCCACTTATCTGAAGCTTTGAGTCTTAAAAAGGCAGAAAGGTTAGGGGTCAGGCCAAAACTTTGCTAACATCATGGCTGCTTCCTGACATGGGTCTTCTATGAGTTAATTCAACCTTTTTTTCAGCCCCACCTCTGCAGTACCTACAGCTTTATCAATATTCATCTGGGAGTTAACAAGAAAAGTCGGCCCTCTGAAGACACGAGCAAGTCCCATGGCTAAAAAGCTGTTTAAGGATGTTCTGAATCAATCTTGGATTTTCTTGAGGCTTGTGACAAAGTTGTTTTCCCTGCTTGTCACATTCTGTTGCAGATCAGTTTGTTTATTCTCACAATAATGTGTTGACATTCTCATGTGAGTACCTCTAGACACACACAACAGGTTTGAATTTGTTTATTGATTTGAGTAGTTTCTCACCTCTCCTTCCTGGTGCCCATGTGACAGAATGACGGCTAAGGCCTCCACTTCTCGTTTACGAGGGTTGGGCACAATGAAATAGAGCAAGAAAGGGGGGTATAGATTTGTTTGAATACCCTTTGGTTTGTAATATTTTGAGTTGTCATTTTATGTGCCTATAGTTATTTTACAGAAGTTTATATCTATCATTTTCAAGAAACCTGCATCTTTTTTATTTCTGTTTGGTAAAGTGGATTTGTTCCAGATAATTTGGAGCCCATAAAAGCCAGAAGATCTGCATGGTAAACCTATCTTGTGGGGTCTGGATGACCCCTCCCATGACAAAAGTGGACAGGATTTCATGTCGCTCTGGTCACACTACACTGAGACTATGTTTCATGGATAAGCAATGTTACGCTCATCCATGAAACCTTAAAATTGTCTTTTACTTTGAAACTTTTCACTGTCACTCATCGAAGGGTATGACCCATTCTCTGAGGTATTCCTCCATTATTTCCTGCCACTCACTTGCTGCTTTCTCGTCTAACTAATTTCCACGGAAGACTCTCAGACTGGAGTACTAGCCTAACAGGTTCTGGTGAGAAGGTTCACTGGGGAAGTGGTTTATACTGGCTGCACTGAGCTCTCCTGTCACGCATGCTCTGTTCCAACTCACCCTGTAATTTAGCTGTTATGCTCTATCCTTCTTGCTGAGCAAGGTGAGTTATTAAACTGCTTAACCTGGAGTCTGTTTCAGTGGGCAAAACTCTCACTTTGACCAAAGACAAATTGAATATTTTTTTAGTACACCTGAAGAACTAATGCTCTCACCTCGTGCTAGTGTCTACAACAAATCACTCATAACTCCACCTTTGCCCAAGGAAAAAGTTCCCTGGCCGCCTGGGCAGTGGCGATATCTTTCAGCTCTGCCACAGCATGTGGAGCTCAGCTTGGTAAGCTATCCACCAGGTGGCTGGCTAGCGTAGCCGTCGCATCAGCTCCATGGGCTCTGTGACAGGCCGGGGGTCTATTCCGGGTGTATCCCGCCTCTGCCCAACAGTAACCGGGACAGTCTTTGGCAACCCCGCGGTGCCAGTGTGTTAAGAAAATGGATGACAGTTTATGACAAAAATCCTCGTATCGAGCTGCCATATTGAATCTCTTTATCTACCCTTTGATCTAGTCACTGAAAATGTCACATGCCCTAAAGTGAGTCCCTATTTGGTTGACAAGTGGCATCAACCTTGCCGCCTCCGATGCCAAATTGTACCGCGTCAGATCACGTCTTTACATTGACTTAACATAAAGACTTGACACCACCGCCATGCCGGTCAGATCCGGAGTGATTGCACCATCACACAAGACCCCTCACGCTACTGCTTAACTATGTAGCCACAGGGGTCCTTGAGTCAGGGTGTCTCCTGTCCCCAACCCAGATAAATACAGGGTTGTGTCAGGAAGGGCATCCAGTGTAAAACTCTGCCAAACCAAACGTGCGGATCGCTGAAAGCTGATTCGCTGTAGCGATCCTTGACGGGACATGCTGAAAGGTGAACAACGACAACATGATGACAAGCCACTTAAGCTACTGGGAGAAGGTCCTGTTGACAGATGAGACAAAAATGGAACTGTTTGCATAGGAGTATCTGCTCCACATTCACAGATGGAAAAATGAAGCATATCAAGGAACGAACACTGTCCCTACTGTAAAACATGGAGGAGGCCCTGCTGTGTTATGGGGCTGTGCCTTGAATCTGCACAGGGTACAATGACATCCCAAAACTTTCCAGGAATTCTAGAGAGAAATGTACTGGCCTATGTCAGAAAGCTTGGTCTTAGTCGCAGGTCATGGGTCAAAACATACAGGTAAAAGCCCCCGAGAATGGCTAAGAGATAAACATTACCCTATTCTAAAGTGCTCTTCTATGAGCCCTGACCTAAATCCTATTGAGCAATTTCCAAAGGTGCTGAAACGTGCTGTCTGGAATAGGCAGTGGAGCAGTTTGCTCGTAAGGAGAGGCTCAAAATACCTGTCGACAGGTGCAGGAGTCTCACCGACAGTCACAGGGATCTTTTGATTGCAGCGATTGTCTCAAAAGGTTGTGAAACGAAATATTAAGTTAGAGTCCCACTCCAGCTATATTGCACAATCCTAAAATTAGGGATGACCCGATCAGGTTTTTTTCGCCGAGTCATTGGATTTTGTGTTTTTGCCGATACGAGTCCCAAACCGATACTTTTGTAACACATTTAAAACATGAACAAACTGAATAAACAGATTTGTGTTGTCTCTTATTTATATTTCATGAACCTTCTTTTATCATTAAAAACTTAAATAAAACACTTCTGTGGAGTAGCTTTACTAAACAAGTAAAAATAGAGCAAATATAAACTAGGAAAAATATAACTATTTTCTTGTTATATAAGTGAGTATACTAAGTCTTTCTGTTGACATTGTGTTACACATTGTTGTTTGTGTTAGGACAACCAATAGAGACACTTGCTGTCAATTTAGAGCGTTTTTCAAAAGAGTTCTTGATCCCTGAAGTCTGAATCAGTGATCGTGGAGCTAGCTTGGATTGTTTATGTTAGCCTCCTTTTTAAACTGCTGTTGTATTCTGCAGCATTTTACGGCAACAACATTTTGTGATCTGTTCATGACATGCAGACCTCTACTTGAGTATTTATCCGGAATAAAAAGATTGAAATATAAAGAGCTGATCGTAAAAAGAATAAATGAAATATCCGATACTGATAGAGGGACAACATCCAATATCGATCGATTCGACTTTGACCCACACTCCTGATCCATCACAATGTGAATAAAGAAATACCCAGAAACAGTTTTAATCCTAAATTCTTTTAGAAATGTTAACTGTCATTAGAAAAATGTGTTAAGAACATGTTAAAAACACCATTTTCATTAGAGTGGATCTTTAAAGCCCATTATTTTAAAAGTTTGGGTCAGGATTAAAGCTATTGGGATGATCAAATCCTCTGATCTGACTCCACAGATCAAAGCATATTATACAGGTATTTACATTTTATTAAAACAATTGTATTGGTTGAGAAAAGTTTTGAAAAGACATAGGCCTTTGATATGGATTAAAGACATGATTAGATCACCAAATTCAGAATTAAATTTGGTTTGAAAAAACCTATTTCAGATCAAGATCTAATCCTGGAGTTTAATCCTAAAGGATTATTTTCAAAACACTGGGCCTCAGGGTTCTATAACTTCAGCCCAGGCCTGATAGATGATCTGATTTTGTATAGATAATTCTCTTACAGCATGGTTGACTTTCTTTGGTTAAACTGCATAGATTTTTATTTATTCAGACTTTTGTCAGATTCAAGTTGTTTTTTTGACCACCGGGAATTTTTCTTTCAATAACCAAGGGATCGAAAATTTTGGCCGCGTGTGAATGCTAAGTTTTTTGTAGTATGCTTAGGCTAACATCTTTAATTTTAAAACAGAAAAAGAAGTGCTGAGTAAAGTTTCAGTTCCGGCCTCCTTGAACAGGACACACTTCGGCTGCTCATTGGAATCTTTCTCCTTCCTGCTCCTTTTTCTCTTTTCCTTTTCATCACTGCTGTAAGACAAGCCTACTTTATTTTAAATGTTCTGTCTTTGTTGTTTAGATAAGTTACGTTACACCATGCTAAAAACAGAGAGAAAGAGCGATTTGCTCCTTTTGCACTGTTCAACTAAGATCATTAAGAACTGTCTGCACCGTCATTGCTGGAGCCGTGAGTCAGTCCTTGGAGGCTCTACTGGCTTAAGGCTCCACAGATTGTCTTGCCAATGCAGACATCAAATTAGAAATGTTTAGACAATCACATCCAAAACAGATTCTTATTTTTCTCACTTTAAATTGATTCAAGCTTAATATAAACTGTTCTCTAACACACTCACTGGCAAGTTGTTAACTTTCAAAACACGACTTACTTCAGCAGCTTTGGGGTTTGTTAACACTGATGTGATATGAAAGTCATCACTGACAGTATATGCTGTATTCTTTTGGAAAACTGAAGCCTCTTGGCTAGAATGAACTCAAATTGTATAACACTGTTATTGAAAAGCAAAATGTGAGGTAAAAGTTTCTCCTTTCTAAAAAGGGCTGTATTTGGGGGGTAGACGGGGTAGTTGGTGCAGTGGTGGATATAACCGTCCCAGAACCTGCTGGTCGACAGCAGGGGAAGGGAATTTTCTAGACACTTTGTGATGAAGCAAGTAAAGGAAAAAATGATGAAATATTGATTTACATATACATTGAAAAATCAACTTTTTGAGCTTTTAAGTAGGGGTGTAATGGTTTAATTAATCTAATTGAAAACTGATGTAGAGAAGTGAAAAACGTATGTAAATGAAGAGCTGAAGGATTACGGGTTAAATGAGAATGGAGCTGTAAATTACCCATAAAATATGTTGAGAACTGCTCAGGTATATCACTTTAATGAAAAAGAACATTGTATGTAAAACACAAAAATATTAATGTTATGCTTATATTTACAAATATTTCATAAATAATTTGGTCTTTCATGAAACAAAGGTAATTTCTCATAATTAAAATGGATAGTTTACTCTGAAACGTCACTTTTCATGAAAGATAAAGAAATTTGCAAACAAGCAAGCAGCTTCTGCCGACCATAACAAGTCAAGGCTTTAGTTTTTTTAATTTCCTTTTTCGTTTGTAGGTATTGAGTGTTAGTTAAGACATGAATCAATGTAAGAATGACAAAAAAGTCTGACTGTAAATCCCTCATAAGAAAACAAGACACTTGTTATGTACAAAAGGAAACTGAAGTTGAACTAAAAGATGTGTATAAGTCTTTAATCGTTTTAAATCCTGTTTTCACTACAGTTTGGCTGCTTTTGATAATAGTAAAATAACAAGGAATATTACAGCAGTAATTATTTCTATTTTCAACTGTCAGTAGACTATGAAAGTTACAGTCACTGACTCTGTTAACAGGTGTACTTTGTGTGTTTTGTCTTGTTGTGTTTTCATCCACATTTTTCATCCAAGTATTTTAATCAGTCTGTAACAGTTCAGTATAACTTAAGAGCTAACTGAAGAAATAAGATTTCGAGCCCCAGAATGAGCAACAAGGTCGATATTCTTAAGAAACAAGAGGACGACTTGACAACTCTTCAAGATGAACAACATGGTCATAACTAGTCCTCAAATCAAACCCAGGTCAAAGGCTAATGTAGCTAGCTAATGCTAACAATGCTCCTGATCCCAGTGAGCCGGACAGCAAACTCGCAGAGCAACAGATGGAAGGTTTCCTCAAGTCTAAACGGATTTTGAGACCTGCCACACCCTCTTAAATTTGTCTTATTTTCATAACTTAAACAATCAAACTGATTGTTTAAGTCTGAATCAAGTAAAACTGACAAGATAAATAACCAACACTCTGAGGACCCGCCCCCCAAAAAAAAAAAACCTTCCCAAACCATCTGGTAGAGTTGAGAAGATTAGGGAATGTGAAAAGGTCAGGAACTCCTTTCATGGGCCAGTCTACTGACGTCCACTGGTGTGACTTGTTGAGAAGGAAAACAGATAATTGACTTTGAGTGTTTCCGTCATGTAGGGACTCTCCTGGCAGCCCAGCTGGATCGTTAACATAATCACTTTGATCAGTTCAGGTTGATATAATCTGTACAATGACATCAGGCTGAGACACTCATTACCTCACCATAAAAAATGCATGCAACATTATTTTTCATTGCCCAACTTCAAGAATTTCATACTGTCTTTTACATATTATCATCAAAGAAATCACTTGTCAAAGGGAAAAGGTTGGACATTCTTGTGATTTCAGTCCTTCAAGCAAAAACACTATTGTTGTTTATGGGAGAGTCTTTTACAGATAAACTGGCAAACCTTATAAAAAGTATTATTCCATGATTTTCCATTATTTTGAGAAACCTTAGCTTGTAGACAGTGAGCTAAAACAGTCAGCAGTCAGGAGCAAAGGTTCTGTCTCCCCTTCTGGTCACTGGCAAGAGCTTTCTCCAAAATACTGAACATACTACATCTCCCAGCTGCCCCAGCGCACACTCCCCAGATTCCACTCAGCTGACTCTCATCTGACAATCACCCACCTGTTACTTAAGCAGTGCACAAAGCCTTGCTCTGTGCAAAGTATTGTTTGTGTCACTTTGCCTGCATCACTGAACATTTATCTGGACCTGATGTTCTGTTTCTGATCCTGCTTATTCTCTGATGGCTGCCTGCCCTGACCCTCGCCTGGACTCTGACATCTCGGGTATCTTCTTGGAGGATCCCATGCTCATGATTAACCTCTGCCTGTCTGACCCTGATTTAGCTTTGTGGACTTTTAGCTGAACTACTAACCCTGCTGCATGTGGAACCAGCTAACTCAGCTCTATTCTGATATATCTGAATCATTTTTAATGAAATTACATCTGCAATTTTTGCAGTCAGTCAAAGCAAAACATAAAACACAGGCTCTTATGAATAAACTTTGAGTATCAAATAAAGAACAAACTCATGAGCGCCCTCTCTGTTGAGACAGTGCTACTGCATGCATCACCTACTGTTTTCAGTGCGGTTGTGTCACAAAAAATAATAAGCAAAATAAAGAACATACACACATGAAAAACATTAAATGTTAAATGGAAAGTGATGGCAACCATTAGATTTAGGCCTTCATATTTTTGGAGTTGCTGTAGCAAGCCCTAGTTACCCCCTTGCCCCGCCCCTGAGGCTGAGAGAGAAAAAGTCTGGAGCAAGATTCAACAGATTTGCACCATGTCAACATTTCTGGCCAGACCTTTTCCAACTGTTTGTGTCGCGGACATGCGCTAGCAAACAGTGGATCTGCATTCTTAAGTGCATTCATGAACACGCATCACATGCCTTGTGTGAATCCAGCTCTATAATTGGGACTACAGTCCATCTAAAACACAGACTTCCTCAACCTCTTCTTTTGAGTCCAAAATAATCTATTCCAGTTGGTGACTTTTAGTTTGGGGCAAACTTTTGGGGCATATTTATGTCTTTACTCCATTTAATGTTCAAAGATGTGAAGTATTTTCCCCCTCAGACTTGCAAAGAATGTGCAAGGTGCACAATCAAAACAAAACATTTCTTTCAGAGACTGTTTTCAGATACCTCGCTGACACTTTAACATGGTGAATTACTGACTGCTTTTGTCAGATGGATGTGTATTTAACATTTTCCCAGCAGGAACTTCTCACTCTGATGGTGATTTAGGCTTTTTATGATGTTTCTGGCAATGATGGTCTCTGAGCATAACTTCAAACACTTTGGTAGTAATGCATTTATTTTACCCGTTATGTGAGAAGGCGAGGCAATTTATTTTAACAGCTACTTCATACACAGTTTTAACGACAAAACCTTGGCCATGCTTGTTTATATAATATCTCCTAATGACCTGAACTAACTGATACGTTTATAGCCACATTATTAGTATATTATTATGTCATGCATTTGCATTTAAAAGTAATAAATTGTTTACAGTTAACACAAGAAGGGTTTTTCTTTTATAGAACAATTTACTTTGAGTAAACTCAATGCTGTTTTCATTAAAGTGAAAATATAACACTCGTTAACTGTAACTTAATACAGACACTTTCCCTGACAAACAAGATTTAAAAGGGAAAACGTCTTTGTAGTTTGTTTTTACTAAGTTCTTGAAAAAAGAAGGAAAAAAAATCAAAAATAATTATTAGGACAGAAAAGCAGGTTTAAGCTGTGTTTTTAGGTCAGTTTTACTGTTTGTCTTCCCTCGCCACCCACCTCTGAAAGTGTCCTGGATCCTGCAAAAAAAAGTCGGCCAAAACACACAGTATGTAACCATAACCACGTGTTTGGTTAGGGTTTCTTATGTGAAGAAAAACAGCAGAATATGTAAGTAATAAACAGATAACTGGTCAAAATGTCATGTGTCCTGTGTGAAAGCCAGAAACTGGCTGTTAGAGCCAAAAACTTCCACTGGGAAACTATGCTGTTTTTAACCGATTTCAGGTGTTTCAGATCCCCGACAGACACGTGCAGATGCAGCTCCAGAAGTGATTCCTGCTCAACTCATTCTGACAGAAATCTACACACATACAACACCATGCACACATGTGGATCAATCAAATGATGATGCATCATCCAATTAAAGATTTTGGAGTATTGTAGATTATAAAAGTCAAACCAACCGAAAAAAAAAAGTTTGCCCTGAAAGTGAGGTTATAGGGAGACATCCAGAAGCATGTGGTGACAGCTCAGTCCCTCCACAAGATTTCCCTGTATGTGGATCAGCTCGTGACTCCTTAATTTTTTGGATAAACAATGATTTTGTGGTTTGATAGTACTTTTAAAATTGCTTTCTGTCAAACTGAATGTTCTTTTGAGTTCTTCACTACCTTAACTGTTCCATTTGCTGCAATAAAATGTTGTGTGTTTAAGAAACGTGCAACATAAAAAAATACCAGATGTATTTTGTTTGGAGTTTCTTCTTTTGAGTTAAGCAGCTTTGTTGCACTCACCAAGTATAATTTAAAACTATTTGCACCACCTTGTTTTTGTTGTATCACTTAGTGTTCGGTTCATGATGTAATAAAATATGGTAATGTATGACCAGTCATAATAATAATGACTTCAGATTTTTGAGGTTTGCAGACTTGGAAACGTTAATAAAATAAAAACACAAAGGCAGCCTGTCAGAAAGTTACATCACATTTTCAGAGTGTAGAAAATGAATATATTTTTTTATTAAATCAAAGTGTGGCGCCTGGTTCTGCAAAGCGGCGCAGAACAGACGCCACTTCCCTTTGGCTCCTTTATCAACCTATGGCGTGGTTCACACCAGGCGCAGAGCGCCGCGGTCCTCCGGGGGAAGGCTCGCGCCGTGCAGCTGTCTATTCTGTGTGCGAGCCACGAGTGATCCGCCTCAGGAAGTTACATCACATTTTCAAAGTGACAAAACTCAAAATCAAAGTTTGTCAAAAGAAAAGTTATTTTTGTCTGAGATCTGTCGACATGGCTGAGTCAGCAGTCTCCCTGGCTTATTGGATTTTTGGCCAAGGTTCCAACTCACTTTTGGTTTGTCTTTTTGAACCAGCGCACTAATTTTATTTTGTACAGGTTTTCATTTATTGAATCCATTTATTTTTGGTGCCAAAATTTGATATTGTCCCCTTTTGTTAACCCCCCAACCCTCCAGACCTGATGGTTTTTAACCATAGAGGACGTAACGGAGATGATGACCTCTTACCGACATCTTGGATGGTATTTGGTGACAAAGTGCAACATCACAAAAATTCGAATTTAAAAGACCAAATAAAGTTCACTGGCAATTAAAACTGATTCACAGTCTCTCTGTGAGAAAACTGACCTAGTGAAAAAGCTTTGTTGGGTCTTTGACCTTCTAAAAGATCAAACAAACCAGACTGATCTTAAAGAGGCGCCGCTTAACCTTTTAACCACCCAAAAAGAAAAAAAACTCCAAAAAAGGTATTTTTTTTTCCTGCTGCCTATTGCCATAGTACGGAGCCCCTGAAGGGACATCAAAGTTAAAAAAAAATATTGAAGTAAAAAAAGATTGTTTTTTCTAAAAATACTTAAAAAAATACTCCCTAAAGAAAATTAAAGTAAAAAACAATCTGGTTAGTAACTGGTGCACACCAGATAGTAATTGTTTTTTTTTTTTTTTACTTTTCTTTTAAAATTGAATTAACAAAAAATGTTCTGGTTACTAATTGATGCGCACCAGTTACTATCTGCTGTCCATCCATTACTAACCTTATTTATCTTGATCTTCCTTTGTTCTCTGTTCAATTTTTGTTTTTTTGTATTATTTTTTGCAAATGTGTTTACTTAAACTTTCTTATATATCATGCTGGGTAGGGGTGGACACTGACAGCCTGTACTACTTGGTGTGTGAGTGTGAGTGTTTGTTTGTTATGTGTATTTAATCTTTGATTTTACTATTTTGTTTAGTTTCCACTTTGTCGTTTGTTGTTGTTATTTCTTAAAATGGAGGACCCTCTTGAAACTGAGATGTTTTATCTCTAGGGGTTTAGTCTCCCACTTCAGTTTAAATGTTTGAATAAATAAATAAAAAAAATGAATTCTTTTTTTTATTATTTCAATTTTTGGAAACAAACATTTTTTCTTCAAATGTTTTCCCCTCAATTTGCTTTTATGGGCTCTGTACCTTGGGGGGTAAAACACAATATCAACATTTTTAAAACATGTTTTGTAAATGTTTCCCACCGTTTGGTTGACCAGGCAGTTAAAGGGTTAATGTCATCATGAAAAAAGCTTCAAAAGGATATTTTAAGTGTAAGCAATCGTTATCATTCTTTACAATGAATTTTACTAAAAAATGTTCCTCGTTATCTATTTCTAATCACATTTGTTAAGCAAGAAGAGAAACCCTTTTTTTTCTATTTATCCGGGTTTGAGATTTGTTTCAAGCAGGAGTCAGGGAGCATGGATTTGCAAAACCTTGTGCTTTTGGTAAATTTCCATCAGGCATTCATGATGATGCTTATTTTGGTAAAACTGCAGTCATTGGGACTAAAAATCCCTTTGAGTGTTTAATGATTTTTATCAGTAGATGTTCCCTTCTGGAGGTTGTGGTAATGTTACTCCTAAATATCGTAAAGCCCTTTTTCCCAGTTCCTTATCATGGATTCTCTTGTATTCTTTTGTGTTGGTTCTCTATCAGTCACGGGCTTCCTGAGTGTCAGTATTCCCTGCTCAACCCTCATACTTGTGTGGGTGTTGACTTTTCTGAAACAGCTCCAATCTTTCCACTGAACCAAATTTATAGCAGTAATTAAAATATTTTCAAAGCCTGCTGTTTTCACCTAAGACACATTTGTAATGACTTCCCTTTTTTACCGTGAACTATCTCACGCCAATTAATTTGATATTTTTGTTCTTTCAATATTTTGTCTTCTGTTATATATTTATATCCATTATTTGGAGTTTTCCTTTCCCCATTCTTTGAAATAAAAATCTATATGGTTTGATCTGGTTTGTAACTGCTCATTGCTGCACTACAGGACTAGTTCTTACTAAATCTTTGGTTGCAACATAAATGTGCTAACCTGTCAAAGATGTCGCCATCTTTAAAGGAACAGAAATATCAATTTAGTTCAAATACTTTCTTCATTCGGAGACAAAACAAAATAATTTCCATTAACCACAAATTTCAAATAAAAAAAAGCAAACAAAAAAAATGTTTCAATGATTTATTTTTCTGTGATGAAACAGAAAATGTCCAGTTAAAAAGAGCTATACTTTATGCATTTCTTAATGTTTAACTTGAATAAAGAATAACACCTTTGACTTTGTCTTCCAGCCTGATTTGGATTCACTTCACTTTTTCAAATGAAAACAGAATTAGAGTAGATAAGTGTAGTCACCAGTAGAAATGTTAAAACGTCAAAATCAAACATATTCCAAAGAGAAAGCAGCAATAATCAGTTTTTCATAGACCCTATTCATGTGTAGTCACACAAAACGGGGAGTGTGAAGAGGGATTTCCCGTTATAAATTATGTTTATGGTTTAGAACGGCAAAGCTGACAGCTGAACGCTGTTTAAAGCAATTTAATGTAAATAATAAAAGGTAACCTATCCAATTAAAATCAAAATTTGTATATTTATTTTCTAAATGTCCTACCTGCAGCTATGTGCATCCTGGCTATTACGGGTGGGAAACATGAATTTCCATCAGTTTTTGTGCAGCGCGCCACGTTTCTCCTTTAGAATTGACTGGAATTATCGTTTTAACGGTTGAAAAGTTGCAGCACATTAAAGATTTTGTGTTTAGGCATCACCGCCGACGCCTAAGGTGTTAAAGGGTTAACGAAATAAAAAAATTACTTCATCTTTCTTAAGACTTTGTTTACAAAAGCTAAAAAAAGGAGCTAATTCAATAAAACAAACAAAAAAATATTTATTTGACCGATTCGACTGAACATTCTATTCTCGTTGGATGCATACAGTTTACACAATTTTCTAATTACTAATAAAGTGCAGGCTTGTTTTAATGCTAGCAAAGATCAAAGAGTGAGCTTTCACATTACAAATTAAATCAAAAAGTCATGAAAATGGAGCGAGAGGGTGGTGGTCCATGTTAAGAAAAACAAAGCCTGATGAGAGGCTGGAATCATCCTCGGGCCAGTTTTATAGTTTGCACCTGGCACCAACTTTGTTCTGGCATTATACACCTACTGTCTGGATTTATTTAAGAGATCCAGCAAAACTCTAGTGCCTCAAAGTCTTGAACATGGAGGGTATTTTTGACTGGCCCAGGCAAATATGCTTTTATGGCGTTTTCCTTTACAAAAGCTTTAGTGTGGAAAGTATTGCAGATAAATAAACGATGTGATTTTGAAATGTTTACAAGAAACAGTTTAGTCCAAATTTACACCCTAATTTAAAAAGATTTAAAAAAAAGTTTCTTGATTTTTACACTTGCAAACATCAGCTGAGAAGAGCAAAGGCTGTGGAAAAACAAAACAATATTCATATAGATGACAACGTTGTGATCTCTTGAAATTCCTTAAAATCAAGATTCTGAAGTGTTTTCCACCAATGTACTCCCTGGAAATGTTTTCGAAGTAACCTCTAGCTAACACAACAGAACCGCAACTCAAAGGAGCACTGGATAAACACACTTCTTTCTGAATTACAGATTCTGTTGATAAGCAAGAAGTGCTCCCTCGTTATATCCCAGGTTTATCTTCTGCAGTGGTGCTGATTTTGTTCAGTGCAATACTAGATTATGTATTTATTTATTTTTAATGACAGTGAACTGTTTTCTGATTTGCTCTCAGCTTTATCAATCGTTCTTCTCCATGCGTAGCTCTAATAGGGCTGGGCGACACTAAGCATGTGGGTATCGATCCGATGCCAATCCGATATATTGATACCAATATGGATATTTTTCGTAAATGGATGTGACGCAAACATCAAAACCTCAATTGTTTTTAACCGCTGTGAATGTTTTTTGTAAGTTTCCCTTTTTTAAATTACTTGATAACCATAAAAACAGAATTAGGAGAATATTTTTACCAATTAAATGGAATAAAAAGCGAAGAATTGAATGTAAACAGTCAACCAACCAAAAGAAACAAATAACACTGATACAAAAATAGATCCAAAACAGCTGGTAGAAATATAAATAATTTGTAGCCTTTAAATAAAACAATTAAACAGGTAAAAAGTAGCTTGTCAAAAATAACTTGGCGTTTAAATCGAGTGGAAACAGGGTGAACGATGCATGCCGTCTGCATTCTCTCTCTTTGTGCTGAGATCTCAGGACTGGTGAGAGTGGTGAGGCAGCGACTCAGATGATCCTGTTTGCTGATACAGAAAAGTTTCAAACAAGATTGAAATGTCGATATCTGCAGGTCAGTATCGATCCCATACCAACTTTAGATCGATGCTATTGGTATTTCGATCTGCCCAGCACTTGTCTCCAGTTTGAACGCTGAGAATGTAACTATAGTCTTGTGTTTGGGTCAGCACCGTTTTAGTTTTCAGTTTCATAAAAAAAAACATTTAAATTGAATTTATTCGATGAAGGCTTTTTGACTTTGTCAGGAACCTTGATTTCAACAAAATTCTTATTCTAAGATGCTCTGGTTGAAACCATGTCCCTTATGGTGTTAGGGTCAGGTTTCACCCGGTGATGTAAAACAACTTAATAAAGCGATAGTCAGAACCAAAATCCATGACAGCACTCTCTCCTTCTCTACCCATATCAATAATATCACCCACTCCGCTTACTTCCATCTCTGCAACATAGGCCAGGTCTGTAAGTGATGGTGAAGTTCTGCTTGGCCATTGGACAGAGGATAGTACCCAGAAGATGGGCTGAGGATTGCTCCATGGGCGGAACAAAAAGCCCTCCACACTTGAGTGATGAACTGTGGTCCACGATCTTATAATAATATCATTAGGTAAACCATGGTGGTGGAAAACCTGGTTGACCAGGATGTTGGCCGTTTCCATGGCAGAAGGGAGCAGAGGCAGGACTATAAATCGGGCAGACTTGAAAAACGGTCATTGACAGCGAGGATGACTGCATTATTGTTGTTAGGGGGAGACCGGTAACAAAATCCAGTGCAATGTGTGACCAGGGTCGACTATGCATGGGTAATGGGTAGAGAAGACCTGATTGAGAATTTTTTGATGTCTTGGACCTGGCACAGGTGGAACAAGCAGCAGCATGTTCTCCTACATCCTTTTCCATGGAAAGCCAGAAAAACCATCTGCGCATTAAGTTGAGAGTCCTGTGAACACCAGCATGACAGGAGATACGGGAGGCGTGACCCCAGGTAAGAACATCAGACCTGAGAGAAGAGGGGACAAACAGAGTTCCAGGAGGGCATGGTACATGATTGGGTCCCTCACTTTGATCTTGGCGTACACATGTCTCTATTTCCCAGGTTAATAAATGATTCAGAGGCCACTTCAGAGGCGATCCGGAGAGGGTGTCGGGCTTGAGGTTGCAACTGCCAGGTCTGTAAGTGATGGTGAAGTTGAAACAATCAAAGAAGAGACACCAGCATGCTTGACATGGGTTTAATCTTTTTGCGGTGCGTAGATATGCAAGGTTCTTGTGGTCAGTCCATACGATGAATGGCTACGCCGACCCCTCCAGCCAACAATGCCACTCCTTAAGAGCCAATTTTATAGCCAACAACTCTTGATTCCCAATGTCATTGTTCTGTTTAGCAGGAGACACTTTCTTAGAGAAGAAAGTACATGGTTTCCGTTTACCAGAAGCATGTTCCTTCTGGGACAGTACCGCACCAAAACCAGGATCTGAAGCGTCCACCTTGACTATAAGCTATGATGGATGAATGAGAATGGGAGCTGAGACAAAGTAGGTTTTAAGGGTGTTAAAAGCCTTCAGGGCCTCAGGAGTCCACCTGAACGGTTGAAGAGAAGATGTTATAACGGGGAAGCGATGTAGCTAAAGTTTCGTATGAATCTCCTATAGAGATTGGCGACCCCCAGAAAATGTTGGAGTTTTTTCCGATTAGAAGGAGGTTCCCATTTGAAGAACTTGCATTTTTCAGCCTTAGCATAGAGTTGGTTTTCCAAAAGACGTTCCAGGACGCGGTGGACATGTGTTTCTTGTTCAGCAAGGTGAATAAACTAGGATATCATCTAGATCAGGGGTCACCAACCTTGAAAGTGAGGGATACTTTATGGGAACTGAACCATACGAAGGGCTACCATTTTGAAACAACAAATTTTACTTAGTTATAGTTAGTTATACATTGTTAATAAAGAAATAATGCTAATTCTCTATGTGAAGACACCGATTTTTCACCATAGTTATCAACAATGACAACAAGCTAAGAAGCAAATAACAATATTCAGCACTATATTAATCTCAGTAATTGTTACATTTTCAGACGCAGCTCTCAAGTGAATTGTGATCATTTTAGAAGAGACCTGAGGGCACCTTGTAGGGTCCTTGAGGGCTACCTGGTGCCTGCATGCACCATGTTGGTGACCCCTGATCTAGATAGACCAAAACAAAGCGATTTAAAAAGTCTCAGAGAACATGATTGACTAGATGTTGGAAGACTGCTGAGCATCAGCCCAAATGGCATAACCAGATACTCAAAATGCCCCAAGGGTGTGTTAAATGCAGTCTTCCACTCACTTATCAAGATGGTAAGCGTTTCATAAGTGGAGCTTGGAAAAAATGTGGGCATCCTGTACATAGTCAAACAAAATAGAAGAGAGGTAGAGAGTATTAGTTCTTGATAGTGACTTGATTAAGTGTTCAAGAATCATTGCATGGCATCAGGGTACCGCCGTCTTTCTTTTCAACTAAGAAAAAACCTGCACAGGAGAAGAGGAGGGATGAATGAGTCCAGGGGAAAGCGCCTCCTGAATGTATTTCTTCATGGCGCAGGTGTATCATGACATAATTCATATGATACTTAAGCTGTTCAAATGATTCCAACGTGAGCAGTTTTGATGTAATCTTGGCATGTATCTGTATACCTTAGATATGTCTATCTGTCAGCGAATCAGAGTCTAACCAGTTTGGTTTGTGCTCTGTATTTTGCTGGTCAAAGGTAGGTGTTTGCTGCTGCATAGGATGACCGATCCACCTGGCAGCTGCTGCTGGCTTCTAGAGCTCCCTTGTCATCTTCTTTTTTTTTTTTACATCTGTCCTTGTCAACAGCATGCTGTTTCTGCTTGGTCTTCTGCTGCCATCAGAACTTCTGCTTTTCAACTTTCAATTTTCTGCACCCAAAATACTTGTGTTACTTTATTTCAGCTGCACTTTCTCAATTTGAGTGACTAAAACTGTTACACATACAATAGTGCCATTTTTAAAAAGTCTCATGTTCATGTATCTTTTGGGCTTTGTGTCCCTCAATGATGGATGTGTTCTGATTTGTGCTTGAACAGCAATGTTTTGGATCAGGGCTGCATGAAATTTATGATCAATCATCGTCACTTTGGGAAGCCCCCTCATGGCTGTCGTCCTGTGCATCCCTTTGCACGATTACTCATCGTTTCTCCTGCATGCGGGCGGCTATCATCTGGCACTTAACCCTTTAACACCTGAAGCGTCGCCAGTGACGCTTGAACAAAAAATCTTTAAGATATTGTACTGTGATTCGATGAGCCGCTTTTCTCCTTCAGAATTTACTGGAATTATTGTGTTAACAATTAAAAAAATACATTAAATCAAAGAAAATAAACACTGGAGCTCTGGTGTTAAAGGGTTAACCTCATGGCTGCTGCCCCCCTGCTTTAGCGCATTAGGGTTTTACAGTATTTCATGATTCAATAGTTGTGAACTGGGAGCAGACGATAGAATGCAGTTTGAAAGACATTGTATTTGTGACAGAAAATGCGCTCAACAACAGGGAGGTGAAGGGGGGGCGGGGTTACATAGTGCCAACAGTCCCGCCCACAACTCAGAGGCGAATCTCTAATGAGCTTCTACCGCTCTGCAGAAGGTTCTTTTTCAGTTCTTAGGCTATTTTGAAATTTAGGTGATGTTTCAGCCACATGCTAGCTATTTTGGCTAATTTAGTCTTTTTAAAAAGCTTTTTAGGCTGTTTGGAGTTTAGCTTATATAAACATGCTAGCTGTTTTGGCTAATTTAGGCTTTTTTCACTTTTTCTGGCTATTTTGACGTTTACCTATTGTTTCAGCTACATTCTAGCTGTTGTCTAACCTACGTTTTTTTGTTTTGTTTTTTTTTCTGTTTTTTAGGTTACTTTGGTATTTAGCTAATATCTTAGCGGGCTATTAGCTTCAGTGTTTTCAGCTATTGGCTTAGGTGATTTCAGCTATCAATTTCAGCATTTTCAGCTATCAGCACTAGCATCTTCACCTGCCAAATTCAGTTTACAGCATTCACACTAGCATTATCACAGGTAATGCTATATATCTAGTTCATAATTATGTTTAAAAGTTACAGTTTTCAAATTTTAAAAAATTTTGTTTGGGTGTTCAATAAATGTTAATCCTGTTCGGCCCGTGACCTAAGGTGTGTTTTGGATTTTGGCCCCTTGTTGATTTTGACACCTCTGCTGTAAACCCTCACAGTACATTTGGGTCTGCCAAGTCTTTCTGCCCTTTACCTCTGCCAGCGAATGCAACTCACCACCAGGTAGGTAGTAATCAGTGGACACCTCTGCCTCTCTCTTTACCCGAGTGTCCGAGACACACAGACGGAGGTCTCCTGCATGCATCCGTAAAGTCAACCTTTGAATCCTGCTTCACAGTGCACTTGACTGATTGTAAGACAGTTCAAAATTCAGCAGGCGTCATTCTGTGTGCACCAACTCAATCTTAATGTATTTATGAGTCTCAGCATACCAATTGACAAAATCAAGTCAACTCCTGGGTTTTATTTATGCCAGATTTCAATAAGCGTTGCAATCAAATGATTAAAACGTACACGGACTTTGCTGTTTGATCTCTAGGTTTATTTTAAAACCGTTTTGGAAAAGGAGAGGCAACAAAGGCTCCAGATGGCTT
>NC_050517.1:5214880-5238962 GCF_002922805.2 Oryzias melastigma
TGGTCAAAAATATAAACTGCAGTGCCAGTTGTGATGTTATGTTCTGCCTGATGTGGCCACTCTCTGGTCTGGAATCCAGTAACACTACAATCCAGCACAAATCAGCGCGTTCTTAAAAAAAAAAAGAGTGACACTCCATATAACAGCCTGAAGTGTAAATACCATAAATCAGTGCTGAGAAAAAAGCAAGTGGAACAGATCACAGCTGAGCAGCTTTATCTGCAGCTATTCAAGGCATTTGTTCAACTTCCCTGCAACAACTGACACAGTGGTCTTCAGAAGAGTGTAGTGCATGCATCCAACCCAACAACATTCTGTTTAAAAGTCCCTCAAACCTGGTTCTGCTTCTGTTGCTCCAAGCGATGTGATTCACTCTCGTTAACTTCGTGTTCAGCTGAAGTACACCATGGCTCATTGCTCAGGCCTATTTGGGTGCATTTTGTTGCTGACAATTCAAGCCACGGCTCACATCAAGCCCATCATCTGGCTGCTCAGTATTGGTGGGGCATGGCTCACATTAGGCCTTTTATGGGCCGGCTCATTCTTTCCTGCTGCTCAACCTGAATCATTTTCTATTTAAAGTCAATTGTGGGGTTCATTTACTACTAAAGGATTTTTGTCATGTACTCTTGGAGCAATTCTTTTATATTGTATAGTATTATTCATCTACTAAAGTAGTTTTATCTTGCCATTAACCTGTTCTTATGTGCTCATTGGGAAAGAGAGGTATCAGGGTTTTAGCCAAATTAGCCAAAACAGCTAGCATGTAGCAGAAGTATTAACTAAACTCCAAATTATCCTGAAAAACTGGTGAAGATAGAACCAGATCATGAATCCTACTTTATTAGCCTAATTGAAAATAAAATACCAGAACATCAGTTAATGTCTATCTTATACCAGAAACTGATGACGAGTATGTCAGACAACACACTAGATATCAAAACTCAGTGGGAACTTGAAATGAATATAATTTTGATAGGCGAGATGTGGGGAAGGAGTTTGACTGGAAAACAAAAAATTGATTTTTTAGAACCCCTTTAAAAATACATATCTCTCAGAATGCCACCACTGACAAATGTTGGAGAGAATGGTCAGTGATCGCACGCATGTCCTTTGGGACTGCCCCAAAATACTGTAAGACCATACTGGGAGAACATAGAAAAGAAGATGGAGAAAATCATAAGGATGGATCTGCCTATGGATCCTCATGTAATCCTCCTAGACTTGTATAACAAAGAATCTCTTACTAATGACCAATGTTATACTCTACATGTCCTATTGATGGTTGTAAGAAAGATTGTTACTTTAAATTGGCTTAAACCAAATCCACCAACAATAACTCAATGGATACAAAAATTGAAACAAGTGTACATGATGGAATACCTGACTGCTCAGCTACAACTAAAAATTGATGTTTTTTTGAAAAGATGGACTGGAGTGACTATTATTTTTGAATAATGTTTACTACATCTTTGGATGACAGCTGTCATCGTAATGCCCTGATTTTGACCGTTTATATAACTGTTTATATGTGAATGTGTAGACATATGTGTATGGATGGTTTTATGTGTGTCTCCTCATAGGTCAATTTTTACCTGAGTACATAAATGTGAGTATCTTAGCCTTCGTTTTTTTATCTGCTGTAATATGCCCAATCTTAACACCTGTTTGTGTTTATTATAATTATGTTATTGCCTGTATTTCTGCATTTTATGGCAATAAAGTAAATAAAAAAGGTAAAATGCACTGAAAAAACAAACTTTTTGCATCAGTAATATATACTTAATTATTCCTCATAATATTTACATAATAATTCCAAGATTATGCAAATACACAGATTTTTCTAGTAAAGAAGTTAAATTTACTTATTTTTTATAAGTAATCAAACATTTAGCTTGTTTATTAGTAAGATCTACTTTTCAAATTAAAAAAAAAAATGTAAGTCCCACCAGAAGTCCCACATCATGATCTGAAGTTCCAGTAATGATAACAGTCATGTTCCCCACCCCACCCGTCTGATTGGATTTTCACATTTCAGCTTTGGGTGGAGTCAGCCTCCAACTTCCTGGTTTGGTTACCCTTTAAGAACGAGGAGGCACAGGTGAATCAGGTCAGGTGAGGAGAGTGCAGACACCAAGGAGGGAAAGGGAGGGAAGAGAAACCATGACAGTCTGCATAATTTGGTCCCGATCGAGTCCTGACCTTTGCATTTGGTTGGTATTCAGACTGGCGTCTATCTGACATTTCTGTTTTAAACCAAAACTTGGAAACAAAACCATGTGACTAAAGATTTCTTCAGTCATTGGCCTTGAATTATGAGGGCGGGGAAAAGCAATGAGAGAAGCAATAATGGAAGTCCAACACTACAGACTTTATAGTTCATAGACCAGTTTTTGAACGTCTGTATCAATGTCAGGTTCAATAATATTTACTTGCTGCTTTGGTACGATGGAGACATGCTGCAAGACAGAGGAGACGACGGCTAAGAAGGAACTTAAGTGAATTAGAGATTGTCGGGAAAACAGTTTGAGAATCAATGTGTATCGTGTTAAAAGTAGTTTTAATGAGCCTGAATTCATCCGACCACATTTCAGTGAGTTTCTGTGTCTCATAGTTGTTTTACATTTATCTGCGGCTCAATGGCTATGTTCCTACTCTGTTTACATCTCATAATACCCAGCTACGGTGGCCATTTTGGTTCAGTTGTTCCACTCTGAGCATGGAGTCTTTTCAGACTGAAGAAACTCAGAGCTCAGTCTGATTGGAAACCAACTGAGACCACATAAGATTTGGGTCTGAGAGGGGTTTCTGGTGCCAGGCCGGTGTCAAACACTGAAGTCCTTTAACAGAGGAGCTCCAGTGTTGATGTTCTTTGATTTAATGTCATTTTTTAAATTGCAAACACAATCAACGTCATTCCAGCAGATTCTGAGGGAGAAAAGCGGCTCATGTGTCCTGTTCTCAGACTATCAGTTTGTGTAGTTTTTTTTCCCTTGTGCTCCTGGTGCATGTCATTATTTCTCATCTGTCTCACCTGTTTACAAACTGCATACAAACTGCAGCTTCAGGTCACTCCTGTGCCGGTTGGTTTGCTCTGTGACAGTAGTTGTGGCTCTGTGTGCTCTCATGTAATTCATATCAAGTTTATTGAAGTGAGTTTTTTGTTTTTCGTGATTTTTTTTGTGATCTGACCTGGTGGATGATTTGTGTTTCTTGTTTGGAGCTGTTCTTTTTCTGTTTGGATTCTGGAGTATTTGAACTGAATATTCCCAACACGTGTACAGAGGAACTTTCTCTGAGGATTGTTTTCTGGAGGATCTTATTGGACACCGTGCTCCCCTTCCCAGTGGATGAGCCTTAAACCTCCAAGTTTAACTGTAAGCCCAGATTCATTTTTCCTTGCTCTATTAATTTTCCTCTCACTAACTCCATTTCTCCTCGTGGGGGAGACGGCGGTTACTTTCGACAGTGGAAATCCTTTTTTTTTTTAAATCATTGTTATTAAAAAAACCTTTTCTCACTTCCTCCTGTGTTCAGACTGTTTTGGGTTCCTCACTAAATCCTGACATCACACTTGGCAGAATCTACTGGAATTATCACGTTAGCGGTTGAAAACTTACAGTAAAGTTCTGTGTTGAAGTGTCACCGCCGTTAAAGGTGTTAAAGGGTTAAAGGGAAATTGAAGGGAGTTTAAAGAGTGTACTATTGGCTGTTGCCAGGGGACCTAACATTCTCTTTAACTTTTACCAGGCATGATATGTTTTTGTTAAAATGGTATGGCAAAGTGTAATCAATTGCGAATAACTCAGTAATTTGCCGGCCCTAATCTAGACATGTCTGAGTAGATGTGTATTTCTGTTGTTTGTCTTCATTAGTTTAATTTTTGATTTTGTCGCTTGAAAAATAAAAATTTCAAATCCAAATTTTTAAAAACAGCAAATCATTTTACACTTTTTACCCCTTAAAATTGTAAGCGAGACAAAAAATATTTCTGGAAATTTGTATGCCACGTGTTTCAAAGTAAAGGCCCAAGGGCCGGATCCGGCCCTCCAGGTAATCAAATCCAGCTCTCCAGATAATTTTATTTTAATGTAGGTGTGTTGGCCTCCTGTGTGATTGAGTTTGACACTCCTGCTCTATGGTATTTAATAAAACTACAAACAGCCCCTCCCACTCCCTTTCTGAATGTGTAAGAAGGTTTTAATGGAAGATATTTATAGAAATGTTGTAAAGCCTTTCTCTAAAGAAGTATTGATAAGTGCTGTAAAATGTATTTTTTATACTTGGAAAGTGGATGAACAGACTTTAAAAAGTCTTCAGTCCCTGAAAGAACAACAGGCAGAAAATTAGGAGTTTGAGAATTTATGGGATCTTTCTTCAAAGTATCAGATGGTTCTGAAGCACATTGAAAACCACCACTGCCCTTGTCATAACACTACTCTTTCCTCTGCAGACTAAAATCCAAAGGCTGGAAAAGCTCGGTGAACAGCTTCTGCTCACAGAGAGTTCAGGTCATCCATGACAGCCTGCAAAAGTTAAATGACTACTATGGGAATCCCTTTATGAAACACCCCATGAAGGTTCCTGCCAATTAAATGCCATGACATGTATTTTAAAAGGTCTGAAGTTTGAAGCTATTATCCTGATGTTGTTTATTTATTCACACGAGGATTACAAGGAAATCTAAAGCTTTACTTGTAATATTCCTCCAAGTTTGAGAAAGGTCCCCCGGAGGACAGTTTAAACCGCACGTACAGTTTGTTATTGACATTGATCGATAGTTGAACACGACAGCAAGCAGCCAAGCAGATATTTCCATGAATAGTCCCAACAGTTGATTATTTTTATTAGTTTAATGGTTTGAATTTTACCAGTAACAGATGTAATGCACGGGTGGGATCTCATAATACGTCAACGTAAATTTGCAAGTCTCTTTCTTTTTTTTTTAACTTGACTCATCATCTGAGGTTTCTTTTTTTTAAGGTAAGTCCCATTAGGTTTTGGGTGATTTATTTGATTCAATTTTCCTTCTCTTAAGTTTTAACACATTTTTAAGAGATGCTAATCCCAAACTTAAAGTCAATTATTACAAAGGTGTAGAACAGCATTTTATTACAGAATGAATACAGACATAAACAAATGAACAAATCATTTATTCTAAGCACACAAGAGAAGAGAGATTTTGTCAGAATGAAACCTTAGCATTTTTTGTCAAAACATCACAATGATGACTTTTGATTAACAATATTTATTTAACATTACATTTGTGACACAAAACTTTGTGATCCATTCTTATTTTTTCAATAATTGCTAATCTATTTTATTGTGTATTTGTTTTTTTTTAATTATTTTTTCCAGTCAATTCATACGGTTCTCCTTGTTCAGTTTAAATAAAAAGAGAGACTTAGTTTAAAATCTGATGTTGTTTTGTGCCACATTTTTGTAATATACGAGTATTGGGACCACCAAAACAACGTAATATCAGAAGTAAATTTTCCACTTTAAATTTCGTAAATTTACAACATTTTTTATCTTAAATGTAAAAGTTTAAAGTAATAATTTAAAAAGGTTGTTTTGTTTGTAAACTGCCCCTAATACTCCATAAAGTAAAAGCCTAAATGTCTTTGTAGCCATTGTGTTATCCTAGCCTTGTTTACGTTAAAAGTGGGGTCACAAGTCAGCGTGCTGAACTTTTCTTTTAAGGATTTTTTTCTTCAATGTTATCATGGCCGACATAAGATCCTGTCCACCTTTGTCATGGGAGGAATCACACATCAATGTAAAGGTGGGGTCATCTGGACCCCATAAGATAGCACAAGGTTTGATGATACAGCTCCCTAATGAGAGATACTGTAGGTTTAGTTTCACTATGTCCAACAAGTTACTGTATCTGTAAGCCCAGGATTTAAACTACCACACTAAACTATTTTAGACCCACTCTAAGGAAAATTATGATTTTTTTTTTTTAAATGTTCTGGTTGCATTTTTTCCACGATGGAGGATGTCTATAAAGAATATTGAGATTAAAACTGCATTTCTGAGTACTTCTTTATTCAAATCGTAGTGGACCATGAGCAGACGAAAACATGGTGTTCCTTTGATGCAGTTGCTACAGTCAATGGGCCATAAGCTCCATGATCCATCTTTGTTTTCCTCGTCTGAGCCGGAATCTGGATCTAAACTCAACGTTTTGATACCTCTAATATTGCTCGCCATTTTTGTTGCACCGGTAAAGTTAGGGTGGGCTGTGAGGGTCTGTGGGCTAGTGGGAGAGTTTGTAAACAAATGGATCATGGGAAACTAGGAAAGGCCTACTCCACGATAACAGCCTACTCAGGAGGGACTTTCTACTGAGCTCCTGCTGCTCTGCAGAAACTATGTCCCAGAAAACAACACAGATTTATGATTTTTTTCTAAAAACTGCCTCATCTTAATTAAGACGACCAGAAGTGCTTTGAAAATAGATCAACAGATGATTGGAGTGTAGTATTGTTTTCAGGGTTGAGAAAAGAGACATGTGATTAGGTTCATGAGAAGAACAGAACCCAGGGCCAATGTGTCCATAAAAGGCAAAAATAAAAACATACATCCAAGTAAAGCAATGATAAAGGATTTTAATTAGCAGCAGCAACAGACTGTCTTCTGATTCCTCTGTGAAGAAAACAGATTTAGCACGAGCATGTAATGAGTAAAATATTGCTAAAAAATGAATTGGTTTTTACATTACACTCCTTTTTACAGTATATTTACTCGTGTCTTTTGGAATGCAGTACTTTAACACAATTTTAAACCCCAATGTCTCTGATAAAACCAAATCAAGAAGAGAGTTTGCAACTCAAAATATTTGCTTAACTACTAGGAATTCTTGCACTAAACAATCAAATTGGGGTTGTGCTGACCAGCCAATGTTTGAATGTTTGACTATTTTCTTAGAGCATTATTTCTCATCATTTTTTATACCGTGTTTAGAGAAACTCTAAGGGGTCTCTTTTGTAACTTTGGACTTGGAGACTTTTGCAAAAGTCAGCTCTCCTTTCCAGATCCTCTTCTTTGCCCATGTTCTTCCCTTTTCGCTCATTTTATTTCCAAGTCCATTTTTTGGGAAAGAACCATCCCAAGAATAAACAATGTAATCATAAAATTTCATTATTTTGTGGTCGTCTTGGTCTGACTTTGGAGGTCTCTCTGGAGGGAGTGGAAGAAGTGTGTGGCTCAGCTGGGTACCTGTGAGTTTTCTTTGAAATTTTATGACTTGGCAGTCAGGCATTTAAGGGAGGGGCAAATGATGAGTTACAGCTGGGTTCTGACCTAGGAACATGGCAAAGTGCTGACATATCCCAGCATTTTAGAAGCTTTTGACACTTCCTAAATGAGTTAAATGACAGGAAGACGTCTAAGAAACTGCAGCGACCAGAGGTGCTTGAGTCTGTTAGCGCTGATGACAAATTTAACTGGAAAAGTTGCCAGTGTGAATGCTTTATGCTGAAAGTAGTTGCTGAAGACACTGAAGCTCTTTGCTGAAGAGGGTGATGCAATTTACTTTAATTGCTGAAGGGATTTGCTGAAAATGCAAAAGCTATTTGCAAAATGTTAAATTTGATGAAAGACTAGAAATTTTGTTAAAGAACTATGAAAGACTGCTGAAGTTAACATAAATTTTAAAGATTTTTAGTAAAATTGGGTTAAAAAATCCCCAATACATGCCAAATTTGCAAAAATATTTAGTGTGCTGCTTAAATATTAGCTAAACTCTGAATTAGCCTAAGAAACCTCAGTGGATGCCAAATTAGTCAAAAACGCTAGCATGTTGCTAAAATATCAGCTAAACAGCCAATTAGAATTTGAAAAAATCTCGGAAGATGCCAAATTAGCCAAAAAAAAAAAAAAAAGAAAAGAAAAGAAAAGAAAAGCTAGCACATTGCAATACTAGCTAAACTCAAAAAGTGTCAAAAAGTTCTCAGTAAACTAATTTAGTCAAAAACGTTAGCATGTGGCTAAAATAGAAGCTAAACTCTAAATTTCCCTATTAAAAACCTCAGTAGAAAACAAATTAGCCAAAAACATTAGCATGTTGCTAAATTATTAGCTAAACTTTTTTTTATTACTACAAAACATTAAATCATATCCATGAATATTTTTAAAGGGTTGTTTCTAATCTACTTAAAATTTTGAAATTTGAAGACTTTGTCATTCATTTCATTCAGTATTTTGGTCAATATTTCAAAAACTTTAAAGTTTATGAATACCAAAAATGCAAGCAGTAATGTCGACGAGCTGAACTTTTTGATACTAAGATTACTGAAATAACTGAATGTGTGATTTTATTTTTTTTATGTGCGGGAAAAGATACGGAAAGGAGCAGGAGAATCACTATAGTATGAATGCTTCCTAAGCTTTCACACAATTATCTCTTACTATAACAATAAATATGAAAGTCATTCGGTTTTTGGTATTTAAACTTCTGAACATATTTTTCATCCAACACTAAAAAACTAAATATTCAATTATTTTTGTTTCCAGCCATGTTTTCTTGGGGTTCTTTTTATCTTTAAGGATAAAGTTTATCATTTGTCCCAAGCTGCTGGGCTTCGGAGGTCCGGATATTTGACCCTTGTCATCAGCAACTAGTCTAAAGTGATGGTGTGATGGTTTCTCTCCATTTGCTTTCTTTAACATTACATTGTGTGCAGCTTTTTTTCCAAACCCCAGAGCAATGTTGTGTGTCTTTTGGCCAACATAAGAAAAGCATTCAGATGTTTTTATTAGGAAGCTGAGATTCCTGGCTTGCAACTTTGACATAAATATAGTTTTCCTTCTTGGCTTTGGAATTCAGCGGGTTTAGCTTGGGGAAAAGCTCTAACATTTTACTGCTTTTGATGTGCTTTGCTCAGTGTCACAATGTCATCTGATGTCTGTGGCTAAAGTGGTAAAACATGTTTTTGTCTTGCTCGTGATGTCAGGTCTGTCTTTGCCCAGGACTCCATTATCCCAAAGCCGTGTTTTAGAAAGAGAGGGCTCTGGGAAACCTTGCACTGGAATTATCCTTTGTGACATTTTTGTGGTTATACATTTCCAGTACAATATAGATAATTTTCTTATCTTTAAATACAGTTTTTAAAAAGGAAAGTAATGATGAGATCCAGTAACTCTTTGAAATGTGGTGGGATGAATGCAGGCCTCTCTGCATTGCTTCTCAGATTGTTTTCCTGACAATCTATATGTCATACGCACTTATTGGTCGTCTCCTCAGTAACCGCCCTGCAGCACGCCATGCCATCACCAAACCAAAGCAGCAGTAAAAATAGTTGTACCTAATGTTGATACAGACTTTTTAAATTGGTCAATGAAATAAGTGAACTATCCCAATAAAGATTGCAAAGCACAGGAGTTATTCCTCTCGTATCCTTGCCCCGCCCTCAGAATTCCTGGCAAATAAATGAAGAGATCTTTAGTCGTGTGCTTTTGTCTTCAAGCTTTGGTTCAAAATAGAAATGTCTTGATGACAGCACTCTGAATACAGACCAAACGCAAGATTCAAGGTTCAGGACTTGATCTGGACCAACTGTGCTCTTATGGGTCCAGATGACCCCAGCCTTACACTGACGTGTTATCCCTCCCATGACAAATGTGGACGGAGGTGGACAGGATTTTATGTCTGCCATGGACATTAGAGACAATTAAAAATCACTGAAAAAAGTGGGTTTTGTGGGGTCCAGATGATGCCACTCTCAACATCAACATGCCTAGGATAGCACAGGGGTCACAAAAACCCATCATGTCTTCATCCTTTCCATCTACCTAACCTTAGTTGATAAAAGACTGGTGGAAAAAAAACACTTTTTTTTGCTTGAGAGAAGGATTAGAATAAGAATGAAGAAAAGAATGAAATGTTTTAATAGAGTCCAAAAGACCAAAAGTAGGAAGCAAATCCCAAAGAGAAAGACTAAAAACTAAAGTAGTTAATTGAGTAAAAACATTGAACTTCATGACAAACAACACTGAACCACATATAAAAAGGTAACAGAACATTTTATGTTCCCAATTAAGACTGACGCTCTAAACTTTGGAATTACCTGAGTTGCAATTAAATCGATAAGACGGTGTCATAAAGTCAAAGAAATTGGAGATAAATACTAGACAGCAATGTGTTGTTTGCAGGGACGGATGCTCCAAATTTCAACAACTGTTATCTTTATCACCAGTTGCGTCTTATTGTGACACAGTATGGTTCTGTGTTCAGCGTGGTGAAAGTAGCAATGCTTTGTCTGGTAAAAATGCTATTTTCCACACCGGGATGGAGGTGGGCACATGAGAGATCTTGATTACCTTAGAATTATAGTCTCTTGACATGAATGTTTTCAACATTTTGGTGCAGACTTCTAACAATTTCCTGGTAGGCTTTTCACTGTTTAACAGACTTCTTGAATGACAATTGGCGTTCATAAAGAAAAGTGCTCCTTAGTGTATCATTCATGTTGAAGATCGGTTCAATCTTTAACCAAAGATAGAGCGGCACATTCATCCATACTCTTATCGGAGTCTGTAGGGAATTTGGTGGAGAAAAAAGGAGGATTCATTGAAACCTAGAGACAAATTGTATTTTGGCATTATGGTCATTGGATTGTTAACATTCTTTCTCATGGCCAACCCTTTCCCTGACGTTACGGGTGACGGGGGTCCAGTGGAGCTTGTCCCAGTCATCATGGGAGAAATGCAGTACACTCTAGTCAGGTACAAGTCCAGACAAATATGGACAGTTGAACTATCTTTACTGTTGGCTTCACTTCTGTGGTTCTTGGATGGCGGTTTTAACACCAAACATTTGAAAATAAGTTACTAAAGCCCTTTAAAGTATGCAGGTCTCTGAAGTTATCAAGATCTTTCAGATAAACTGTGAATCCCATCATAAAGCTTATGATTTCTATGACCACAATCGGCGTCTTTGGAACAGGCTGTTATCTGATCTGAAATCTCTGTGTCATGAAAGTGGCATTTAAAGACAAACATAAAACTTTCCTTTTTTGACAAGGTCGTTATGCTGTGTTTGTGTGGGTGTGTTTGTCTTTATATACATGCTCCTTTGCATTCAGCTTTACATGACTGTACTTGCTTTTGGTTTGGAGTGCTTTCCAATGTGATACAAATGCACAGGCTGGAGTAGTTTGATCTTTTCTTGTCAAAAATGTTCTTTGAATGAAACTTCAAAACACAATATTTACACTGCTTTGGTCCAGATATTTTCAGAAAAATAAAACGTATCTCACTGCTGTCAGTGTGCAGCAAAATGAAGATGCATGAACCAAATGTGAGGCATCAGTTTTGGGTCGGTTAACTGCACAACCTTTCCTTCCAAATAATGACAACTTAAAAAAAGAATGTCAACTTATTCCAAAGTTTAAATGCAGCAAAGTACATTGGAGTATTTCTATACGTGCTTTTTTTTCAGTGAAATACCTTTTCCAGCTTTGTAACTTTATGACCCTTCACTCATGTTAACCCTTTAACACCGGAGCTCCAGTATTTATGTTCTTTGATTTACTCTCCTTCAGAATTTGATGAAATGACGTTGATCGTGATGATGGTTTAAACGTCACAGCATGTTAAAGATTTTGTGTTTGAGCATCACAAATGATGCCTCGGGTGTTAAAGGGTCAACTCTAGAGGACATGTGTCAAAGTCAAGGCCCGGGGGCCGGATCCGGCCCTCCGGGTAATTCTATCCGGCCCTCCAGATCATTTTATTTTATTGTTATTAATGACCCGATGATATGTTGTTCTTATTTCTAACTTGTATAATTTGACAAAATATATTTTTATGAAAACTAAAATATTGACAGTTATTGAAGGTTTAAATTAACTTTATTTTGGAGTAATATTTCTGCCTTTTTTTTTTTTAATTTGGTATTTAACTAATATTTTAGCTGGCTATTGGCGATTTCAGCTATCAGCTTCAATGATTTCAGCTATTAACTTCAGCGTTTTTAGCTATCAGCTTCTGCATCTTCAGCAGACAAATTCATCTTACAGCATTCATACTAGCACTATCACAGGTAATACTATATATCATAATTATAATAAAACGTTACAGTTTTAAAGTTTTAAGAATGTAGTTTTAGAGTGTTCAATAAATGTTTATTCTGTTCAGCCCGTGACCTCAGGTGCGTTTTGGTTTTCACTCCTTTATAAAAGTAACTGTATGAATTAGAAAGTAAAGGATTAATCATAAGTTGCTGCAGAAGTATTTTTTTTTCCATTTTCCTTTTTTATTCAATAAAAGGAAAAACATGCAATACAATCTTGAGTTATAAACTCAAACATGATGAAAGAAAAAAAAATTAAAAGGAGAAAGAAGAAAAACTTATGTTGTCTGCCCATTTTAACAAATAAATCAATCAATCAGTAAGAAAGAAAACACAAAACGTTCTGCCTATTTAGGGTATAACAGCAGAAAATTGTGAAAGAAAGAACAAAATTTACAATTACAGACATCCACCAGTGCAAAATGAACACTGTACCTCAGGGATGAGTAGTTTTTATTGATACTAGATAGATTTGTAGTCATTCATTATACTATTTTTAATGTATTTGTTAAAACTTGTTATTGTTGTCGCAATTTTCAAATTTGTGCTCAATTTATTCCATTTATTTACTCCATATACTGATACACATCGCTCCTTTAAAAGTATTCTGTGTTTTGGTTTGATAAATATTTCACGCCCTTTTAGATTAATTCAATGTGTCTTTTCACCTATTTTTTCATTAGATTGGGAGGAAAGCATTTCATATTTACATTATACATGTTAAAATATTACATTTTACAACATCATAAAATTTTAACAATCTTAATTTTAAAAATAATGGACTGGACATGTCCCTATTATTACTTCATCTGATAATTCTTATTGCTGTTTTTGTAATATGTAAATTGGATGAGTTATGTTTTATAAGTTGTATCCCAAAATTGTATGCAATAGTTCAGGTATGGCATAATCAAATAATTATATAATACATATAGTGAATTATTGTCTAAAAACCATTTTACTTTGTGTAATACTGCAATTGCTTTTGCTATTTTGGTTTTGACATAGTCCACTTAAGATTTAAGGTTAGCATTTCCAGCTTTTATAACTCATCTATTATAATTTTATTTTAGGTAATTAAAAAAGGATTAGCTAAACTATGCTGAGCTTTATTATATCACGAGGCATAAAATGTGCTGGATTTTGGCGTTATACAATCTGATAGGCAATAATTCAACCCTGATTGCATTAGTGCTTGTCAGAATGAAATATCAGTCCATTGGAGGGTCGGCACCGTTTATGACGTGAAGTGCCAATTTAAAGATTTCTCCTTGAAAACTGTGCCATCACCAACTATAATGCAAACCCTAATACCGTATTTTCCGGACTATAAGTCGCGGTTTTTTTCATAGATTGAATGTCCCTGCGACTTATACTCCAGTGCGACTTATATACGAATTTTTAATGAGATGAGATATGGACCGTAAGTCTAGAGTGCCCTCTTATGGTGATCTATGCAATTACTTTATTTACTTCAGTTATTCAGACGTGACACAGAGGACGAAGAATTTAACGGATTTAGTGATATGGGGTGAGATTGCGTGCAATTAATTACAGTAAAGATACAAAGTTGATGAGTTCTTGAGGCTATAGTTAAATAAAACTGTTATGTTATATAAATGCTACACCCACACACGTTTTTTTCATGATGCTAATATGTGAATATGTGTTGACACATATTCAGGCTGTTTTCTATTCACTTATGAATGTTATAACTTACCTTCCAGGATGATGTAATATCATTTTTTTCAACCAGTTTGTAAAATAAATTACTTGAAAAAAATGCGACTTATACTCCAGTGCGACTTATATAGGGTTTTTTCTTCTTCATTATGCATTTTTTGGCCCCTGCGACTTATACTCCGGTGCGACTTATAGTCCGAAAAATACGGTACTAAGAAATAATAAAAAAAAATCAAATGTATCTGAAATTATATTTAATTCACTAAAAGCAACAAAAATAGCCTTTTAAAGCATTTTTGACATTAACTCAAAAGTGTTTTCATAACAAAATTGTACAAGGGAAACTGTTGAACACTAAACTATTTTTGACTGAAACAAAAAGTACTGCATTTGTGCTGTTTCATACCTACAGCAATACAACACAAAATACCATCAATATTTCTAAGAACTTCAAAACCATGGAAAGTGTATGCTTTTGTTGTTATATAGTTTGTTACATTATGAGACAGAGCCTGAGTAACTTAATGTTATTTAATTATGTGATGGTGCTTTTATTGCATTAACATTAAACATGAAATGTTTTCACTTTTTTGTTAGTTTGTCAGTTATAATCTTTCTGGACTTAGACAGCATCATTCTTTTTTTTAATCCCTAGTAATTGAAGTGGCGATCAGCTGTAGTATTAATTTTAAAACTTGTTCATATTTTATATTGACATATGACAGAAAAGAAAGACAGTCTGGGTATAATCTGTCCTTGCTATGTCTTTAGTCAACAAACTGAATTTATCATTCCACCTTCATTTACAAAAAGTCTTTTTATAGTGTGGCAGCTCAGAAAAACAAACATCAAAATACAGAACAAGAAAAACTAAAACCAACCCATATGCAGCAATATATCGGGAATCTCTTATACCCAGAGCAGCTCAGCCACAGAACACCAAAGCACCCATAACTACAGACCTGCGTCCACTCCACAGCCGCGAGGCTGCAGTGGTGGACAGTAGCCCCTGCAGCAAGGGTGACCAAGCCAGCAAGTCCCTGGACAAAAGATCCCCATATGGAAGCATAACTTTATAAATGTCATGACCAGCAATCTATCTGCATGGTCATGAACTGGTCATAAAGTGTAGAAAAGCTTGCAAATTAGCTTTTCCCTCTAATGCACGCGCAACCACTCCAGACACCAAGATCGTCGCAAACGTATATATTTTTTTCTACATTGCACATTAATTTAAGCCCTCTTTCATGGAGGCTGACATGGAAAGCAGTATACATTACTTGAAACAATAGTGTTTTACTGAAGGAAAGTGGCAGTATTTTTACAGTCACAGTAGCAGTGTTGTGATAATGATGCCATGATTCCATGGGGGAAAGTTCTCCTTGTGAGAATAGATTGTCAGTCCAACCCGTTTTTAATTCTTTCAATTCCGATAGATACTACAGTGATCCTGCTCACAACAGGAGTGCATTATGGGAGTTACGTTCAGTTTTGTTGATGTTGGTGCACCATGAGTGAGAGGGTTATTGCTAGGCATCACATCTGCAATGCTGTTGACTATTTGTCAATGTCTGTTTAATGAAGGTTAACTGAAACATTCCTTGTTGATCATACTGCATTCTTCCAAAATACTAGAACCATTAAGCTCCTCTTGGAAGAGTCATGGGTGAGAGTCAAATCAATGTGACTGTACTAACAGCATGTCAGATATGTTCTGCTGTGTGCCAATGCCTTTCTGCTCCAGGTTGTTGACCCCTGGTCTATAGAAAATGACCAGAAGATGGAAGAGTGTACTTACACAAGCCTGTAAAAACCTTAATGAAGGGTTCTCAAACTCAATTTACGCCTGAAGGAAGAGTCTGGCTGAGGCTGGGCTGTATGGTGTTCCATTTGTGTGAGGAAATAACTGGGCTCACCCCCACACAAACTTTGCATTCTGAAACCAAAATCACCAAGAGAGGTGGGAATCTCGTCCTTTCTGGAGTTGCCAATGGTGAGAGGTGACAGACTAGTGTGGATTTGCTCATAACCCCTAGGTAAGCTGTCTGATGTAGAGGCCATATCTTTGCACCACCTGGTCAGGAACGGGTCTTTTATCATGGTCTTGGCTTATGGGCTGGACAACAGTACCCAGTATTCACCCTTCTTGGAGTCCTAAGGAGATACTCAGACTCAGGACACCATTTTTCTGTTGGGAGGACACTCATTCGGGCAATGACTGTGATACCTGAAAAATGTGATCGGAAGCAACAGTTCCTTGATCTGAATCTGAGTGATGTCCTATCATGAGACTTCTGTGGACTTCACAAACATTTTGAGCACAATCGTGTGTATCGGGCACCATGACACTATGACAAGAAGGGCTCTTCTCTACCAGGACTGTTTTTAGTGACGATTGACCATTGGCCTTGGCTGAACACATTGTTGAGAGGTGGGACTCATATTTTGTGGATCTCTTTAACAGACACATCTTCTATTGAAGAAAAACCCAGGATTGGGCCAGTCCATCCAGCTGAAATCACAAATTCCTGTAAAAAAAAATAAACAAAAAAACTCCTCGAAGGCAAGGCATGGGGTCGAAGTTTCTCAAGTCTTTCAGTGTTGTGGGGCTTTCTTGGATAACACACATTTGCAGCATTGTTTGGCGTTGGCTGCAGTAACTCTGGACTTAAGTGTTGGTTCCTTTTTCAAGACAGGGGACTAGAGGGTCTGCCCCCAAAACAGGGGGATCCCACTGTACTCAACCTCCCCAAGAATGTCTTCCCTAGGGCACTAAAGAGAAGAATTTGACAGATTTTTTGCACCTCTAAATCTGTAAGAACAGTTTTGTTTTGTCCTGGGCAAAGAGTAACACATACAGTTTAAACAGAGTGCTTGAAGATTTATAGTTCACCTTAAAATATCTTTTGTAAATTTAGATAAAGTACTTACTTTTTTCTTTCTGGTCGTCTTTTGAAGGAGATTTGGAAATATTGGGTCCAGGTAGGGTTGCGCACTGAAATTTGGATGTCCAGATGACCTCACTTTTAATGTAAACATGTCTAGGATAAGACAGCACAAGGGTTAAACCAAGACCTTCAAAGTATAATGAGGTGCTTTGCAGTTGAGTGTGACTTAGCTGGAATTAGGATTCTCACTTCCAAGTTGAAAAAAAATGGTTCTGGACCAGATATAAATAAAGCGCTGCTTCCTCCAGTGGAGAAGTTTAAATATCTTGGGATCTTGTGCACAAGGAAGAGAAGAACATAGTGATTGACAGATATAGGATAATGCGGTCATTATTTTGCTCAATTGTAGGAAAGAAAGAGTTGAACCAAAAGAAAAAGTTCTCAATTTACTGGTCAGTCTATGTTCCTACATTCACCTGTAGTCATAAACTCTGGGTCATGACCAAACAGAGAAGATCCAAAGAACTGAAATGAGTTCCCTTCAAAGGTTGGATGAGTGCTCCTTTAAAAGAGTGAGGTCATCCCAATGTAGAGGAGCTCAAAGAAGAAAAAACATCCTCTACATTGGGAGAGGCCAGTTGAAATGGCGTGGTCATCTCTTCCAAATCCCTCCTGGACGTCTCCTTGGGAAGGTATTCTAGGGGTGTCCCAATGGAAAGAGGCCCTGTTGAAGACAGACTATGCTGGAAGGAGTCTGTCGGCTGGCCTGAGAGCACCTTGGGGTTACCCCTAAAGAACTAGAGGGAGTTTCTGTTCCAAGTCTGGCTATCTCTACTGAGACTGTCGACCTCATGTTCTTTTTCTGGATAAATGACAGAAGATGGATGATTGGATGAAAATGTCTTAAATTCTTAAATCACATATAAGGCTCACCAAAAATATACATAACTTGGGATTTTTGAATTGGTTACACATAAGACAATTGGATTGAACAAATTTTAATTTACTATTTGGGGGTGGCCCTTTACACATATGACATGTTGGACCGTAAATACTACACGTTTATGGGTTTTATTCCTCTTGTGAGACCATTGAACATTTCAGAAAGGGTTGCACTGACTTGGCCGTCTGCTACACAATAGGGAAGTATCTATGAGAAAAAGTGCTAGAGGTGTATAAATCAAGAAAAGTCCCATAAAATGTTTAAAAAATCCGTGTAAAGTGCTTTAAGGAAGCGGAAAATCCCATATTTCAGTGAAACGTAATGATTTCAAACCACAATCAGTTAAACTCCCTACATACTACCAAGTAAGTGCTGTAAATGTTTTTAAGATGACCCTCCTTATAGAGTATTTATCCTATAATGCTTCCCAGTTTAATTTAATCAAACTATCATGTGCGATGCCTGATTAGTTTGATTGCAAATATTTTTAAAATTTGCTGGGGTATCTAAACCCATCAGCATAACGGCACAACTGTACAAGAGCATCTTCACATCAGTCTGCCAGATGATTGCTTATCTGTAGTATTCATTACATATTTTCTGTGCTACATAAAACACAGAACAGGTGTCTTTCATGTCACATTAAAAGAGTTACATAGCTTTTGTCTCCATTTTTGCAAGATAGCTCTCAGTATCATCATATTTCTCTTTTCATATGACAAAAAAGAGGAGTCTGAATAGGCTGGCGGCATCCTATTCAAGTCCAGATAAGATGGCAACACCCATCCAACATCTATTGTAAATCCATCTGCAAATAAAGCATGTCAAACGAGACATTTTGCTTTACCAGTACTGGGGTGGTAATAAAAATAATTACACACCACAGCTGGACAGAGACTGGTCTTTAAAAAACAACATCCCTTAAGGTCTCCAGAAAAGAGACCAACAGAAAAGCAGCAGTCTTATAGAATATCACACCAAGAAAATATTGGCTCATTTGTTTTTGTTTTCCAAAAAGTAACAAGTCCAGCAGTCACATCAAAGCCTGTGCGGGGGCGAGGTGCTGACCAATGTCCCTTTGGAGCGTAAAACATGGCTGCATAGAAACAGGATCCTTTCTAGAAATAAAAGGCTCTAGTGAAGTGATTCATCCTCAAGTAGAGCCCAAGAGGTATTCATGAGCCACTGAGTCAGCCTGCGTGGAGGGGCTGACCTTAGATCAGATGACAGAGGCTAGATTTGTTCCACACTTTCAGTCTGCAAGAAGGTGAAGCTAGACAACGGCACTCAGTGCCTCTTTCCCCAATTCAGGTGCAGCATCACGCACATACACACACACAACCCTAACTGTCACCTCCATCCACACAAGTAATCTTTCTACCTTTATCATTCTCTGAGCAGTTTTTTAAAACCGTTTCAACAAAAATCTGCTGCTGCGCAACCTTAACTGAGGATTTGTGTTACCAATATATGATGTTAATGACATTACATACTAAAATACTACTCATCAACTGAAATGTCTCCCTTTATATTTGGTCCTTGCTACAGATTTAACTAAAATGGCAAAAACATTAAATGAATTATAGAGAGACTCGCATAGAAGACCATTCAGCAAGAACATAATAGATTTTATGTCTATTACAGGGGTGTCAAACTCCATCACACATGGGGCCAAAATCCAAAACGCACCTCAAGTTGCTGCCAATAAACGTTTAAAACTACATTTTTAAAACTTTAAAAACATAGCTTTTAACATAATTATGAACTAGATATATAGCATTACCCGTGATGATGCGAGTGGGAATGTTGTAAGATGAATTTGGCAGCTGAAGATGCTGAAATTGATATCTTAAAAATGCTTAAAACTGAAATGCTGAAGTTGATAGCTGAAATCCCTGAAGCTCACAGCTGAAAAGGCTGAAGCTAATAACCAGCTAAAATATTAGCTAAATGTCAAATTTGACTAAAAAACTGTCAGGTTTTACGTATTTGGACAGCCAAAAGGAGCAGACCCAGAGTGAGGAGAATGAGCTTTTATTGTCACCGGGAAACAGTCAATGGCAATGGTGACGGATTGTGTAGGAGCTCCTCCAAGCCAGCAGGTGGCGCAAGTTCTTTGGAGGGGAATGACGTCACCGCAGCGCCGGGTAATGCAAAGGAGGCAGGAAGTGGCAGAGACGAGAGGAAAACTGGAGGTCTGAGGAATAAGGCGTGGAGAATACTCCGGATTGCTGATGAGCGGATGACAGCTGAGACGAGGCTTGAGACGAGGCTTGAGACGAGGCTTGAGACGAGGCTTGAGACGAGGCTTGAGACGAGGCTTGAGACGAGGCTTGAGAGTTTGCCGAGGGACAGCGCCGAGCAGACGAGATGGCTGACGGTGCCGAGCGGGCGAGGCGGCTGGACGCAATCTCTTAGCAGAGGAGCTGAGACGTTCCGGCAACGAGGAGCCAACAGGAGTGATCTTATGAAGGGACAGGACCAGGTGATTCTCATCAAGCGTGATCGCTCCACACAGCAGGCGGGTCCACTGAGGTGAGAGGTGGGGCGGACATGACAAAAAACAACAAAAAAACTTAGGTTAGTTACTGAAAAAATAGCTAAACTTCAAAATATCCTAAAAAAATGACGAAAAGCCTAAATTAGCCAAATCAACTAGCATGTAGCTGAAATATTAACTAAACTCCAAAACAGCCTAGAAAAATCTTAGTAAATGCCAAAATAGTCCAAAAAGCTAGCAGAATGACCATTTTTATCATTTTAAAACTGTAACTTTTTAACATAATTATGAATAATAAAAAGGCAGGAATATTATTCCAGATTAAATAAACCTAAACCTTAAAAAACTTTCAATATTTTACTCATATGCATATTCTGCCAAAATTATACAAGTTAGAAACGAGGGCAAGATAACATCGAGTCATTAATAAGAATAAAATAAAATGATCTGGAGGGCCGGATAGCCTTGACTTTGACACATGTGGTCGATGAGGTCTTTTAGTTATGAAGGGGTATTTTAGAAATGGATTCTTACAGAAGTAAAGATTAAAAGCATTGCATTTAATAACACAACTTTTGTTATCATAACATTTTTAAAAGATTCAGAGCAACTGAGAGTCACTCAGGTTAATTGTGCTCAAGGAGGTGGTGGTGGAGGTGGTGGTGGTGGTGGGGGGGTCTTGACCAGGAGGAGGAGACAACTCAAAAGAGGCCAAACATTATTGATATGAAGGTCAAAAATGTGAGATAAAATCAATGGATTGAGGCTAAAACAACTGATAGGTGAAATCCGTAATAGGTTTTCTTGAAGGTCATAAACATCCTCAATTTGATTTGACGTGTTTTCTGAAGCATCTAAAAGTACTAAAACAATTGTTGATGAAGAAAAAACTGAAGAAAATGTCTAAAGGCATTTTTTTCTCCAATATTAAAAAAAAGCCTAAAGCTCTAAAGGAGTATGTATTTACCAGATTTGTAATTAATTATTGTGGCATCATTTAATTGTTTTTACAAACAGAGTTGATACATTATTATTATTCAGACATTCTGTTATTAGTATTTTTTTCTGCTTATATCTTCAATGCCATTGTTTTAATCATTTTTCACTTTTATTTAAGGGGCTATACAGAGGTGTCAAACTCAATCTCACAAGGGGCCAACATCCAAAACACACCTTAGGCCAAACAGGATAAACATTTACTGAACACTCTAAAACTACATTTTTAAAACTTTAAAACTCTAAATTTTTTAACATTACTATGAATAAAAACAGACAGGAAAATTATTCCAAAACAAACCAACTTAAACATTAAGTAACTTTCAATATTTTACTCTCCATAAAAACATATTTTGTCAAAATTATACAAGTTAGAAATAAGTGCAAGATAACATCGGGCCATTAATAACAATAAAATAAAATGATCTGGAGGGCTGGATAGAATTACCCGGAGGGCCGAATCCGGCCCTCGGGCCGAATCCGGCCCTCGGGCCGAATCCGGCCCTCGGGCCTTGACTTTGACACACGAGGCCTATACCATGAAAAATCTACTTTTTGGAAGTCTGTTCCTCACTGTAAGAAATCCCAAAGCGGTATTTTGATCTGTTTATGCGTTTCTGAGTAATCCTCTAATAGCCGCCGCTCTTAGCAGTGGCCCCTCCCATACCCACAAAAGCGAGTGGGTCCTCACTGCATGACAGACTAGTGAGAACACCCCCCCCCCCCCCCCCNNGCAGTAAGAGGATCAAGCTAGTGGAGATCGGCTAGCTTTACAAGCTCCCCCATAGCCGGATGTCTGTGGTATTTTTTGTCGTCATTCAGTGTAGAAATGGCCAAGAAACGCTCATTGGATTTAGTGTAAAGACTTTGTGCGATGGCATACACTAAAGAACATTCTGGTGAGGAATCTGTACAACGTGTTGGAATGGATCCTGAATGTTTCAGGTAGACGGGTGAGTTTGGGAAGACTGCTGGAGAAAAGGAGCAGACTATTTCATGGTGGAGAAAGCGTGTGATGAATCAGAAGAACTGGTTTGAACATGGATTAAGTAAAGGCAGAAAGGTGCCTGTGTCTCCAGGAAAATGATTAGTATGAAAGTGAACAGAAAGGTTCACAGCCATTGCTAAACAGAGCAAACTACAATGTCCTCATTTCAATAAATCCTGAAATGTTCATCTGCTGTCGTCTGCATTTCTTTACCGAATTTCACCACAAAATGAACCTATTAGCCTGCATCTTACGGTGAGTGCAGGTGTGTCTTTCAGTTCATTTGAGGCTCGTAAAGCCACTTTAAGGGACGGCATGAAGCAAGCTTATCACGTGAACAGCACTCACAACCTCCTTGCACAGCGTTCAGGATTTTAGAGAGGTTGAAAAAAGGGAAATCCTGTACGACCCACCTGTTTCGCCCTTAGACAGGCTGTAGCCAGTAACTCTGAAAAAAATAAATCCATTAGTAAAAAAAAACACTTTCTGCAAGATTGTTTTCAGTTAAGACTTCAGGGTTTAACGGCACGGTGGCGCAGTGGTTAGCGCTCCTGCCTCACAGCAAGAAGGCCCCAGTTCAAGTCCCGACTGGGGGCCTTTCTGTGAGGAGTTTGCATGTTCTTCCTGTGCATGCGTGGGTTTTCACCGGAGACTTCCTCCCGCCATCCAAAAACATGCTTCATAGTTGCTCTAAATTGCCCCTAGGTGTGTATGGGTGTATTCCAGGCTAGGCTCCATGACCCCAAAAGGGACAAAAAATGAAATGAATTTCTGGTTTTAATTGAATCCATGTTGGTGACCTCCTGATTCATTTTGCAGTTTTGATTTTTGCACATTTTCCATTGCTTTGTTTTTTTGTCTGTATTCATTCCAAAGTTTTTTAGCTGTTTCTGTAACAACAATAACATTTGCTACTTCACATTGGGGTTTAAGTGACTGAAAATGAAAAAGGAGAAGTGCTGTACCTTTGTAGCTGAGTTCAGAACTGCAGTGAGGAAGGGTTTATGGACAGTTTTCCTTTCTACTATTCCTTAATTCACCTGGCTTTGCCACAAATTATGCCTACTGTGATGTTTTTCAACCAAAGAAAATGAACTCTCCTCACCCTCACCAGTTGTTTATGCTAGTCACCATGGGAGGTAAGTACCATCTGCTGATTGACAGGGGACTTGAGGTTTCTTCCATTGGATTAACAGGGGTTACCTGCAGTGGTTTGTTCAGATCTCTGAACCAAAATGTATGCATGCATAGCTGACCATACCTGAGGCTGTATGTTCATACAGTAAAGAAGGATTTTACCAACTTCTAATAGTATTTATTTGGAAAAAAAATGTTGCTGAAAAGTTTGATAATTTCATGGAGAAGTATTTTCTTTTCAACAGACAATCAGTTTGACTTTCAAGATAACTTTGCATTTTTTTAAATTACTGGATATATAACTACAGAATTATACAATAAAAATCATACCATTGGTCTTTTTTATTGATCTAAAGAAGACCTTTGACACAATTGACCACAATATTCTGTTTGCCAAGTTCTAATCTTATGGTATTAGAGGTGTTGCATTATGATGGGTGATTATTTACTTAGATAATCGTCAACAGTATGTGAAATGTACAACAAAAAATACATTCTGGTATTCCACAAGGCTTAGTACTGGGACCAAACTTTTTATTTTAATTTATACATAAATAATCTTTGTGATGAGTCGAAAATATTGCAATTTGGTTTGTGTTTGTTTCGATTATACCCACCAATTCAGTCATCTATTTGTGTCATGAAATAATAAGAATGGGGTAGGGATTTATAAGGCTTGGTCTTCATACTACTCCTGTTCTTTTAGTAGATTTTATGTATTGTGCATTCTAAAGGAAAAAGAGCAAAAATAAATAAACAAATAAAATTATACACATAAAGTGCGTGGGCAACAATGTGCAAATGTATGAAATGTTAATTGTTAAATCTGTTAAAGTCTGTGGTTGAATTTGCTCCTTGAGGCGAGCCT
>NC_050517.1:5239020-5245059 GCF_002922805.2 Oryzias melastigma
TTGAATTACCTGCCCGAGCAGCCCATTTTGCTAACTTAGTTAAAAGAAGATTCATTATCTGTCCTTCCTTGTTTATCTTACGTTTGGGCTTTTCCAAATAAATGATCCATCCATGCATTTTTTTATTCCCACTGCAGGCTGTTTGGGGTCTGGAGAGACTGCAGTTTATCTCAGCCGTCATCAGACAGGAGCCGAGTTCCGCTGCAGCCAGATGACCAGTTCATCACAGGACTGGAATTTTCAAGCATCATAAAAAAATGATCTCAACTTAAGAACTAGGTGTTGTCTTTGTGGGGGCTTTTAAGTACAAATTCTATTCTCTGGTTCGATTGCAGCTGGTTGACCTGAGAGTGAAACTGATCCTTTCAGGGAACAAGGCCTATGATGAAGTCGTGAAGCGTCACCACTAATTAATACAGCTACAGCACAGCCAAAGGAGAGAACTTCCAAAGACGAAGGCAGAGGTGGTGACTCACATCGTCCGCATTGGTGGATGTGAAGAAGAAAATCCCAGAGACCTCACATTCTCTCTTCATGAGCAGCAGAACCTCTCACAGTATTAGTTGCCTAAGAGTCGCAGTCAATCACAGAGTCAATGAGCTGTGAAACTAAAGTCAAAGAGGATATCCCCAGCCAGACTCCAGGATTGTTTTTTTTTTCTTCGTGCCACATGTTAGTACATGTTAATGATCTACATGTCCATGAGTGATGACAAGTCATGACATTAAATAAAGTTCAACTAGAAGAGACTCTCCACTCATGTGACATGAAACAATTTCTTGAAAAACATGAATAAGGATTTAGTGCAGGCTTTGTGGACAGCAGCACTGAGGCTGGAGCAGAAACAGTGCCACGCAAGTGCTTTCAGGTTTGAAAATGTGCAATAGTGAGACAAATTAAAGGATGTATGCCTTTTACTCACACTCAGTTTTTAACTTTATATCAAACTTATGCTGCATTGTATGTATAAAGGGTAGTGGTAAATTTGTTTACACTGACATTTTAACATTTCTAAACAAACAGAATTGAAATAAATCAAATAAAGTGAAGCATAGTATTGATACTTTGTGTACCTGAAAGTCCCCCTCCAATAACAAATTCTGTTTTTAGAGTTTTTAACATGTATTTGTGTCATTTTTATCCTGAAAGAAATCATTTTGTTTTTGCATTTCCGAGTATTTCTCCTTTTCTTGGACAGACTCTGTTTGAATGAATGATCTTCTTTCCATCAACAGCTCTGCTGCACATGCACTAAACCCTCATCTGTTCCTAGTGTCTAGTTCAGGTTCTGGAGAAGAGAAGATGGTATCTTCACGTTGTCTGCAGTCAAATGAGCCGCCGTTCACATTTCTGTGGTCAAATCAGCATCACTGGATTTTTGGTGTGAGTTTCATCCAATACTTCCGGTAGCAGGACTGAGAACGCTGGAAAATCTCCACCAGACTCCACGGAGCTTCTTGATGTGACCACGGAAATGTGAACGGCGGCTCATTTGACCGCAGTTGGAAAGGATTGTAAATCAATGAAAGAGCATTTTGATGTTAGCTTTGATTATTTTATCAAGAACTCTGAGAAACCAATGATTGAATGTATTGATCACAGTCAATAAACATTGGAGAATTAGCTAAAAGAGTCTTTGGTGAACTGGAAGGAGAAAGAATCAGGATTTTGGAGGAAGTTCTGTCCATGAAGATCTTCACTTCCTCGTCCAGCTGACATCCGGATCAGAACCATACGGCTGGACATTACCCAGATTGATGGATGTTTTTATGGAGCAGCGGTGAAGATTTATGATAGTGAGACACAGAGCTATCATAATCAGACGGGGGGGCATCTGGGGCGGAGCTAGTCAGCTCAGCTCCATAAGCCACGCCCCCTCAGAGAAGATTTCGTAATCGGGCTTCGGATCAACATGTAAAATGTTTTTTTTTGTTTTTTTGGCTAATATTTAGGCTACATGCCAGCTGTTTTGGCCAATTTAGGCTTTTAAGCTTATTTTGAAGTTTAATTATTTTTTCAGCTACATGCTATTGTTTTGGCTAACCTAAGTTTTTTTTCTTTCTTTTTTAGTTTTTTTAGGCTAATTTGGCATTTAGCTTATATTTTTAACTGGCTATCAGCTTCAGTGTTTTCAGCTTTCAACTTCAGCGTTTTCAACTATCAATTTTAGCATCTTCAGAAACCAAATTCATCTTCCAGCATTCACACTAGCATTATCACAGGTAATGCTATATATCTAGTTCATAATTACGATAAAAACTTATGATTTTAAAGTTTAAAAATGTAGTTTTAGAGTGTTCAATAAATGTTTATCCCGTTTGGCCCGTGACCTAAGGTGAGTTTTGGATTTTGGCCTCTTGTGAGATTGAGTTTGACACCCCAGAACTAAAGGGTAGACAGATCTTTGACAAATTCAGAAGATCCCATTGATTTTCCTGTTTACAAAACGAAAAAAAAAATCTTGCTCGCTCATTGCTTACTTGCTTGCTCAAGTGTTTGGATCAAAACTAGACTTGAATGACCAACGGGAGCATTTCAACCCACACTTGAAAAAATGGTGGTGTACATAAATCAGAAGCAGTATTTTTGCATGGCAGTGCTTGAGATTTATTCTCTGACAGGTCAGTGAGCAGATAGAAGAAATAACACAGCCTCCCTCTAAAGCATAAAATGTTGGAGCCATATATTTAACTCCAGTGGTTGCCAGTATAACATAAGTTGCTCTGTTGTGGGAGGTTTTAGTGGAACTATGTTTAGGTTTGTTCCAGATGAAGACAACTAAAAGAAAATCCCAAACAATCTGTATTTGATGAAACTGACAGAATATTGAAAATTTTCTGTTACATTTTATAAATATTTAGAAGTTTATTTTTGTAAAACAATGTGAACTTGTTAGCTTGTTTACATATCTGGTATTTATTACTCTTATTTATCCTTTTTCCTTGACTGGGTATCTGAAATGACAAAAGTTGAAATAGAAAAGAACTCAAATATATAAAAATTTAAATGTATAAAATAAAAAAAAAGAAAATAAATAAATAAATGCCACTCTCACCCTCAATGGGCCAGTTTCTCCTCTTAGCTTGGGTCCTCCACCAGAGGCCTGGAGCTTGAGGGTCCTGGGGTATGTTAGCTGTTCCTGTTCTTTTCTGGACTGGTCTGTTTCCAGGGATCTGCTGTAGCCACTCCTCCAGTTTGGACGTTACAGCCCCGAGTGCTCCAATCACCACGGGCACCACTGTCACTTTCACCTTCACTACACAATAAAAACTAAACTTGATGTCTCAACATCATTCATGTTTTTAGTACATTCTAAGAGAGATATTTACAGATACCACACCATGTAGAGATCATGCTAAAACATTAGCTGGTAGCTCCTCCCACATGCAGCCGCGGCGTCAAGCTCAGGCAGGTGGCAAGCAGTGAATGTGTGCAGCAAAAGAGGGGCGGGCCACGCAAATTTGTTGCTTGAATCGCATTTGGTGTGAACACAGGGAGACAATCCCACAGGGAATGGGATTAGGGTTGGATTTGGAGCTTTTGTGACTTAACTTTCATGGTCTGTATCTCTTCCTTTGGCCATCTTATTCCTGCAGGGTATCTGATGACTGGCAGTGTGTAGCTGTTTATTACTGTTGTTAATTCCATGAACACCAATACAGCTGAAATTGATTAACAAGGCAATCAGCTGCTTAACCGACAAGACAATTATCAGACAGGTTTGATTCAATTCATGCCAGGCCCAATAAAAAAATGTTCCTTTAATTTTTGTGAGCAGTGTATATAATGTATTCATATCACTGGAGGACTTCAGGTGTGGTGTCACCCATAAAAAGTGCCTTACTTCTGGCTCTCTCTAATGATTTTTACACCAATCACGAGTAAGTTTATTTTAAGTGCACACCCCTTCCATGCTTAGGAGAGTCTGTCAAACGTTTTAGGTAGGACCGTGTACTGGCATCTGATTGGTCAGTTTATAACTTGAATGACTTGCAAAAAAGACAAAAAACATAATGTGAAAAAGAAACATTGGATTGACATAAACATGTTAAAAAAGTATCAGAACAAGAGTGGTTACTCTGACAAATAAAATGAAGACTCAATGGAAGTCTATGGGATTTGGAGCCAGTAGGTACTTCACTTCATATACTGTATATATACCAAATTATTGCTAAAACAGACATTGTTTTTTAAAGTGTCTCATTTGCCTATCATTTACTTGTTGTATTTATTTACTTTACTGGACCACAAAAAAATTAAATATGTCATGAAATATATAAATTTGCTTTGTGATGGCTATTTAATATTTAAATGCAACACATATTTAAACATTTATTTACTGATATCCAATTTTATTTATTTAATGCCAATTTTAAATAATTAATGACATTCATTTATTAATTTAATGGTGTATATTTATTTTATTTTTTCTCACCTGCTCCTTCATGAATACCCGTTGATCTTTCTTTTCTATTATCTCATATTGTGAAATTTAAGTTTCTTTATATATTTTCTTTATTTTGAGGGATATTTGAGCATTGAGTGAGCTCATTACTTAACCTGGTCTGCAGAAACCGACAAGCAGAAATGTTTTTTTTTTTTTTTGTTCTTATCAATTTGATCTTGACAAAAGGCAATTATCAGAAAAATTAATACAAAATTTCATTTATACTGTTACCTCTATTCGTTGGGATAACATTACCTTTCAATGATGCCCCCCACCCCCTTTGCTAGACTTGATGGTGACAAGAAGGCAGTGGAGAAATATTTCCTCCTTGAAGGATCAAGTATATTTCAAGGTGTTTAGTGAGACTATTTGGGGTTATGATGTTTTTAAATAAATGTGTCATCAGGAAACGTCGAGCTGTGAGAGAATAAGCAAAGCAGCAGGACACAGCGTGCAGCAGCTGTGCCTCACTTTGAAATTCAAAGCTTCTCTGCTGGGCTGTTTAGTGGGAGTTTTTCTATGACCATCAAGATGCTAAAGAACAACATTTTTGGCTGGGAGAAATTCTAAACAATATTTATGCCAGACAATAAAATATTTTTCTCTGATAAAAAGTTACCTTGAAGCTTTGCTTATTCATGTGGTCTCTTTTTTTTTTAGTGCAGAGCAGCATTTTCAGACACTTTAAGATTTGTGTAATGAATACACATTATAAGAACCCTTTTTTTTACATGAGCAAAGTATTAAATAACAGTCTTTACACGGTCAAATTAGAACTTCTAAGTCACAGGTAGAACAAGTTGCATGTATTTAGAAGTTTCCTTCTCTCGTTTTTTCAAAGCTACATTTTTAAGATAAAAGTAACTTTCTGTCCTTGTTAAAAAGATTCATATAAATGTAGATCTGGGATTTTCTCATATTTCTAAACAAAGAAAAAAAGACCATCATTGATAGCTGCAACCATTGAAAACACTGTTCTACCAGTTAACTTCATTTTTCAATTCAACTGTGTTCATTTTGCCCAATATAAAAAAAAGAATTGCCTTTTTGGGCTTCATGTTGGTAATTGTACAGAAGCAGAAGGTCGGTCATGAAATATAAACAATAGCTAATTGTCAAACTAACCAGACTAAATAGAACTGGTTATCCCTGATATAGACTCTCCTTATCCTAAGGCAGTGTTTCCCAACCCTGGTCCTCAGGGCACACTGTGGCATTTTTTTAATCCAACCCTGCTCAAACACACCTGCCTTTGATGACCGTTATTGTCAAGCTTCTGCTGAGCCTGATGATGAGCTGAATCAGGTGTGCATAAGCAGGGCAACATGGAAAACATGCAGGACAGTGTGCCCCGAGGACCAGGGTTGGGAAACACTGTCCAAAGGGATGCCCACATGAAGGAGAGGTCCCTTACCAGGACGACAGGAGATTTACATGCTGCTGCCGCTATAAGTGCTTCTTTAAAACTTTAAGGATGAAAACAGAAAGAGGAGTAAACAATGGCTCAAAGCAGAGGTTAGTCTGTAGAAAATTGCTAAGAAATACACTCCCTGCTGGATTTTGGTTGAAAAAGATGAATTTAACTAGCAATC
>NC_050517.1:5245101-5256682 GCF_002922805.2 Oryzias melastigma
TTTAACAGCTCAAATACCTCTACTTTCCAGTAGCTTGTTGGCGGATCAGTGGCGCAGTAAGTTAGTGTGCTTGTCTCCAAACACAGTTACCTGGTTACTCTGGCAATCTCAAACTCTATTAAGGGTTCAAAATGATTTTTTTTGCCTAAGCTGCCATGAAGCTCAGGGCCAGGCCTTCACGGAGCCATCATAATCAGACAGGGGGGGGATCAGGGGCGGGACTGCTCAGCTCAGCTCCAAAAGCCACACCCCCTCAGAGGAGATTTTGGAAACAGAGGCTTCAGATCAACATGAAAAATGGCTTTTATAGACATTTAGGTTGAGGGATTTTGGTTAAAAACTTCAGAATCATAATTAACACTACTGGGAATGTTTTTTAAATAAAAAAAATTCATGGAGGACTTAAAGTGTTGCATATGTTTAACCATAGACTGTGAACTTTGAAACAGGTTGGATGGCTGGACCAGAGCTGTCGGCAGCGACACAACATGGGATGTTATGTCATGGTCTGGGTGCATACTTGATTCTGAATGGCTGCAGGGTTTGCATTAAAAAGTGATAATAGACATAATAGACATGAAGTATTTTAAAGTTTCCTGTTTGGTGAACTTGATAATCTTAAAGACTTGAATGAACCAGGAGAGAAAGAAAGTATGAAGAAGGACATGAGACACAATGAGGTGACACCAAAGAAATTAAACAATTTGGACTTTGGATTTTGTGCTTTTAAAACCCTCTTTTGCTTCATCACCTGGACAAAAACAAACTGTAAGAGGTGAACTTTCCTCTGAAATGATGCTCTTTTTACTTATCATGACATTCATAAAAATGCCACTTTCCTCCACTGCTCCAAAGCAAGGTCGGTGCAGGGTCCAATGCTGTTACCATAGCTACACGTTGACTGAGTATCACAGAGTCAATTATGTAAACCTTAAAAATAACCCTGAAATACTAACAACTGATGTAATACTTATTTCTTTCATAAGTGACCATGGTATAGGTGGGATAATGCCCTTCAGGGTGTCCATTATCAGAAATTAATGGATGATGTGGAGGTGTGAACTGTCTGATTTACAGTACTTCTTTAGACTTCTTCAACTGTTTACACATTTAACTTAATTTCAACTGATTTTGAAGTTAAAAGCAGCTTTAAAGTGTTGCATATTGGTGCAAAGCTGCTTATCTGTGCTTTAGAATCCACTGGAATTATGTTAATTGAGTAAACGGTTGAAGAGTTTCGGTAGTTCAAAGAACATGAACACTGGGGCTAAGGCCGTGGTGTTAAAGGGTTAATTAGAGCTTACTGGCTTGTCTGCTCAATATATGTTTCATAGTTTACATCCTGGTTCTTGACCTGTATGTAACATAAGAAGGTAGTGCACAGAAGGAGAAACAAAAGAAAAACAAAGAGTCAGGGTACATCTCATTCCAAAAATTGTACATGGCGTACACATTTTACAAAACTGTAGCACGTTCAGTCAGTGATCGCAAAGTTGGTTTTTCCCAATTGTTTTTGTCAATCAGTCAGTTTATTTATATGCTATATTTCTATTTGCTGTTAAGGAGAACCTTTAAAAAAACACACAAAAGAAAAAGGAAGTGGTGCATTCTGATTTAAATATTTACCAAAAGTGCCAGCCAACCCCCAGCCTCACCTTCTACCTCTACCTGTGTCCTCTCCAACACTAGTTTTTCTGAGGGGGGGCTTCTCAATTACCCTCCCGCTCAGAAAAATCAATATTGGGAGGTGGCCTGAAAGACCTTTCACAGGAGTATTACAGCACAGCCCGGCACTCTGATAAGCCTCCTGTTACGTCCTCCCGGGACAGGGCTGGCCAGGCCCAGGCTCCCCACCTGGGGAGGGGGGAGCATTCTGCTCTGGCCGCAGGGAGGAGCACCATAAAGGGCAAGACGTGGCTCACAAGTCTATTGGTGTGAGCTATTAGTAACCTTAGAGCCCTTGACCTGTGACTACAGTGCTGTACTGATTCCCACACATGCACCCCTCCCCTAAGCCCGCCTCACACGGGGAGCAGAACTTCACAGTCAATGATTAAAGAAGAGAGAGATGCAATGGGTTCGTCAAATTCTGAAATGTGTTATTTTGTTTTTGGTTTTTGCTCCAGTAGAGTCAGCAGGAGAAAGCCCCTTCCAGTGTTATTTCAGAAACACTCCCTTTCTCCTCTTCACACACACTGTTCTTGTTTGTTTGTGGACACATTTGTGGTCCATCATTCAAATTCACACCCAAATACCATTCTCACTACTCTGAGTCATGAAGTCAATGTGGGAATCATGTGAACTACTGTACATGACAACCGAATGAGTCGCTTCGTACGAGCTGAAACATGCAGCCAAAGCTGTTACAACTGATTTCTTCAAAACATTTCTGTTTGTCGCAATGTTGACTAAAGTTTAAACAACACATTAATAATTTGCTCTTTTAGTTAACATCATAAGTTACAGTTGTTTTTGTTCACTAACTTTTTTGAGTGAACTCAAGTTCTGGAAATTAACAAACTCTTACATTCATATATGGAAAATAAAGTTTATATGACTTTTCAACAGTTTCATAATATTGATCTAAAAAAAAAAAAAAAAAAAACTTAAAGATTTTAAAGAGATAAAACAATGGTTACCCTGCAGCAGATTGGTGACATTTACAGGTTGTACGTTGTCTTCACCCGACACCGGCTAGGATAGGCTCCAGCAACCCTATGAAAGAAAAAAACCCACTCCAATGAAAACCTTTTGTGGTGTTTTCAACATGTTCTTTAGAGATTTTTCTGTTGATGAAAGACATGTTTAAAGAAAATTAAGTTTAACCCATAAAGACCCGGACACAATTTTACTTAAAAATATGTGGAAAATACCACAAACCAAGATGACCACATGAAACATTTCAAATATTTTTTTGTTACACTGATGTCACTGTGGTTTTTTTATGGGTAAAAATGAATTTCTGAGTATTTCTATATTCAAATTGTCATTTTAAGAAGAACGTCCTGTATTTGTGACATAGGTGCTGCGGGTCACATGCCTCCCTGCTCCGCTCCATTCTGATGCATCCACTCCATTTTCCTCGTCTGAGCTGGCATCTGGCTTAGAGGTGCATTCACACCGATTTATGGGGCAGATGCGGCCAGCTTCAATGTTAATTCAATAGTACAGGCGCACTCTGAGGCGAATTGAAGCCCCGCGGTACGATTTGAGCGATGGGCGCGGCGCGAAGGTCTGCCATTAGCTTGATTTAAGCAGTGAGGCGCGAATTGAAAATACCTGAAGTTTGACAGGTCGCTGTGTCGGATCTACCAATCAGAAACTAAGCTTTGGGCACGAGCCTTTTTCAGTGACTCAATCAGCAGGTAGAATATTATTCCAAAGTGAGCGTTTTTGTCCTGAACCTTCAACTTTCAACTTTTTCCTTTACCCGTTTGAGCCACAGGTTTGCAGAGCTCATGCGGCTACTTTGGGGCGAAGACGGGATACAGTCCCACGGCGGAGCTCATTGAGACATTTAAAAAAAGGTCTGCTAATATTATTTCCCCGCCTTGGATAAATACGAGACCGTGATCCTTTAAGTAAGGACAAAAAGACTCCAGAACAGTTTTTACCCCACTGCAATAAACCTGTTAAATGCAGAAAGAAAGCTTAAATCTGGAGCTCTTCCTGTAGACTGAGGACAAAGTAGATGCTTTGTTATATTTATTAATATTTATCATTATTCTGTTTCAGTTCTTAACATTTTTAGCACCTATAGAATATCTTGTTTTGATGAATTTGTCTTTTTATTTATTATTTTTACGTGGGTTGATTTTAAGCATGAACTTGGCACGGATCAGAAAGCACTTTTTTAATTTCATTGTACCTGTGGCAATGACAAATAAAGATATCTATCTATCTCAGCCACAGAGACACAAAAACACAGCAGAAGCGGCTGACATAAGATACAGCCCCCTGTTCTGGGAAAAACTTATAATAATAATCATATAAACCCAAACACAGAGACATGATTACCGATGTTTTTGTAGAACTCTTCACAATGAATAAACCGTATTTCTCGACATCATAAGTGTTTTCCATTTATTCTAAGTGAGATGTCCACAGACAGAACTGATAGCTCCTCCCACATGCGTCTTCAGAAACACATTTTTTGACAGGCAGCGAGCAGCAAAGTCACCGTGCTGCAAAAGAGGGGCAGGGCACGCAAATTTGTCCTGTTCGGTGTGAATGCACCTTTAAACTGTAGCTCCTATTTTGCTTACCATTTTTGTTTCATGGGTAATGCTGGAACAGGGTTGTGAAGTGCTATAAGTTGGCAGGACAGCACCAACATTTCTGCCCACAACTCAGGCAGATTTCTAATAAACTCCTGCCGCTCTGCAGGAACTATGTTTTAGAAAGCAACCTTTTTTTTTTTGACTAAGAATGGCAAAATTGTACTTAAAAGACCACTGGAAGCGCTTTTACAATAAATAAAAAAGATGATCTAAATGAGACTTTAAAGGGATTTAGAAGCTGCATGAATAGATCAAACAGCATTTGATAGTGTGGCCCTGTCTAATTCTTCAAAAATTTGATAAAGCTACCAAAATCATTTTTAATAAAATAGGGAAAAAAGTTCAACATTTATAGTTTTTTAGAGATAAATAGGTGAGATTGTTAAAAAAAAACTGTTAACAGCCACTTATATGGTTAAATCATCTTGCCTGTTTTACCTTTGTCGCCTTGCTTGGTTTTACCCTGCCATGCTTGGCCTTCGTCATTTTTGTATTATTTTATAATTCCTTTTTAAGTTTAGTTCAATATAAACTTTGTTTTTGTTTTACATCTTGTATTTTTTTTATTTTGCCCCTCAATCTAACATGTATCTATCTTTTTTTTTTATTATTATTATTATGGTATTTTATTGGTTGTGTTATCTGTCTGTATAAAGTTTCATCCAATCAGAGACAAGTGGGCGTTTCTCAGATGTATGATCAGGAAAGGTTTCTCTGACGGAGCAGTCAGACCTCAGTGAAGAGCACAGCTGAATCTAAAGGGCTGGTTTGACACTATTTTTTCGAGGCCGACACAGAGTCAACTTTCTTTTTAAAATTGTGGAAACAATTGTTTTGTAAGTAATGATTTAGTTGGATGTGTTTAAACTGTTCGTTTTAGCACATTTTTTTTAAAACATATTTCAGTATGAAGCAAAATGCTAATTGCGATTAGCGTTAGCATGCTAACGGGACGGTAGTGGACTTGTCTTCACCATGCTAAGTAGAGAAAATGTAGTTAAAAGTACTGAAGGGGACTTTTTATGCAGTGAAGAGACGTGTCTGTGAAGACCGAGCATCTGTGGGAAGACCGAGCACGCCATGCCGCCGTCTGAACCCATCGTGACCAGAAGGCCTCCGAGTTTCCCGCCTCGTCTTGCCTTGTCCTGCCAGGTAACCCTGGGTTTGCCTGCAGGGCATCTCTGCCCGCTAACATCTCCCTACTAAGTACGTGCACATTTTTATATTTTTTTCAGCTTGCTTAGGAAGTGAAAGGGCCATTTCAGTTTCTGGCCACAACCCGCTCAAGCAGCGTTCAGGCATGCAATGGAAAAACACTCACTACAAAATTTAAAAAGAACAGAAATCTAATTTTGAAATGTGAAAAAGAAATCCCTGTTTCATTGTAAAACCCTGATTATTCTTTTTCTTCCATTCTAACTAAGAGTCTATTATTTATTTATTTAATTTCCTGTTTACCCCATAAACTAACCAAAATAGACGTACACAGGACCCCGCCCACAGTACTACAACCACAACAACAAATGGTTGTTAACTTAGCTACATTGGATGGGTGTTATACAAGATCCAATGAACTACTTTTTAAAATACTATTATGTTATTACCAGTTGTTCCTTAAAGACATAGTTGTCACATATAATTGTACTTTTGATCGTTAAATGACCAAATTAAAAATTTGGTTCCAAAAACTCTCCAAAACATCAGTTGTGTGTGTTCAGTTCTGCCAGGTCTGAGCTTTTATTTTGTTGGTACAGCCAGTGAAGGGAAAGTTTTATTACCAACCCAGGCAGTGAATTCCTAAAGATGACAGAAATATGCTCCATAAAAGTGTCATAATGGATCTATCTGGAGGGGGAAAAAAAGTGGTTTCATAAATTTGTCTTTAAGTGCAAAAAAAAAAAAAAAAGATAATATCTAACAGTTATTAAAATTCTTTATTACCTTTAAGAAATTTAATAAATAAATGTCCAGAATTATGTTGTCTTTTCACAATAAAATTCCTTAATAAAACAAAATTGAATAAAGTTTCTATGGTTTTGGTTCAAAGTTTTGAGTAAATATTGGAAAACTAAACATATTTTTTTTCCCAAAAGTAAAACTCAACTATTTATATCAATTATTTTGTTTAATCATTTTATTGTATGGTCAAAATGTAATTTCATAATACCTCCATCCATCCTGTTTTTCTTGTAACTTTAAGTCCATTAAAGATCATTCAAATCTTCAAAATATATTTTTGTCTTAATGAGATATATTTTTGTCATCTCTGCACTGAATGCAGTGTTTCTGTATCAGCAAATATTTTGTATTGTTGGGGCACAAACAAAATGCTAAAACAAGTAGTTTCTGACTACATTTGCATGTCTTGCGACCAAATCTACAAAAACTGTGTGAAAAGAATGCTTAAAAATAGACAGCTGCTGCTCCTAACTGGGAGATTCTTTGAATCCAGAAATGTAAACGTGTACCGATGCTTTTATTCAGGTCTTAACATTAAATAAACCTGATATCTATCCATCCGCGTCAAGTTGAGTAAAGTTTGTGACGGAAGCTGCAGGGTTTTTCCTGGCTTAAAATAAGGTGGTGGTGTCTCGTGGGGACTTCAGATTTGTATACCTTAACAAGTTTATTTTACTATTATTGTAGTTATTTCATAAACGTTAATGAACATTCTTTCAATTTACATATTTTACTATTATTAGATCACCTCATTATAAAACATTAATGGCTCAATGTAACTACTTGAGCCGTTAGTTAACTAATGTAATGTAACTAATTGAGCCACTAACAAACCGTATATTGATACAAAATAAAACAACAAATTATTCTAGTTTGATGCTCCATACAAAAGCCTCAGGCAAATGTTTTAACAAAATCCTCAAATTCATCACTTCCAACTCTTACAACTAACTGGATGCCCCCCACTCCCACCCCTCTGTCCATTTACGAGCATGCGCACTCTCTCCTTTCCTCTTTCCACGCAGCAATAGACAGACTGTCTCCTTTTTCTTTTTTCATGGAGGTTCTCCTCTAAATCAGGTGATTTTAAAGCATGTCTTCTCTCCCTCAAACTCTGTGGGTCTGTCGATCACAAACAGTGCATCTGTGGAAGTAAAGTCCAGTCGGACCGAACCATTTTCAATTTAGAGGAAGGGGGTCCACAGACGATGTTTCCAAAACAAAATATTTAAGTATTGTTACCTTGACATTAAAATCTAAACATTTGCGATTATATATTGGTTATTGGTTTACTGAAATAATTGTTTCTGTTGTATCATTTTGTCATCATTCGGGTCTCCGTGGACTCTCTCTCAGTCTGGGCTCCTAGAATCAGCCACATCCCCCCTTTTCCAGGAGCTGGTGGCGGCCGACACCAAATTCTCCATGCAGGAAAAACGCTGAAAGCTCCGCCCACACGCTGCGGGAGATTCAGGAACAGACTTTAAGATAGCCGTGAAGCTGTTACTTCAGCGCTGGTCAAAACAAAGAGGATTTACAGGAATTTGACAGAATTTCATTGATGTGAACGGACAATGATTAAAATTATGAGAGCCCAAGGTGTGTGCGCTCGCTGGGGGTGGGGGTCGGAGTGGTCCGCGGTACACACGTGTCCGAACCGTGTCCCGAACTGTGGCTTCTGATCCGTACGGATCACGGATCATCCGTGATCCGTTACACCCCTATTATATAGAGTAGTTTTTAAACACTAACATAACTTTGTTATAAATAACCATAATGATAACTACCATCTTGTATCATTTCCATTTTATGTATGGTCTGTGTCTACACAAGGGGTGTCAAACTCAATCACGTTGAAACTTTAAAAACAACTTTTCAACATAATTATGAACTAGATATATAACAGTGCCTGTGATAATGCTAGTGTGAATGCTGTAAGATGAATTTAGCTGCTGAAGATGCTAGTGCTGATAGCTGTAGATACTGAAATTGATAGCTGAAAACACTGAAGCTGATAGATGAAAAAGCTGAAAGCCACTAAAACATTAGCTAAATGCCAAATAAGAATAAAAAACAAAAAAGCAGGTTATCCAAAACAGTTAGCATTTAGCTGAAATATTAACTAATCTCCTTAATAGCCCAACATTTTTTTTAAAAAGCCTAAATTAGCCAAAGCAATATTTAAAACTTTAAAACCGTAACTTTTAAACATATTTATGAATAATAAAAAGGCAAGAATATTATTCCAGAATAAAGCAACTTAAACCTTAAATAACTTTCAATATTTTACTCTCCATAAAAATATATTTTGTCAAAATTATATAAATTAGAAATAAGAGCAGGATAACATCGGGTCATTAATAACAATAAAATAAAATGATCTGGAGGGCCGGACAGAGTTACCCAGAGGGCCGGATCTGGTCCCTGGGCCTTGACTTTGACACATGTGGTCTACCATTGAAAACAAACAAAAATTCCCTTATCATGTGACAATAATGTAAAATATTTTGAAATGCAAAACTGAGACTGAATTGTTCCCACATGTATTTTAATTATTAAATAAATGTACAGTGCTTTGACACAACAAAATGCATCCTTAAAAAAACACCTCAGTTGTTTTAGAATGTATTCCTCTCATCAGTCAGTGTTTGGGATGTTAGTTGTAATACGCCGCTGCAATAAGAAGTAACATCTCCTTTTCAAAGGCCGGAGTTCTGTTAGCAATTTGATCTCCCTTTGTTATGAGTGTACACCTTCAATGAATTAAAAAAAGACTGTCAAGTTGAAAGTGAAAGCTGTTGATTTACCAGTTTATCTGCATTCTCCCTCTTAACTTCAGTTTAACCCTTTAACACCAGAGTGTTGGCTCCAGTGTTGATGTTGTTTCAATTGCTGTATTTCCTCAATGGATTCTGAAGCTGGAAACGTGGCTTTGCACTATGTGCAAATTTTAGAGCAGTGAAGTGTTGATTTGGCTTGTGTGGTATTAAGGTTATACCGTACACGTCGTTATCTAAAAATAGACACTGTATCATTTTCAATACAGTCATAAAAAATTGACTTATTAAAGAGATGATTTTAAAAAAATTTAATTACATGAATTTAATACTTGAAGCTGATTGTATGCTCAGTGGTACTTATTGGGGTTTGAATTTTCACATCTAAATAAATATTTTAATAAGAGATAATCTACTGGGGACAGGCGCATGAGCAAGTGACGAGAAGAAAGATGGAAAGTTGTCTAAAAAGAACACAACTTTCTCAGTTTGGGAGTACTTTGAGTTCCAAGTAAATGAGGAAGGAGAGCCCCTTCATCCTGATGAGGTTGTTTGTAAATTATGTATGAAAAAGGTGACCGGGAGAAATGGAAACACCTCTGATTTAAAAGAAGCAAATCCGCAGAAGCGCGAGCTGCAGCGGAAACGATAGCATAGTTTGGAGTCGAAGAGTCGTCTTCTCCAAATGTAGCAACTTGCCTGGAAGTATTTGTGTCTGCGCTAAAAGCCGTTCTGAGCACGTTTTCAGCACCGCGGGTAAAAAAGTGGTCGGACCGTTAAAGCCAAACAAAATAAATATGTTTCTTTTTCCTGTGAAAAATCTTTACATATACTGCTGTTTGAAAAAACATTTCTGGTTTGTGGCCCTTTATTTGCTCTTTACATCAACATGCTGCTATTTCAAATAAGTTCTGTTGTTTAATTTCATCAATCGGTGTTGTTAAAAATGGCTCTGACAGTGCCAGAAAAATAAATTGCATTACTTTCAAATAAAAATGGTTTATTAATCCAACTATTTCATGTTGTTATTCTGTCAGGGATAATAGGCAAAGGTGGACCCCAAAATGCAATGAGTCAGGATTTAGTTAAGTAAAGCAGTTTATTATGTCTGCAGTAAGGTCCTCCAAGCAGTAGGGGGAGTCCAAGGGTTCTTCTGAGAAGAGAGTCAAAGTTAGTATTTGTAAATCCAAAGAGAAGCGGAGGGAAACTCAACGCTTAATCCACTCCTTTAATAAAGCGAGGTCCATTAATCCATAAGAAAGGGAAACAGTCTCACCAGGGCGGCAGAAATATCCAGAGGAGAAGGCAAAGGGCGGCAAGACGTGGACGAAGCGAGGGTCAGCAACACGGAGATCAGAGTGGGTCCAAGACGGAGGTACCGAAGGGTGAAGGCAGGAGCAGGAATCCAGAGCGTGAGCAGGGTCGAGGACGAGACAAAACAGCAAGGCGTGCATACAGAGAACTTCAGGGAGTAGACAACAATCCAGTACTGAGTCTGGAGGGGAAGAGTCTTAAATAGAGGAGCGCGCAGGTGTTCAGAATGAGCAATCAGGCAGGTGAAGGTGGGGCAGAATCATGACATATTCTTTCATTAATTGTGCTTGGAATTTTGTTTCCTGTGGTGGAGGCAAGCCCAGCTGTTTGGTAAAGCCACTTAAGTGGTGCTTACAAGATTCGTCATTAGTCAAGGTAAGACTGTATACCGAGGTAAAATGTGGAGGAAAATTGACAGTATTAAAATGTCAATACCGCCCAAGCCTTGTGTTGATGCAATTAACGTAAACCAGCTGATTCTGACTCAGAGAAAAGCAGCTTCATGTCATTATCCTGCATAAAGTTGCTCAAAGTCTGAATGAGAAAAGATAAAAAGACGTTAGTTCAAAAAGCATGTTAAGGTTCAGAGTTTACAAAGAAGAGGAGTCAAAAGTGATGCAAAGCTTTAACCAAAACAAAAAAATCCTTCAAACCACCAAGAGCTGTACTTTTTCCAGTCTTAATTTACCCTTAAAAACCAGCTGTGGATTTCCCACCAGTTTGATAAGCTGGATATTTTTGCACTTTGTTTGCAAACAGTAGCAGGGGACAAGTTAATGAGTCAATGGAGACAAAGAATTGGGATTCATGAGTTAGTGATGTGACTCTGAAGTATTGAATAGTTTGTTTATGACTTGCACACAGTTCCCAGTCTAGCTGTATAATGACCCAGGAGAAGAACTTTGAGAAGAGGCTAACCCTTTAACCACGCCAGTGACAGGAAATAACCAACGTTTGTTCAACTACCATAACTCTTAAACTGTTTACGCAAATAAGGTAAATTCTGAAAAGGAGAAAAGCAATTTTGAGCCAATATGCAACACTTTATGTTTAGAGAACCTCGCAAAACCACTTTTCTTTGCATCAGATTCGGTTGGTTTACATTAATTACATCAGGGGTCACCAACCTTTTTGAAACTGCGGGCTACTTCATGGGTACTGACTCATACGAAGGGCTACCAGTTTGAAATAATACATTTGCTTAGTTCGCCTTTAGTTCTACATTATTAATAGTGAATAATGATACTTCTC
>NC_050517.1:5257377-5275393 GCF_002922805.2 Oryzias melastigma
AATAATCAAATATTCTCTGTGTCTCCAAGTGGGAAAGAGAGAAGGGGATGCCTCATTCTTTGTTATTAGCTGCATTTCCATTACACATTTGCGCAAAACTTTATGGAAATTTATGAATTAAAAAAAAAACAGATTTGAAATGACACTGGTTCCATTGAATTATATTTTTGTGATAAAGCACAAACAACTCACGCAATAAGTCATTAAAAACACGGCGATGAACGAGAACAAGTTTGTTTTTTTTTTGATTCACTAAAAGGGAGCATGTGGGTGACGTCACAGCTCTGTCTGGGGCGCGTGCAGCGCAGCTAGACTCAGGAGAGGGAGGAATCCTTTCAGTGGTAAAAAGAAAAAGCATTCTAACAGGAAAGAACCAGGACCTTTTTTTCTGTTTGAAAACACGACAACATAAATTCAAGTTTCTGTCACGGCGCACGTGCTCATGAGACTTCAGGCTCCAAGCTGCAAAAGTGCGTCTGTAGATGAAGCGATGAGGAAAGGAGGAGGAGCTGCTGCTGGGCGATTCCGTATATGACCCGCAATTTCTAAAGCGCTTTGAAGCTGCGGGACCTCTTGGTGCGCACGGCTGTACAGCGCTCATATCAGACGATTTAAAAAGAAAAAAAACATCTATTTTTAAGATGTTTTAATTTTTTATTCTTTATAAAGAAAGGTGTGATTTTAAGAAAAAATTGCATCACAATAAAATAAAATAATCGAGCAGCTTACAAGTGAGTTGTGCTATTTTTAGAAGAGACCTGCGGGCGACTGATGAGGTGCTCGCGGGCGACCTGTCGCCCGTGGGCGACGTGTTGGTGACCCCTGAATTACATGAACTGTTGAAGAGTTAATATTGGATTAGATCAGAAATGGTTTATTTCAAGCAATCAATCATGCATGTGCGACAGAAGTTTAGATCCATAAAGACTTGTCAAACACAGGATAACTAGGGACCAAATTATATATTGCTTCAAAGGGAGTGGGAGGAAACAAACTTATACAAACCCATCCAGGCTCGACCATATATTTTTCTTCACGTGAATGATCTTTTTCCATCTCATAACTTAAGATCCAATATTTATGTCTTTCCAACATAGATTTAGGTTAAGAGTCCTTAAGTAACAATAAATCACATGACATTATTCATTCTTGTTTGCTGTTCCATGTTGTCCAATCTTCTCTGCAAGAGGTAAAGTTGATGATCTCATTGTTCATTTCATGCCCTATCCCGTCTGATCTCTTCCACGAGTTCAGTGAGAGGTGTTAGTTTAGCCGGAGCTAACTCTGAGATATTTTGAGATTGAAATTGCCTAAAGATACCAAAGATGAAGAGAACTTGAAACTTGCGTCTGCTTGTAACCTGGAACTGGAAAAAAAACTAACAAAATGAGTAGTTCATAGAATGTTTACATTGAAGCTAAAGCTCCAGTGTTAAAAGGTTCAAATCAACTCAGAGAAAATCAGTTCTGCTATTTACTGCAACTCAGTCCAGGATAAGCAGTGAAATGGAAAAAGGCATAAAAGATAGTTATTACTGAATGTACAAAAGTAAGCCTAAAAGATTAAGTCTAGGAAGTAGCTTCTTTTTAAAATACTTCTGAAAAATATTTGTATTCCACAAAGACAACAGGTCATCCAGAAGTTGGATCTTGTGACTGCGCTTTGCAGACATGAATTGAGTCAATCTGAAATGTTACACCAAAGTAAAACTTAAAACAAATATAAAAGTAGAAAGTTGCTATTTGCAATAACTTTGTTTACAACCCCCCAATCACCAATCAAGCCTCCACATTCCGTTCCTGAATTTGAAGCCAACCCAGAAGGATCAAATGTTGCAGTACCTCAAAGAAATACCCACTGGAGGCCGGATCCAGAAAGGAAAAATGTTCCATCTTTTCAAAGTTCTAATTTACACCATAATATTAACTTCTGCAAAAAGTGGCTCAAAAAAGACTTTACATGTCTATAATGTTGAGTTGTTTCTAACTTAATGATGGGGTTTCTTGATCATATTTAAGCATTATTAGTCAAGTTTACTTTACTTCACGTGTTTACTGTCATATGTACCATTTATACAATGAAATTCTGACTTTGCTGTCAACAGTGAATGATAAAAATAAGGTAGCAAATGACAGTGTGACACTGTAAAAACTATTACACAATAAAATAAATAATGATTAAAAAAATAAAAGCTTTACAAAGCTTACAAACTTTTGAATATAAGAATAGGAACTTTACAGCACTAATAATGACATCAGTAATGACTTAATCGGATGGGTTGTTAAAGTGACATGTTTCAAGTAAAGTGACAGAGTATGACAGAACGTTTACAGATTGTTGTGGGGTTTGGACATTGTGCAATATCTACAAGCTTGTGATTTGGGGATTTGACACTCTAAGTCGTTGTTACCACTTTATAATTGCATGTATTGTTGTTATTGGAAATCACTCCCAATAAATCCCCTTCCAAAGTGACTCCACTCAAACTGCTGTTTGTCTGACCGAGTTGTTTGCTCTCAATTATTTTCCAGAACTGTTATCTGATCCAGAGCTGATGGAAGAACATTATATCACATTTGTCCTCGCCTGAGACAAAGCACAACTAAAAACACATTTTTCAAAATAAAAAACAATTCCCCTTTTGAACATGTTTCCAGCTTGCATTCATGAGTTCATGAGGGACTGATCCATCAAGTGCATTCGTACAGAGAGCCAGCAAACTATGGTCCAAGTTCAGTTGGCGCACAGTCACAAAAACAAAACAAAACAAAAAATGTCTGGTTGCTAAATGCCCTTCTTTGCTTTAAATAGTTTTTGCAGCTGGGAGTTGTCTGAAGTGAAGGATGGGAAAGCAGAAGCTGCTGGCAGCGAGGTGGACAATGACAGGCCATGAGGACCGGAGAGTCCTGGAGGCCATGTTTTTGGAGGTGGAAGGACCACTTTAGGGTGCTAGGGATCTTCCTGTCTACATTATTCTCAGTCACTAAGTCTTTAAGAATACATACATATATGCTTCTATATCATCTTCCATTTTCTTTAGGCAGCTTCTGTTGTTTATACGAATATAAAAGGTTAAAGATGTTGACTTTGACAGTCAACTTGAGAAAGTGTCACGGCTGGCATAACTTGTCATCATCACGTGCTCGATGTGGGCATAACAAGCCTAAAAGACCTGTGGGGTCCATCTAACCAACTTCTGTCTGCTTGCAGTTTGTCAAGTTGGCCAGTGGAAGTGATAAACTGTCCCAGTAAAAAGAGAAAACAATTGTGGGTGGATGAGAGTGAATGTGACCATATTTAAATAGACATGACAAGCTGGAATATGTTGAGAGAGTCATATTGTGCTTACTAAGCTCTACTGTAGTTTGTTTGCTCTCACAGATGGAAAAGCTACCGCACATACTGTATGGGGTCAACCAGCCTTCCTGTTTCTTGGGAGCAATGTCACACATCAATTTATGTGTTGTAACAGGAATTCCCATGGTGTCCAAAAAATACAGATGATCTGAGTTTGTAGAAAATGCAAAACATTAGTGAACCAAACGAGTCCTTCTGTCTGAAAATGAGGCAGTCCTGCAGATTGCCACACAAAATTGTAGTCAAAGTTCCTGTTCTGCTTTATAGCAGATTTGAGACCCTCACTGTTTTGGTCAAACAAAACGGAAGACTTTTGGATAAAAATACAATTATTCATGTAGTGAAGAGGGCATTAGGACACAGTGGGTTGGTAATGGAAGGTCCTCTGTACCAATGCAAGTAGTTCTGGGGAAGTGGCCATCACTCCCTGTGGCGTTGCACTTCTTCTTGACCTCTATGTTGCCCACTTCTTCTGAATACAGCCTGGCGAGCCGCAGGTCTGAAAGATTTCTTTGATCATGCTGGAACTCCCAGACACCCATGGATTCAAAGGAAAAAAGGCATTCTAAATTACAAGTTTGTTGTGCCCGTTGAGCCACTGTTTTTACTTAGTGAGTTTTTATTTTATTTATTATTTTTAATTTTGTGGTTCTGCCCTTTATTTACTACTATTTGGGGGCCCTTTTAAACTTTTAATACCTGGCACTTTAATACCACGAGACCTTATAGGCAGTGGATTTAAGTTGGAATCTGGAGCCCCCCTTTTATCTTGTGTGTGTCTTTTTTTATTGAAGTTCATTTGTGTTTTGGTTCTAGTTTTGTTTCCCCTCTGGTTCATCAATACCTGCTGATTTGGGTCTAATGCCTTCTGTTTTTGTTATATAAATACTGTAAATCATTGCAGTTGAGTTTCCAAGTAGCAGGATGGTTTCTGCCTCCTCAAGTTAAAGCTGGAAGCCCGCATTTTTTAAGTGCAGTCAAGTTCTCGTAGAGTTTCAGAATTGTTTCAGTGCTAGTTTATTTTACTTTTTGAAACAGAAAAAACAAATCTTTTTTTTCCTAAACTAGGGCTGCCATGATTAGTCTACTAATCAATGACTAATCGACTATTAAAATAGTCAATGACTAATTTAATAGTCGATTAGTCGTTACTTTACATTAAATGAAGTCAGAGTGTAGTAAAGTTGAAAGTTATAATGGCATTCTGCTAGATTTTTGGACTATTTTGGCATTTATTAAGGTTTTTTTAAGGCTATTTTGGAGTTTAGCTAATATTTCAGCTACATGCTAGCTATTTTGGCTAACCTAGGATTTTTTTCAGTTTTTAGGCTAATTTGGAGTTAAGCTAACATTTCAGCTACTTGCTAGCTGTTTTGGCTAATTTAGGCTTTTGGTTTTTAGGCTATTTTGGAGTCTAGCTAATATTTCAGCTGTGTGCTAGCTATTTTGGCCAATTTAGGCTTTTTTTTAGGCTATTTTAGAGTTTAGTTTATATTTCAGCTGCATGCTAGCTGTTTTGCTAACTTAGGGTTTTTCAGCTTTTTTTTAGACTAATTTGGCATTTAGCTAATATTTTAGCTGGCTATCAACTTCAGGGATTTCAGCTATTAGCTTCAGCATTATTAGCTTTCAATTTCAGCATCTTCAGCTATCAGCACTAGCATTGTCAGCGGCCAAATTCAGCTTACAGCATTCACACTAGCATTATCACAGGAAAAAATAATAAGTGATTAGTCGACTATTAAAATAATTGTTTGTGGCAGCACTATTCTAAACATACTCCATCCTTCCTGCACATGCTCAGTTGAACTTATTTGCAGATTCATTGTGTTTCTCTGGATTACCACTTTAGTTCATAATGTTATCACTTCTGAAACATGTTTACAATATAGCTTTACATTTAGTTATAATTTTTTTTTAATCATATCTGAGTTGTTATTTTTATTATTTGTAATCCTTGTTGCCTGAATGTTTTACTTAATTATGCATTTAGATATCTACTCTTGTCTCTGCCTGCCTGCCAACCAAAACACTCAATTCTGTCATCTGTGACCAAGAATTCCTGCCTGCTCTAAAATGCTTCCACTTCAAGACACTTATCAATTTAAAGTCCCAGTCCAACCATATTTTTTCCATCGTAAAATCATTCCACATCATCTTTTAATTATGATAATGAAGTTTTTAGTCAAAATCATAAAAACCTTTGTCATTTTTAAGACATGTTTTATGTACAGCAGCAGTAGCTCATTACAAATACAATTCTGGTTTGTGGGTGGGACTGTTGACGCGGAGTGATCTGCCCCCTCCCCACCGCTAAGACCTCTGTTTGGACCCTCATGTGCTAGCTTATAGCCTCAAACTAAGATTAGCGGCACAGCATAATAACAAGCAGAATTGGATCAATGCAGTCGTTCAGTTTTGAGCCAGAATCGCAATGCACTACAACAAAAGTGTTGAACGCTTCATCATGTTATAAACAGTGTAAATGATTTTGTTCTTCCTTCTGCTCTCTACTTTTGTTACTATTTTCCTTTTGCTTTCTAACAGTTGTTTAGCCCTCACGCTATCTTTGGGATCCAGATGACCCAACCCTTACATTGACGTGTTATCTCTCCCATGACAAAGGAAGACCATCCATCCATCCATCTTCTTCCGCCTCATCCGGGACCGGGTCGCGGGGGCAGCAGTCTAAGCAAAGATGCCCAGACTTCCCTCTCTCCGGCCACTTCTTCCAGCTCTTCTGGAGGGACCCCGAGGCATTCCCTGGCCAGCCGAGAAACATAGTCTCTCCAGCGTGTCCTGGGTCTTCCCCGGGGCCTCCGCCCAGTGGGACATGCCCGGAACACCTCTCCAGGGAGGCGTCAGGAGCCATCCGGACCATATGCCCGAACCACCTCAACTGGCTCCTCTCCATGCGGAGGAAAAGCGGCTCTACTCCGAGCTCTCTCTGGGTGACCAAGCTCCTCACCCTATCTCTATGGGAGCACCCAGCCAGTCTCCTGAAAAAACTCATTTCAGCCGCTTGTTGTCGGGATCTCGTTCTTTCGGTCACGACCCAGAGCTCATGACCATAGGTGAGTACTAGAACGAAGATCAACCCTTAAATCAAGAGCTTTGCTTTCTGGCTCAGCTCTCTTTTCACCACAACGGACCGGTACAGCGACCGCAAAATAGCGGATGCAGCTCCAATCCGCCTGTTGATCTCACGCTCCGATCTTCCCTCACTCGTGAACAAGATCCCAAGATATTTAAACCCCTCCGCCTGAGACAGGAACACTCCACCCACCGAAAGTGGGAAAACTACCTTTCTCCAGTCAAGAACCATGGCCCCAGACTTAGCGGTGCCGACCCTCATCCCAGCCACTTCACATTCGACTGCTAACTGCTCCAATGCCTGCTGGAGGTCCTGGCTTGATGGAGCCAACAGAACAACATCATCTGGAAAGAGCAGAGAGGAAATCCTGTGGTCCCCAAACCAGATCCCCTCTGGCCCCTTGCTGTGCCTAGAAATTCTGTCCATAAAGACTATGAACATAACCGGTGATAAAGTGCAGCCCTGCCGGAGTCCAACATGCACTGGGAACAGGTCTGACTTACTGCCGGCCATGCGAACCAAGCTCCTGCTCCGGTCGTACAGAGACCGGGCAGCCCTGAGTAAGGCTCTCCGGACCCCATACTCTCAGAGCACCCTCCACAGGACACCACGGGGAACGTGGTCGAACGCCTTCTCCAAATCCACAAAACACATATGGACTGGATGAGCGAACTCCCACGAACCCTCCAGCTCTCTGAAGAGGGTGTAGAGCTGGTCCACTGTTCCACGACCGGACGGAAACCGCACTGTTGTTCTTGGATCTGTGGTTCGACTATCGGACGGACTCTCCTCTCCAGTACCCTTGCATAGACTTTCCCAGGAAGGCTGAGGAGTGTGATTCCTCTGTAGTTGGAACACACCCTCCAGTCCCCCTTCTTGAAAAGGGGAACCACCAACCCAGTCTGCCAGTCCAGAGGTACGGTTCCCGTCTGCCACGCAATGCTGCAGAGACGTGTCAACCAAGACACTCCCACAACATCCAGAGACTTGAGGTACTCAGGGCGAACCTCATCCTCCCCCGGAGCCTTGCCACCGAGGAGCTCTTTGACTACCTCAGTGACCTCAGCTTCGGTGATGGACAGTTCCACCTTAGTGTCCTCAGCCTCTGCTTCCTCAACAGAAGGCGTATCAGCAGGGTTGAGGAGATCCTCAAAGTATTCCTTCCACCGCCCGACAATGTCCCCAGTTAAGGTCAACAGATCCCCACCTGCACTGGAAATGGTGCCTGCAGAAAACTGCTTTCCCCTCCTGAGTCGCTGGATGGTTTGCCAGAATCTCTTTGAGGCCAACCAATAGTCCTTCTCCATGGCCTCACCAAACCCCTCCCAGGGCCGAGTTTTTGCCTCCAACACAGCCCGTGCCGCTGCCTCTAGAGTCCCACAAGCCAGCCAGGCCTGATAGGACTCCTTCTTAAGCTTGACGGCATCCCTTACTTGCGGTGTCCACCACTGGGTTTGGGGGCACCAGAGACCTTGCGACCGCAGCTCCGGAAAGCAGCAGAGACAATAGAAGTGGAGAACATAGTCCACTCGGACTCAATGTCACCAACCTCCCTCGGTACCTGTTTGAAGCTTTCCCGGATGTGGGAGTTGAAGACCTCCCTGACGGAGGGCTCAGCCAGACGTTTCCAGCAGACCCTTACAGTATGTTTTGGTCTGCCGAGTCTTTCCGGCCTCCTCCCAAGCCAACGAAACCAACTCACCACCAGGTAGTGATCAGTGGACAGCTCTGCCCTCCTCTTTACCCAAGTGTCCAAAACACACGGCCGGAGATCGCCTGAAACAACTACAAAGTCGATCATCGATCTCCTACCTAGGGTGTCCTGATGCCAGGTGTATTGATGGACACCTTTGTGTTCGAACATGGTGTTTGGTATGGACAAACTATGACGTGCACAGAAGTCCAACAACTAAACACCGCTCGGGTTCAGGTCAGGGAGGCCATTCCTACTGATCACGCCCATCCAGGTGCCACTCTCATTACCCACATGGGCATTGAAGTCCCCCAGGAGGATGACGGAACCTCCCGTTGGGGGACTTTCCAGTACCCCTCCAAGAGACACCAAGAAGGCCGGGTACCCCGAACTGCTGTTTGGCCCGTAAGCCGAAACCGCATTCAGAGACCTGTCCCACACCCGAAGGCGAAGGGACGCGACCCTCTCCTCCACCAGTGTGAACTCCAACACTTGGCGGCTGAGCTGGGGGCTCACGAGTAAGCCCACCCCAGCCCCCCGGCTCTCACCATGGGCAACTCCCATAGACTGTATATAAAATAACTGGAAAAAGCAAACCCCCCTACTTCCGTGTTCCATATAGGAAGTACCACTGGGTTTCAAAAAGGCCAAAGTCCCATTGACTTACATTGGGAAACAGACAGTTATTTCTCTGTCATTTTATACGTCAGCATAATCATTCTTCCTCTGCTGTTTTCTGCTTAACTTCTTTTTTCTAATCCTAATTTTTTTTTAAAGATTTTTTTCCATTATCACAAGTTATTAGAGTTATAAATTGACCAATCAGATGGCTCAATAAGCGTTTGTGGGTCTGACGTCGACCGTCTGGGGCGTTTGATTGACACATGACGGGTAGCCAATGGGAGCAGACTTCATCAATGCCGTCCGTGAAGACCTTTTAACACCTACTTTACAATTCAATACTTTACCAATCATTGTCCTGCTGTTGTTTTCCTCAATGGAATGTACCGATGCAGCAGTTTGAAACAACAAGAGGCGCATGCTGTCGACATTTTTAGATGAGGATTTACTCTGTAGAAATAGATTTCACTCTGAGGTTATGTGCTTTGGACTTTTTTGTTTGTTTAACGTTCGTTTTTCTTTATTTCACTGTTTTGATTGTAGCTTATAAATTATACGTTGCGTATATGCGCATAAAATCACCAAACAAAGTTTCATATTCGCTGCACTTTTCCAGCTTCAGCCTTAATTAGACGCAGCCGTCTGAGGAGCGCCAGAGAAACATTAAAGGACCTTATGGTATTTTCAAACAGAAAGAAGATCCAGCTGTTCACTTGTTAGGATGGTTATTTATTTTAAATACAGCTGAATGCGCTTCTCACCTGCATCTGATCAGACGGTAACGTGGCCGCGCATGTGAAGAGACGAGTTGCGGCGCGCGCGCGACGGGGACGCGCCGTTTTGCAGCGACGTCACCAAATGGTCCTTTTATCTCAACAAAAAGGAATAAATGTAAGTAAATCCCAAAGGACCGCTTACAGAATCAAATGTTGGAATGGTTCTCCCTCAAAGGCTTGAACAATGACTTGTACAATCAGCCCAGTCTCAGTAAAATGCGTACATATTCCACGATTTGGGAAAAAACGAACAATTTGCTTTTCTAACCCTAACCATAACCATAATCCTAACCTTAACCAGGAACGACGTCATTTAGAAAAGAGCCGGAGGATTTCTGACCACGTGATCAAAACGAAACCTAAAAAGCCATTCTCCCTTGCCGCCGTTATTGAAGCTGTTTACATCCCGCGGTCTCGTGGTAGAGGCGTGGAAAGAGGCGGACGGTTGCAATAAACTCACTCCTGATTGGGGACAGTACTTCCTGTAGATTCCATGACTCAGCCATGACTCAGACCAATCGCTGGAGATGGGTTGCAAATAGCGGTATCCGTTTCAGGAATTGACGGTGAAAGCGCCGGCTTACTTTCGCGAGGAGAGGAAGTAATGCATTACCAATGGGGGACCTCATTGCTCGCTCAGTCCATTATTTTTACAGTCTATGGCAACTCCAGAGTGGTAGAGAGTCCAGCCTCTCTCGAGGGACTGAGTTTCAGAGCCCAGGCTGTGCGTGGAGGTGAGCCCAACTATATCTAGCCGGTATCTCTCAACCTCTCGCTCAAGCTCAGGCTCCTTCCCTTCCAGAGAGGTGACATTCCATGTCCCAAAAGCCAAATTCCATGACTGGGGTTTGGGCCGCCGAGGCACTTGCCTTCGACTGCCACCCAAACCACAATGCACCGGCCCCTTCAGAGCTCCCCTGCAGGTGGTGGGCCCACTGGGGAGTGATCCCACGTCGCTCCTTCGGGTTGGACCCGACTGGGGCCCATGGGAGAAGCCCCGGCCACCAGGCGCTCGCCTACGAGCCCCAACCCCAGGCCTGGCTCCAGGGTGGGGCCCCGGTGACGCCAATCCGGGCGACGTAGCGGAATCTCTGCTGTTGTCACTCATAAAGGGGTTCTGAACCGCTCTTTGTCTTGCTTGTCACTCAGGACCTGTCTGCCATGGGAGACCCTACCAGGGGCAGAAGCCCCCGACAGCATAGCTCCTGAGATCACCCAAGCACTCAAACCCCTCCACGACGTTAAGGTGGCGGTTCAAGGAGGGGTCATTGGACACCAATGAAGATCAAAAATCATTGATAAAAAAAGTTCAACACACTATCTTGTGGGGTCCAGAAGACCCCTCTCCCAACGTCCCTAGGATAGCAGCAGGGTCACATACATGTTCTCCTTGTCTGATTGCTATTTCCTTAGTGCTGCAATTACAAGCTTACCTTTTTTATTTTATTTTGCTACGGATGTTCCTGTATTTCTGTGTTTATCTTTCTATCCTGTCCTCTAAAATCCCAAAAGCTCACAGCTTTTACTGAGTCTGGTTCTTCTAGATCAGGGGTGCTCAAACTTTTTTGCTTAAAAGGCCAAAATCTAAACGGAGTCCGGGTCTGTGGGCCAACTACAATACTTTTTTGCATGTCATGAAATTGAAGGAGAAAATACAGAATATGTTTTTTTTAATCTGCATTCAGTAAGACAACACACATGAATAAGAATAAAAAGTAAGAAACATTAGTCTTTGAAACCTTTAACAGCAAGACCTCACTGACCATTTTTAATTCAAAAACAAGAGTAATCTAAACAAACTTTCTTCCAATGAAAACAGCAAACTGTGATCTTAAAGAGAGACGTGGAGATGGTCTTCTGACTTTATCCGTTTGCCATCATCTCTCCATCTTGGCTAGCTAAAAAAAGCAGCTAAAAGCATCAGTAGTCTCTTGGGAATTTCTAACACATAAAAATGACTCACTAGGGGGTCATTTCACCCATAACCACAGGCAAAGAAAGTTCTGCCAGCGCCACCCGGAGGCCGAAAGTATGTTACAGACATAGAGTTTTGGAACATCATAGACAATCAATGGGAAACGGGTAAGAGGTTTTAACTAAACCCTCCAAGGTTTCTGCAACCACCACTTGGCGGGCCAAAATGTAACCTTTGGTGGGCCAAATTTGACCCGCGGACCCCAATTTGGGAACACATGTTCTAAAGGATGTCTTCTTATGTTCCATTTAAAATAAGCCCACTCCACTGTCACCCATTTCTTCCTCAGTACAGGGATTAACCACACACAAACTTTAAATATAATCTGTTAACCAGTCATAAAGGTTATTGATCAGATGTAGTTGAGACAATTTTGTCTGATCTGGAGTTATGCGGCTTCCACAGAGTCTTGTTTGGTTTGTTTCTTGCCTTTTGTGTTGCACCTTGAGATATTGCATCTGAAATGATGCTTCATAAATGAACTAAAATGAATTCAACAGAATCGAAGGAAAGGGATGCACAAACACTAAATTAACAAACAGATGACAGGATTTGAACCCCTCTCTGATACTTCAATGAGAAAATGTGGATGACTTTCACCATACAGTTTGTAATGTTATTCCTTTATATTTTGGGCAAAAGATCAAGAAAGAAACCACACTGGTAAAATACTTCTTGTAAATTATGACATATCACTTAAACTTGAACATCGAATTAGCAAAATGTCCATAACCAAACGTGAACAAATTATTTTAATACAGAAACCTTAAGCCTCAACAGTTGTGTTTTGCCATCTATCAGTTTTCAATTTGTTACTTTCTGGACATTCATGTCTGCTGTAATTACCTGAAAACATAGATGCAAACTCTGTGGCCAGAACTTGTTCTGCTTCCAAAAAGAGGCTGCCAAGTCTTTCCATATGTCATCCGTTAGGGAATCATTTTTAAGAGCAGCTATCTGTAATGGCAACAGTGTTGACAGGAGTTTTTGTAACTCCAACACAGTTTCAGATGGGTATAATTTATCCATTTATAGGCTGATTGTTGTTAGGGAATGTACAGGGACATATAGGAGAAAGTGTAAATGTAAAAAGTCTTGTTTAGCTTCATTGCATTCATACACAAATCTTCTTTTATGTTTGTTACTTATTCCCACTAAACATTTTGAATTGAATTGAAATTGTTTATGTTAAACAATCAAACAAGAATGCATGTGAAGGACAATCAACAGAAATATATTTTGAGTATATTTTGAGACCAATTGTGACGTCTTTGAAACCACTTTTTTGCGCATGTAGCTTCATTATCTTAATTAGTGCTCTGATGTCAAACACTGGTGGCATACTTAAATGATTACATAGTTTTAGCGAAGTAAATGGAATTAATGACAGTTGACAGTTTTATGTGCTTAAATACATATTCAATCTGCTCTTTTTTATGCATTGCCATAATCATTTGATGATTTTTTTTATTTTAAATTTACTTGTGTAACTTTTTTGTTTAATTATTTTAATTTTTTTTTTTTTTTTTTTTTTACGTGAATTGAGGTGATCTGAAATTCCGCGGGGTGATTCGAGCAGCAGAGGCGGCGGACCGGTTTAGCAGCAGCAGTTCAAATATCCAAGCTTTGGCAGGTCGCCGCATGGTATCTGCCAATCAGGAACTCAGCTTTGGGCACGTGATGTTTTCAGTGACTCGTAAAGCGGGTGGAATACTAATCCAACGCTAGTGTTTCTGTCCTGAACTTCCATCTATTTCCTTAACCCACTTGGGCTGAACTCATCCGTCTACTGTTGGGTGAAGGTGGGATACACTCTGGACAGACTGCCAGCCTTTCCCCGCGGTGGCTCTATGGCTGCAGCTATTCAGCCTCCCGGGAGCCAGCAGAGCTCACTCGCTCGATATGCTGGCAGACAGAGAGCCGCTGCTGGGGTGTGGAAGCAGCCGGTACGGACCTCCTGAACCTTGTGATATATTGCTTATTTTAATTAAGATAATAATAAAAGAAAATCCCTCTATTATTATTTATGTTTTTACTTTTCCCCTCACGGGTTAATTTGAGACATTGATCTGTCAAACTCAATCACAGAGACACAGAAACACTGCAGAAGCGGCTGCCATACAGACACAGCCGCCGGAGTGAGAGTGAAATAGCTCCTGTTAAGAGTGATGACACGAACCCAGACATATACTGTAGATGTAGAACTCTTCACACCAGATAAACCTGATCTCTCAACATCATGTGTCTTCCTTACATTCTAATTGAGATATCCACAGACACCGCTCCATGAACACCGCTCCATGCTGGTTTGGGTTCTTGCCTGCTTTCTCTGAGCCTCCTTATCCTTTGGAACACCTGGGCAAGCCCAGTCCTTTAGGTAAAGATATACCAATGAAAGTAATCAGGATTGCTTGAGCAACTTGTTGCCTCTTTTTGTTTGTAATCCTACAACCTCCTGTTTTCATTTAACTATTCTCCGTCTATACTGCAATTTTCCTTGCTTGTGCCCTTGTCCCTCATCTCAACTTTTACAAATTAATAACAAAAAAAACAAACAACAACAACCGGATTACATAATTATGCAAAACAGTGAAATGAAGTAATTAAGTAGGGGTGGGATTATATAAACACTTCTTCCCACTCCTTTTCAAGCAATCAATGAAACTCTGCTTGACTTTAGTTAATTATCACAAAAAATTAATGAACCAGATGTGACATAAGTGTTTTATTTTTGTTTGTTTTCTATTTTCTAATCAATGCATTTAATGTTTTCTGTAATGACTTTGAAATAGTTGTGTGCTTTGTCCTGTATTTTTCAATCTATGCTTGAAATAAACCAACCAACCAATCAATCATTCAATCAACTATCCCACCTTCCCTATCTTTTCTGTCTTCCATCCAGTCCAAACAGAAAAGTACACAAATATTTTAAAAACAATGTCTAGCCTTAGATGCAAAAGGGCTTCATACAACATAAGGTTTTATTTTTGTTTGTTTTCTAATTTCTAATTAATGCATTTAATTGTTTCTGTAATGACTTTGAAATAATTGTGTGTTTTGTCCTGTATTTTTCAATCCATGCTTGAAATAAACCAACCAATCAATCATTCAATCAACTATCCCACTTTGCCTATCTTTTCTGTCTTCCATTCAGTCCAAACAGAAAAGTACACAAATATATTAAAAACAATGTCTAGCCTTAATACAAAAGGACTTCATACAAATACACACCTCGTGTGTCTGAAGCAACCTTTACTGCTATTGTACTGCTGTTCCTCTGAGCAACAATGCATGACAACGCTAGACATTTTAAACTGATTAAGAGGATAAGTACACTGTGGGCATTGCTCTTTTGCTTGTGACTAGATTAATTTGCAGTCCCAAGGCATGGCTAAAACTGTCATGAATCAGTCCCTTGTCTCCCCTTCCGGCCTTCAGCGGGAACTATCTCCAGAGTTCTAGCACTTCCTGGTTCTCCACACTTACCATCAGACCCTGCTGTCCAGGACAGGAGCTTCACAGCTGGTTCCCATCAGTAATCACTCCCAGCAGTATTTAGCTCTGCTCAGTGCGAAGTCTTGTTTTTGCCACTCACTGAGCGTTCTCATCCTGACCGGAACTTCTGGTTCATCTGACCATGCTTCGTCTGCCGCCTGCCCTGACCCTCGCCTGGACTCTGACCACTCTGGCTGTTCTCTGATGCCCTCATGCCTGCCTGCCTGACCCTGATTTAGCTTTGTGGACTTTTAGCTGTGCATCACACCTGTTGCCATGTCTGTGCCAAATAGAACCTGCTGCACTTGGATCCAGACCGTTTACCTGTTTCTAAGCCAAACCCTGTCAATATGTTGGAATTTGAAATCAATTTTATTGAAAAACCAAAATATTTCAAACTTTACCCTGATAGGTATTAGAAATTCGGTCCTATTACACTGATAATGTGAAACACCAGATCGATAAACAAAAGTTCTGTAATTTGTTCCATTTAAAATTATTAATTTTTATCACATTAAAAATTTGGGTTCATTGTTTACTCAACTTAAAAATTGTATTTAATAAGAACAAATAATTTTAAATGGAACAAATTACAGAGTTTTTGTTAATTGGTCCAAAATTTTACTTTTTACCGTCCATGTATATAAGGTGTTTATCTATACTATGTTTAATGGATATATTAACTACATTTTACAAATCCACTCATGTAAAAAAGCTTAATTTTATTTGAATAAATACTGCAATTACCGTATTTTCCGGACTATAAGTCGCGGTTTTTTTCATAGATTGAATGTCCCTGCGACTTATACTCCAGTGCGACTTATATACGAATTTTTAATGATGAGATATGGACCGTAAGTCTAGAGTGCCCTCTTATGGTGATCTATGCAATTACTTTATTTACTTTAGTTATTCAGACGTGACACAGAGGACGAAGAATTTAACAGATTTAGTGATATGGAGTGAGATTGCGTGCAAATAATTACAGTAAAGATACAAAGTTGATGAGTCTATAGTTAAATAAAACTGTTATGTTATATAAATGCTACACCTTTTCGTTTTTTTCATGATGCTAATATGTGAATATGTGTTGACACATATTCAGCCTGTTTTCTATTCACTTATGAATGTTATAACTTACCTTCCAGGATGATGTAATATAGTTTTTTTCAACCAGTTTGTAAAATAAATTACTTGAAAAAAATGCGACTTATACTCCAGTGCGACTTATGTATGGTTTTTTCTTCTTCATTATGCATTTTTTGGCCCCTGCGACTTATACTCCGGTGCGACTTATAGTCCGAAAAATACGGTATGTCTGGTTAAGTGACATGTAATCAATGAGGAAGATCGTTTGACTTTTGAGTTGTGTCATGTTTAAAAAAAAATAACTGAAGCCATATTACCGTATTTTTTTTCCTAAGTTTTGAACTGTGCAGCTTATATAAAGGTGCGGCTGTTTTGTGGATTTGTCTTCCACCGCTAGGGGCGCTCCAACCGGAAGTAGAATAAAAAATAAAAGACACAAAATCAATGCGAAGCGGGAAAGCAAACGCTATTTTTTTCTTTAGCAGTTAGATCACACTCAATAAATTGTTAATCAGGAATTATTTTCAAGGCATCTCTCAATCATCATGGAAACCACTCGGAGAACTTCATATGATGCAAGTTTTAAGTTGAAGGCCATTGAGATTGCAACCCAGGAAGGAAACCGCGCTGCTGCACGTAAGCTTAGCATAAATGAATCAATGGTGAGACGCTGGAGGCGGCAACGGGAAGAGCTCATGCAATGCCAAAAGTCACGAAAAGCTTTCAGAGGACATAAAAGCAGATGGCCTGAATTGGAAAATGTCCTGGAGGACTGGGTAAACACACAGAGAGCGGGTGGCCGAGGTGTATCCACTGTACAAATCCGACTGAAAGCCAAAACAATCGCCCGCAAAATGAAAATTGACGATTTCAAAGCGGGGCTGTCATGGTGTTTCAGAGTTATGAAACGTAAAAACTTGTCCATCAGGGCACGGACCACCGTCTGTCAGCAAATCCCCCCCGACTACCAGGAAAAATTGGAAAACTTCCACAAGTTCGTCGATTAAAAAAAATACAAGAAAACTCAATCGGACAGCATAAGGCCCACATCACAGATTCTGTGAAAGCAGCGATCAAGAAAACTAACTCCATCCCAGCTGTGATTCCTGGAGGTACAACAAAGTATTTGCAGCCGCTTGACATCAGCGTGAATCGGGCATTTAAAACGGCACTCCGGGCTGAATGGGAGACTTGGATGACAGCGGTGAAAAGTTGTTCACAAAAACCGGCCGCATGCGAAAAGCATCATTTTCTGATGTTTTTCAGTGGATCCTAACAGCGTGGAGTGCTGTGAAAGAATCCACCATTATCAACGGGTTCCGAAAGGCAGGACTGCTGCGCACGGAGAGCGGCGCACCTTCAGAGCCAACTTCAGCGGAGGAGGACACAGAGAGCGAGACGGATGGAGATAGGTGTGATAACGCGCTTCTGAGGCTGTTCAACTCCGACACCGAAGAAGAAGACTTCATGGGTTTCAGTGAAGACGATTAAAGTGACTTGTGGTTTCAAACACGGGAAAAATTACGGTAAATAAATACCGTCTTGGTTGCGTTCAGTTTTAATGAGCAAAGTTGCTGCCGTGTTAAAAGGCACTGTTCACAAAACACCTGTTCAAGTACATACATGTACATTTTCAGTAAGAAATCGTTCTGTACATGCAGTAATTATTACATTTTTTAACATAAACATCTGTGGCTTATGGACCAGTGCGGCTTGTGTATCATTTTTTTTATTTTATTTTTTTAAAATAGAGTGGGTGCGGCCTATATACAGGTGCGCTCTATCGCCCTACGGTATAGTTCACTATTAGGTGACAAGTATGGGAGTTCCCATATTTAATACAAGTAAGGATGTATACAACTAGCTTTCAAAAGTATTCATAACACTGTCAACATTTATGGAAATTACAACAGAAA
>NC_050517.1:5275455-5302088 GCF_002922805.2 Oryzias melastigma
GAATATTGCCTTTAAGGAGGACAGGCCTTGTCTCATTCACAACTGATCATTGAGTTGTCATTTTATGATCTCAAATTTGTCAGGTTTGTAGCTCCTGCCAAATGCAAAGCCATGGATTAGTAAGATCACAGTCATCATGGTTATGACCAAGAAGCAAAGAATCTGGCTTCAAAATCCTCTAATCCAAACCAGTGAATCACATGATGATTCACATTTCTCTGTTTTCAGTCACGAGTAAACTGGTGATGTGTCCTTGTGGCATGGTGGTGAGGTTCGGTACTCAAGGGGTTCACAAGTCGAATAAGGGGATGATATTAGTTATGTCTCAACTCTAGCAGTCAAGAGCTGCTGTGCAGCTCATTTTCCACTTGTTCCCGCCCCACAGTGATTACCTCTATCTAGAGAGTTAAGAAAATTTATACTTGGAAATTATTTGATTTGAGTTATAAGCAGAAAGTGTTGGAAAACAAACAAGCAGTGGCTCTTTAGTACCGTCATTGACTTAAAGCTAAGAGAGCAAGACTGGTCCTTTACACCGTGGTTAAAAAGTAAATGCAGAAATTATGGTCTTCAATTACTTTTTGCAAACTTTTTTCACTTTCAGAAGTACTACCTGAAACAGAGGTTGTGGAGATAAACAACTTTTTAGTTCATTGGATTTTTTTCTTAGCCAAGGCCTTGCATTTGCTTGCCAGCTGCATTAAACAAAATACCCAAAGCCAAGTCTCTGTAAACTACAAGAACTGGAGCTTCCAGGAATTACCCTCTTAAATTCTCTTGCAGAAAGATCTAATGGAATTAAGCAAACCACAGTGCACAGTTTCACTGTTCCAAGCTCTTTAAATGGAAACTGTTTTTTAAAGCTTGAAAATCCCAGGATAAGGATTTTAAACTTTTATTTTATCTTATTTTATTTTTTTGTATCTGTACCTGAATAAATATTTGCCTGTATTATTTTGCAAAATGTTACATTAAAGCATTGGGAAACTTCATGCTAATTCATGCTAATCTGATCGACATTATATCATCTGTGATGTGACTGCAGATAAATCTGATCACCAAGAACTCTTTAATTGATCTTATGATTTATTGATCATGTTAGTGTTAAATTATTTTTAGCAATTGATTTGGATGCAATTACCAGCTCAACTTCAAAATTTGCCAAGACAAAAGAACTGCCAAATTTTGAAAACATTAACTTTTTGTCATTTAATCTGATAGATGAAATTAGAATTTGGTGAATAGTTGAACCTCTGATCCAGGAACAACACCACGGTTTTCTTTCCTGTGCGTGGAACAGTGCTCAAGCTCCACAGCTCTAATGTGTTGAGAGGGTGTGGTGTCTCAGGAGGATGTGTTATGAGTATGGGGTCAGAGATTCTTATAGAAGGCTGTCTGGTCTCTGTATGACTGGAGCAGCAGTTTGGTTTGCATAGCCGGTTGTAAGTATTTATCACTGGTTCTCCTCATATGTTTTTTGACTGAAGGTCTAGGCACAGCATGGGCCAGAGGGGGCCTGGTTTGGGGACCGCAGGATTTCCTCTTTGCAAATGATGTTATCCTGTTGGCTTCATCAAGCCAGGACCTTCAGCATGCATTGGGGCGGTTTGCGGCTGTGTGTAAAACAGCTGGGATGAGGGTCAGCACAGCTAAATCCGAGGCCATGGTTCTCAACAGGAGAAAGGTAGTTTGCCCTCTCTCGGTGGGTGGAGTGCTCCTGCCCCATGTGAAGGAGTTGAAGTACCTTGGGATCTTGTTCATAAGTGAGAAAGATCAGAGTTTTAGACTTTCAGACGGATTTGTGAGGTGTCCACTGTAATGCAATCGCTGTGCCGCTCCATCGAGGTGAAGAGACAGTTGAACCAGAAAGTATTGCTGTCATTTTACCTGTTAATCTTTGTTCCAGTACTCACCTATGGTCATGAGCTCTGGGTCATGACTGAAAAACGAGATCCCGGATACAAGCGGCTGAAATGAACTTACCCCTTTGGGTGGCTGGGCATCCCTTAGAGATAGGCTGAGAAGCTGGAGTAGAGCCACTCCTGCACTTTGACAGGAGCCAGCCGAGGTGGCTCGGGCATCTGGTCTGGATGTCTCCTGGCATGTCGCACTGGGCAGAGGCCCTGGGGTAGACCCAGGACACGGTGGAGAGACTGTCTCTTGGCTGGTCTGGAAAAGTTTCGGGGTCCCCCCATAGGAGCTTAAAGAATTGGCCGAGAAGAGGAAAGTCTAGAGTGCTTCCCCTGCAATCCAGTGATTGGAAGAAAATGCATGTGTCATGAGCCAGAGTTCTGTTTTCTCCTCTGCCCACCGGCGGGAGCTGTCTCCAGAATATTGAACATCTCCCAGTTGCCCCAGCATGTGCCACTCAGCTGACTCTCATCTGACAATCACCCACCTGTTACTTAAGCATTACTGAGTGTTCTTCCCTGGACCTGATCTTCTGTTTCTGACCCTGCTTTATCTCGGATTGCCTGCCGCCTGCCCTGACCCTTGCCTGGACTCTGACTTCTTTACTCTCTTCTTGGATGATCCCGTGCTCGTTATTGATCTCTGCCTGTCTGACCCTGATTTAGCTTTGTGGACTTTAAGCTGTGCTTAGTTCCTGACTAAACTAATAAACTTGCAGCATGTGGAACCAGCTTTGGATTTTTACTGAGTGTATAACATTATGGAAAAGTTTACAATGCAAAATGCTACTGCTCGAACTAATTGGGATTAACTGCAATTAAATGAGGAGTCAGATGACATTTGGATACATGTACTTTATTCAATATTTCATATATGTTTGTTTACATTTATACAAAAATACAGAATACAGTAGAGATTTCACCCAGAATATTAACTGGGTATCTATTATATTTACTTTTTGGCACCCAGACTTATTTCCTGCCTAGAGCCATTTGAATTGCCCACTTGAGCGGGACAGAATGGGACACTCGTGCCCTAAAGCACTGTTAGGGATGCAGCTCTGCTCCCTCCCAGACCTCACAAAGACCTACAAAGGAACAGCATTTCGGGGCAGTCATTCTTTCGACCAATGCATGGTTTCTTGTACCAATGCATTAGACACACCAACTTCATCTGGCTCTCACAAAGTCAGGAAAATGGGAGACCGTGTTATTTCTTTGTTTGTTCACAGCTTAGACCTGTTGTAGCTCATTTTATTCAAAGACTTTGTATAAAAAACAATTTTCAAATATAATGGTATGCCTCATGGTTAGTTTGTAGACAGACCAGACTGTGTCACTGTCAGAATACTGGATACTGCTTGAGAGGGTCCCACTTAAGGGTGGTGCAAGAGAAAGTCAGGTCTAAACCGTCATAGGTTGTACACTTCAATATAGTTCAGAATGCATCGTCAAATAGATAAAACTGTCTAAAAGTTTGGACATCTCAGTGCTTCACCAATCCACTGGTGGTCTGATGTTCCTTCTTGAAGCACTAACGATGCAGATGTGCACTTCTCTAACACAGACTCAACTCTAAACTGCCATAAAGAATATGGCACAGATAGTGTGTCGCCATTTGTTGTCCTCAACAATCTGGAACTCACATGATCTTCAACACAACAAGCATTACCTTAAAAAACAAAACAAAAAACAAACAAAACTCCAGCTATTCATGCTGAAAGGTACTGTTGATCTATATGGACACCAATGTGGTATACGCTCATTTTCTTTTGTTTTTCATTTATTCTTTTTAAGTTGGCTCCCTGTTGCACAGTATACTCTTGTTTTTTATAAGAAAACTCCCCCAACATATAGCTCCAAATGCATGGGTAAGCAGCAGTTTGCTGAAGTGGCTTCTAAAATGTACAAATATGAAGAGAAATGTTACAAGCACATATATTTATCCTGCTGATGTTATATTTGTCAATTATCGAGCTTTCCATAAGAGGAGAAAGTTGTACCAAATCATAACTCAACAAAAGTTATGACTAAATTCTTGTTTAACAGCCGTGGGACACTGGGGATTGGATGGGTTGGTTTTTGCTACCACAAGAAAATACATACAGGCTTTTACACATTTACACATGAGTCAATCACACTAGTCAAACAAGGCACAAAAGCAAAAGCGGTACAAAGTAAGACCACAAACATGATAAAAATACTCAAACAAGATACAGAAACAGCTTTTTTTAATCCTGCCACTTCTGTTAAAATTTCAGCTATTTGATTGATGGGAAAGGTCACAGCCAGCGTGTCCTGTTCACACTCCTACCTTTTTACAGATTCCTATTTAATATTCACAATGATTTTAAATTCTAGCATCTGTTACTGACCTACTAGAATCCTTCCTGGTCAAGGATTTATGCCAGTCACCCACTTTGTTCAAACAAAATAAAATAAAATCACAGAGATGCATTTTTGACTCTGATGTGTTCTACTTATTGCTTTGAAAACAGGATTTCAAGCTTTTTGCAGAGGTGTTATAGAAAAATTAAACACGATCAAAACGGATGGTACTGGCTTAACAGTATTGAAGCGTGAGCAGAGGCCCTTACAAAGGTATTTAAAGAAAAAGCCATAGAATGTTTTGTACTTTCATGTAGCTTCAACATAAAGTCAAATTTTTCCCTCACCAGGGAGCACATGTATTGCTTTTCCTCAATAGAAAAGCTGTAACTGTTGCAGAATGCACTTTAAGTTTCTGCCGTCTCATATCTCCAAAGTGTAGGGATGTGCCACTCCTTTCAAAACATCCATGAGCTCTATAAGGTATTGTTATTGATTCAATTTAGAACTGATATTTGTTTTTTTCAGCCAAATTGAAGTAGGATGCAAATGTTTTTCTTTGACATAACTTTGAGGAAAAAAATGTATTGGTATTTCTTTCTGGCTTTGGGAGTTTTACAGGGAATGGAAAAAAGTAAAGTGCATTTTCCCAAAATGATAAAAATTTTATAATAATTATTAAACTTTATCTTTTCAATACCTCAAATGCACTCCCAGACTTACTTCTTATGCAAGGAAAGCAGAATCACTGAACGGGGGGAGATCAGACAGAATGAATAAAACGTCTTCTAGTTAGACTCATTACTGGTCCAGAATTAAACACTCAATGTACAATAGAAAATCATTTAGGTATCTGTCCATCTATTTATCTGAGTTTTTAAACTTGTGCATCTGTTTTCGAGAGTACTATTACAGAGTGCTTCCTGAAGTATACCAATGGCATGAAAAGCAGAGGCATTGCAGGAACAAACATTCACATGGGGAGACTGTGTCCATGTCTCTGAGCCTGAAACTTTAAGGAATTCACATTGGTTTAGGATGAACCACTAAAATCATCCGTGATGTTCATTAGAGAAATGCCATTGAAGGTTTTAAACATTACAGACTCCTACTTCACACACGGTTTTTGTTGTTGTAAGTCATTTACATTTTCAAAGTTGCCCAGGTCATATAAACAACATCAATTGACAAAGTAGAATTTGCTCTGAAGGAATGTGTGGATTACAAGTGTTAGTACAGACAGCTTTTTTTATGTGGCCCATTAGTAAAGGTGCTCTTACATGATTGTTTGAAACACTTCAACTGACAGAAAAGCAGAAGCTAAAAGTCACCATCAATAAATAAATACATCGTTCACCCAAATGGGTGCAAACCTAAAACCAGACAATGTGACTACACTTTGGAACTACCACACTTAACACTATTATTGTTTGGGTAACCCCGGACTTGAAGGAAAGCTAAGGGAGCTGTTGAGGATGTGGTTAACATGAGGATCATCAGAGGTAGTAATTCATGCCTCAGTTCAGATAAAGTATCGCCAGAGTCAGTCTCTCCACTTTTTTCTTCATGATGGCCACAGTCATGGGCATCTGAAGAAACATGCTTAAAAAAAAGGAAAAAAGAAAAGTTTTCCACTCGGGGTGAAGAGGCTGCTGCAGGTCCTGTTGAATAAGTGGGAGCCAGAGAATCCGGGGCTTGTGGTCAAGGGGGCGGAAGGGTGTAAAAAGTCTTTTTATAATTTTCCAAAGAACCGGGTAAATGCAGTCTTATAATAAAAGGCAATCATCCAAACAGTGTCAGGCGTGATTTAACCAGATGGTTTCTGTTTGTGGCAATTTGCCACTCTGGATCTGAAAGGAGGTCAAAAAAAGGACTTCCACTTCAGTGATCTCATTAGAGTATTTACTTTCCTGTTTGTTCTCCCACCTTTGGACACCAACACACAGAGAAAAGTGCGGAGCCCTGCAGGAAAGGGAGGGTGAGACGTTAGAGACATGAATGCCAAAGCAAGAAATCTGTTGTTTCATCTGTTTTTTATTCCTATTTGACATATGAGATGTGAAGAATCTCACCAGTTATGCTGAAGTAGATCAACAATCAGAACTTTACACTGTTTCAGTGACCTGCAGTCTGTAATGGGGCACAGAGAAAAGCATTAGACACGATCCTCCACACAAAAAACATTCTTCACCAAGAGAAATGGCATCCGCATGACAGGAGTCAAGCAGTGCATGCAGCAAAGCAGCTACACAAGATCATTTCAGGTTCTGCCTATTAAACTTTCAGGAAGTCAGGTGATGTCTCAGTTTGAAATACTTGTTTGGAACTATCTTGGCATCAGAGATTGCACAGTTTTTCTGGAACGCTCCACTGCAGCAGGACTGCACTAGTTGTACATGTATACTTGTGCACAATGAGTTATCTTCAATGTAAATGCATTGATTCTTGCCAGGTTTGACAGCAGATCATAAGATCAGTGTCAGTAAAGGTTTTCCATTTAATGCTGTATTACTTTCTTTTTTTAATTGTTTTGTTAAAACACTTTTATCCCAAGTTGAATACTTTATTTTTTTTCACTGACATTTGCTATTATCTTCACACTCATTTATCCACTTATGTGGTGCATCCATGCACATTCCACTGAGTCTGCTGGCTTCTGTTATCACATCTCAGCAAGGCCTCCTCATGACTCTGTTCACGGCAGAATTATGGCAAAATCTACAGCATGAGATCAAGACAACGTTGTTTTCTTTTTCCACTGCAGGAGTTTGGCTCTTAAGCAGTAGCACACAGTGTGAGAGCTCCAAATAGCTGTGCTGAGGTTTGAAAGTCACAAAATTACACCGACCTTATATTATGTTGCAAAAAAAGAACTTCTGAGTCTGTGATATGTAATATATGGATATATTGTGCCTTGACACTGATACAGGGAGTGTATGCAGCCAAAGCGTTGTTATCCAGACAGAATAAAGATCTATTTTAGATCTTTTCCCAATAATTTTGTACTGCTGACGTTGCATTACACATAGACAAGCTGTCTGGAAATGCATACTCCTCTCGTCTGTAAATGTCTACTGTATAGATACATATCCCATGCCAAAAGTTCAAATTAAGAAAACTATTGTTTTTTGCCAGGGATCAAAGGACTACAAAAAAACAAAGTCTCATGTTTTGAGCAGCTGAAGCCATAGTAACCTGTGTTTTCATAGTTATGTTTTATGTAGTTTAACTACCGTATATTTTCCTCCAGCCTACACCCTTGCGAGTTTGTTATTGGCCATGAAGCAACATTTTCCCGGGGCCCTTTTTAAAGGGATACAACAGTGATTTAGTATCACACTTCCAGTGAGGAAGTGGAGGAACTCATAAAAATTTGTCAAAACTGAAGCAGCTGGGGCTTGGAGATCCAGATTTGTGGGCCCTTTTATGGTACAAATGTAACCGCATAGCTTCTATAATCTGTACTAAATCCCAACTTCTCTGAAAATCCACACTACCACTGTTTTTACACTGCATGCCTTTCATACCAAAGCACACCTGTTTTTTATCAACTACTAATAGTTAATTCTTTTTATCTTTTTTCCCCTTTTTTCTCTGTTGATTTGAGTTTTATGGGAAGTCAAGCTCATAGTAAAGGGTCAGTAATATTCTAGAGGAGAGGAGTAATTTGATAAACAATTTTTTCATCTCACAAAAAAAATAAAACACCAATATCCTCAAAAAGGCAGAAAAGATGCAATAGCTTTTCATTTTATTTAATGCAGTTACGAAGCGTAATAAATAATAGATAATAATATAACTATTTGCTGTAGGCTGTACAATGCAACCAAAAATCCAAACCAGCTTACGTTTCAGATGCTTCATCCACTGTAGGAGGTGACGTCCCTTCAGTGAAGAGTACTGTTTCTGAAGGTTGAGAAATCTCCTCGTTCCTTTTGGATTGGAGCTGTATTGGGTTAGAAAACTGCTTTCAGTTTCAAAGCTCATGTCAACACATCTCAACTCCAGCAATACCAGCCTTCAACACACACTGTGAAAGGTTAAAAGTTGCCCCCCGCTATCATAAATTCAAAAGAAGAAATCTTTATCTGCCGACAAAACAATAAAAGTGCAGACTATCTGTGTGTCCGGACTTGAAGTTATATGGAATTGTGTCAGGGGTTGTGTACTGACTTACCTTCCACACCAGCAGGAAAACAAGGGCAAGGAGTGGAATAAAGAGTATGGGAAGGCTTTGTAGTAGCTTCTCAGGTACACCAGTATATCCTAAACAGAAGAAGAGAAAAGAGGTTGTACATTTACTTCAAATTGTGAATTTTCATGACACGTCATCTAAAAGATAATTGTCAATCTTTTCTTGAGACAAAAAAAGAGATAAATAAATAAAAAGAAAAGAAAATATATTGAGTAAATTTAACTGCTCTGTTCTTAGAGCCATTTTCCATTGTTTTTGATAGTGCGCTATATTTCATTTACTAAATACATCTACTATATGTATATGTGTGTGTGTGTGTGTGTGCTGTAAATCAATTAAAAAAATAATCAAATTAATCACACTTTTGAGTTGTGATTAGTCAGGATTAATTACTTTTTGATGTAAATTTTATACGACGAAATGCAGCTTTTGAAAAACCGGGCCAGAGAGAAAACCTTTCCTTCATTTTAATTGTCTGAAAAGTGTACATTTATATATTGTTAACTCAGAAGTGCAATTTGAGTGCAAAAGACACAATAGCAGTAAGATAAGCAGAACTGTAAACACTTTTTTTGCCCGCAGTACTAGTTTAAGAAAATAAAGATGCTGATATACAGTCAGTTGCAACGGATTACCTATCAAATTGTCCTTTTGTGAAAAAGCGATCTAAACCTAAAAATAACAAGAATTAGGTACTAAAAATCAAAAGTAAGAGACCATGTTATAAGCGGGATAGTGCCTGACAAAGTGCGCATTATCAAAAATTAATGCACGCTGTGGAAGCCTAAACTGGCGGAAAACGGTTAATTTGAGGAGTGTAATTTTGAACTAATCACATGTGTTAACATTGACAGCCCATATATGTGTATACTGTAAGCATTAGGAAAAGTAAAAACAGACACTTAAAAAAGAACACTTTTTGAAATGTTCTTTGCTATATATCGCATTTCGGTGTTTCCTAGATTTCTTTACTTTGCACGTTTTTTGTTTTTATTTTGTATGGTAAATCCTGATTTGTGGCAGACATCGTCAGTCATTCTCTATGAAATGTCTTCTATAGAGAATGGAGTTTCTCAAATGATATTAACAAATCTTCAATCACGATCAGATCTTTGCTATTAATCTATAAACTGGACTTATTTTTTCTAGAAGGGTTTGAACTTTGACAGTTTACACAAGAGAGAAAAGTGTGAAAATGTTCATGTCTGTTTGACAGAAGAGCATAGAGTTTGAAGTATGGAGTTTCACAGCCTGAAAAATACAGTACTTTGTGGATTTTACTTATTGCAGTTTATATTTAGATGGATTAATGAGGGAACATTGTATTTTTGATTACTTCCACTGATCCAGACAAACAAATTTTAAAGGAGCCAAACATGTTTCAATTATAAAACATTTTAAAGATTGCAGCTTAGGAAAAGTGCACGTAGTTCCTGAAGGATTTTGTCTGGCACAGCCAATTAAATATGAAAAAATAAAAACAAGTGCTAAGAGAAACTTGTTTGTATGCTTTTGTAACTTGCCTGAAAAGTTTTTCCAAACATATTCAAAGGCATACACTAACCTCCTGTCCGGGCTGTCCGGGTGGAACATCCTAGGCATGTATTTGTAGAAGAGGTTGTCTCTGGGGAGAGAACTGACACAAACAGAAAGTCCAGTGTTAGGAGGAGCCACTTCCCAAAAGAAGAAAAAGTGCAGAAAAAGTGGGAGCATCACTGTGAAGATGAAAACATTTCATTGTCAGATGCTAAAAAGTCACTTCAATGCCACCTTTTCTACCTCCCTCTAACAGACATGCACACACACACAAATGCACAAAGGACTTGATCCAACTATTCCTGCAAACAAAAAGAAGGCCGCTTGGGAAGATTAGAAGATTGCAATGCAATCAACATCTACACAATGAGGCTTCGTTCCTTTTCTCCCTTTTCACATCAGCTACCTTGGGACATCTTCCCTCAGTCCTGTGACTCAGCTGTTCTGAATGGGCTGTCTACACACTGAAACCGTTTTTATCTCGCAAAGTTCTTGTGAAGAAACAAAGATTCCACATTAAAAGCTTCTCCCAACGGTCACAGGAGATCTGGCCTACATAGAGCCGCTCTACAATGGTCCACAGAGTGAGGCGAGCTCCATGCTCCATAGTTTTGGATTTAAATGTGCTAAGCAGTTTCAGAGTAGCAGTGCAGCCCATGACATCAAAGGAGCAAGAATAGACAGTCAGTGAGAGTGAGTCTTATCCCCTTGATACCTATTGGTGCAAATATGCATCAAACCATGTTAAACTTACCTTAATTTTGCATCTACTTAAAAGTAAAGATGTTATATATCTATATACACATATATGTATATGACTGTCTTATATTTCTCCTGAAACAATCATGCATGAGCAGGTTTAGGTGCAAACTAATCTGAGCAGAAAAAGAGCCCCAATAACAGCTGCTAACGCCCTCACCTTCGAGGCTGCAGATAATTGGGAAGATACCACAACATCATCCATTACTTGATGCATTCCAGCATCCCACCTATTCATGAACCATCAATATGGAAAATCAGAAGTTTGCCAGTAGAAACTTCTTGACTATTCTCATACAGCAGAGGAAAATGAATCAAAATTCAGTGTGGCATTTAAACATTCAGTAATGATCAGCTTTGTTCTGAGTCAGCTGGACAGATTGTTAGATCTCTGGCCAGTCTCATCATTTTATCGTGGTGTTCTTTGGCTTAAAGTATAACACAACAGATGGGATGACATTGGGATGTGGAGATGTTACAACCATTTTTCCAAAAAGAATAACGCTTGAGATGTCAGTCCAAACAATTTATAACTTGAGATTTTCTCCATTAGAGGCAGAAGTCACAGCTGCTTCTAATTTATTGTAACTATATGTGTGTGTGCATGCTTTGTTTTCCTTCTTCCTTTCTCTTTTTTGTCCGCACGTCCACCAGATGAAAGATTTATATCATGCATACCCCTTGCTCAATGAAAACAAACTTCTTCTGACAGGAATTTTTAGCCACTGCTGAGCAAATGAGAAGATCAAACAATTACATACATCACAAGTGGCAGGATTTATAGTACATGTAGAGAACTATGTCCTGAGTTCTGCAATATCCTGAATGAAGATGGTTTATGGCTGTCACTGTGTGCCATGGCAACAATGGTCAGTGCCAAAAGTGATATTATTGCTGCGTGATGCATGGATGTGTGAGTGTGCCCATCTCTGCAGGTCTCTCTATGCTCAGCTTATGCTGGAACTTAAGGATTCCTGGAACACGCTGTGGGAAACTCCTGCTATGATAAAGATAAGAAGTTCTGAATTAAACACTGGAACACTGCCCTGTTTACTCTCAACTTCCTGCTTTTGCTCTCTGCTATTCAATAACAATGTACAAATTTAATTTTTCTTTTTTGGAATGATCTGGCCTAAACTTGTGCCTACAACGGTTTTTAACTGTTTTTTTTTGTCCTTAGACCTTTTATGCCCCTTTGCTTGCTACCTCTTGAGTCATGGATTTGGGTTGCCTCTGCAATTTAGATCTTTTTCTTTTAAAGGCTTGCATGAAAGACAAAGCAGCTGCCCAGAGTTGAAAACCAGTGCCTTTCCGGCCTTCTGTGACTGCAGAGTCCAAACTCTGCCGCCACATGGTACCAACACAGACGGACTTTTCCCACAAATAGTTAAAGAAATTTGCACTTTTCTGCCATAGAGTAGATCCTTCCTTTTTCACTCCTGGCGTGAACATGAAAACAGATGCGATTAAGCAAGAGCACATACATTTTTCATAATGGTCGAAAGAACAAAGCCAAAATCACTTTGAGCAGCTGTATCCTGAAGAAGCACTGATCGAAATGGCTTTTAGTTGTTGGACGTCTTTGTGGAGTAAACCTTACTCCATCGGGTTATGTTCATTGAATTACACGTCTCACAAACAGTTAGGGATACTGTGAAAATTCATGGATGTTGTAAACACAGAGTTTGTTTCACTTCATAGATTTTTGGGAGAGGGAGATACATTGTATTGGGGTGATAGACGCACCACATTTTGTATGTTCCATAATGATCTAAGTGTGTGCAATGTTCTTTCTTATATTGCCCAAAAGCAAAAAATTCTAAAAGTTTTTCAATGCAGAATCATTGCCAACATTCTGTCGGTATAAAAAGCGGATTTTGTCAGTAAGTCATTCCATCTTCATCATTAAAACAAACATGAACACAATGTCACTTAACGGACGAGCAGCGACAGCCACTTGGCCATTGCTCCTTTTGGTTGGTGGTTTACAGTCAGGTGTTGCAGTTGAACTTGGTGAGTCTCAAAGTGACTTTTATCAAGACTTGTATCAAGACACAGAACTACAGTCAGAGTTTGTGACAAACACAGGAGTGTAAGAGTGACAGACCAGAACCATGACCAGAACCAAAGAACCTCTCCACTCAGACATAGTTTAGCAAACGCCACAGAGCTGCCGGCCCGTTTACCAGATGTGAAGGTTTACAGACAAACCATTCACCACTGACTGCACTGACACCAAGACACCACCGAAAACATTTGTAGTGGACACAAGACCGTGTGACTTAGACAATGCAACAATGGTCTACCGTTCTGGTCACTGTTGAGTATTGAGTGACTGCACAGAAATGATGGAGAAGGCGAGGTGAGCAACACACCAAGGTCAACATAGTCCCTAGGGTTGGGTTTGGTGGAGGTGGTACAACATAAGTTAGTGCACGTTCTTCCCTCAGAGACATTACCGACAGACCCAGGAGTGGTGCCCCGCCAATGACAGACAGCTGTGATGGCCAGTACCTAACGGCCTCTCCACTCAGTTATTCTGCAAACGCCACACATCTGCAGACCTGTTTACCAGATGTGAGGGTACGAGGGTTTACAGACAAAGCATTCCCAACCGTCTTTACCACTTTGGCTTGAATGATGGGTGACTCCAATGATATCAAGACACCATCATGAAAGTGTGAAGTGGACACAAGACCATGTAACCTGGACAATGCAGCAATGGTCTAATGTCCTGTTCACTGATGTGTGTCGTGTCACCTTTAACAGAAATGTTGGTTGTCAGTGTTGCTGGAGGTAAGGTGAGGTCAATGTTCTTTCCAGTCCTCATTATGTTGGAGTAGTTGCAACAATCTGGTCTGGTATCACCTGTCAGAGCAAAACCCATTTGGTTATTCTAGATGAACCCCTCATCATTCTATATTTTCACCAGAATACCTCTAACTTTCAGTTCACAAATGATATTGCTCCACAACATAGAGCCAGAACGGTCACAGCTGGACTTCAGGAAGTGGGAGTTCCTCATACAGTATGGTAAGCAATGTACCGAACCCCCAAAAAGCCTGTCTGGGACCAGCTAAAGCAGAGACTGAATGATTGTCCCCAGAACTTTTGGGACGACTCAGAACAACATCATGAGTCTAGTGAGCAGCATGAGACATCACTGTCAAGCTGTTATTGAAGAAAATGGTGGAAATACCCACGATTAATATGATCAATTTCCCCCTCTTAATTTAGGGGTGAAAAATATCAAACTGATAAAAATAGTTTTTCTTCTCATTAATTATTGGCAAATCAAAGGGAATTTTTACACATGTCATTAAAATTCCGACCTAAGAAAAGCACTCATGTCAATACCAACATCCCTTGCTTATCATGTGTAGTGTACTTGTAGCACTTTCAAGATCTCAGTGTTGCATTTCAATGAGACTGAGATCTCTTTTTACCACTAATTCTGAGAAATTTTGGCTGCTACGCTTTAAAATACACTCCCATGTACCACCTGCTTTTGGCTTTTCCAGATTTGGTGAAGCAGAAGACCAGCAGTCAGTTCTCAGGCAGTCTAAATGAGTCTTTTGTGCCTCTAACGAAGACACATTATTTGTCATTTTGTTGCTGTCATAATTGAAATTTACTGCTAAAACAGAAGCAAAAGTCACAACCATTGACTGTATACATATGAACTGGACATAAGTGCTGAGGTCCCCCATAAGAAATGCATTGCCTTCAGCCCTCGCAAAATCAGGCCAGAGGCTTCACCGTCACTTCCTGATACGTCTACCGCCATATTGCAAACGACTGCAACCTGTCGACAGCGATTATTCCGAGGAACTACTGTCAACCAATCATGAGTAAGCTTTTTCTTCCTTGTTGGAAGTCCACACCCCTCCCACTGAGAGCGGCTCGGAGGAATCTGTCAATCAAATGTTGGAGGTGGGGCCAGTTGGCACCACATGCTTTTACTGAGGCATCTGATTGGTCAGTTTATAACTTGATTTACTTGCAATAAAGAAAAAAAAATATTTAATCAGTCCAGTTCCTACTTATACAGTCAATGCTAACAACCTTAATAAATGGCCCATTCCTGGTAAATCTACAGTATAATCACTGACTGTCCTCTTCAACTAGTCACCACATGGAATTAAGAGATTATTTTTACATTTTTTCCTTTTTTTTAATTGTTAACCTTTTTTTTGCAGATAGATTCATTTATCAAATATCTGGCATTTATCTGATAAATTAACACGTCTGACTTTGCAAAAACACCAAATGGTTAAATTACATGTAAACCTTTACCTGTAGGAGGAGGGGTAGGACAAGGAGGAGGATCACAGTCATCTAAAATGTTGTCCTTTGTACTTGTGAGGAGGTCTTCGACATATTCAAAGTATTCCTCTGTTTTCCACTGTCCCTCCCTGTAGTGGCATGCAAAGTCTTGCATTATTGGCTCCTGCAGAAACAAAAAATAAAATGATTAAAACTTCTTCAGAACAATTTGAAAGCAGAAAGAAAGATGTGTGAGTCGCTGGTTAAACAGGGATCCGTCATTGTGATAATTAGATAAGCTTGCCACATGCTTGTATCATAACTGAAGAATTAGCCTCCATGAGTTTACAGTGTGATAAACAAAGAACTACAATCAATGGCTGGCAATGTTTTTTTTTTTCTGAATTCCACAGACAAATAAATTATTGCCTGATTCATTTTAGTGTGGTTATATTTTTTTATCTTTAAATAAAGGCTACAGAACTAAAAATCTTCATGCATAAATTTCAAACTCAAAGTAAGCTTAACAATATGTTTTTACAAAGAGAGAAAATAAGTCCTTGTGATTAGCTGTTTTTGTTGGCATATTAGTTTTTGTGGTGAAGGGAAAAAAAAAAAACTTACCACAGGCATTAGCTTTAATCGCAGATCTTGAAGCATATCAATGAATATCTCAATGTCTTTTTTATTGGATGAAATATTTCCAAACTTTCTCGCTAATTTGTCTAAACTGTCCTCCAAGTAAAATATGTTTATTTTTACCCAACACATCTCTGCCTAGAGGAAAGAAAAAGATATGTAAAAAGAAAATAAAAAAAACGGAATACTTTTGAGTGTTACTCAAATGTTAACTTTATGTGGGGAAACACAACAAATTCTTACCAGTTCTTTTGGAATGTAGAGCACAGAAATATTATAATCTCTTGGAATATTTTGTTTCTGTGAAAAAAAGTACAACAGAATTAATTTATGTTAAACTTAATTAAATTCAACATTACATTTGAACACATATAGGATTTTTTTTTTTTTGGATTAAGTGAAGATTTGTGTTGGATTCTCTTGCAGATGCAACGAAAATGTAACTTTACCGATGACTGTAATCATAATAAAACAAGTCCTTTGTATTTTTCTTTTGCTTAATAGTTTTTGGGAAATGTTGTAAAATGTTAAATTTTTTAACTATTTTATTAAACTTTCAATCACAAATTATAGTCGTATTTTACAACTTTATGCTAACACAGATTACATCAGTGTTTTTGTAAAATATACTGTCACATTGCATTATGAAAAGGTTTTGTTACTTTGTTACTAACAAAAGTCTCCATAGAGGGGTAGAGAAATCCTAAACCTACAAGAACATCATCTCCTAGAGTTACACAGAAAACTTTGTAGTCAGAAGTTATTTAAATGCATCAAAATTGAAATTAACTTTAAAAATATTTGAGACATTTTTTTGTAAAATGCAAGAGCAATCCATGATGCTATAACGCATACTATAACACCAGGTTATTTATTTTAAAATGTTTTTCTTTTAATTCGCTGCTCTCTTACAGAGTAATAACTACAATAATGATCAGTTTTAAAATAGGTTTCAAGCTGACATGCTCACTGAAACTACGACTCTCCTGTTTTGAATAAACCTTTAAAAAATGAAAGATTGCACGATTGAAATCATCTCAGTCATATCTTGGCTGTAAATGGCAGTATTTTAAGTACAAAGCTTTCATTTGTTCTGATTTATTATTTTTTGTTGTTGTTTCTGAATGCAAACCTTGTATTGACATGATGCCTCTTGAGAATATATAACAATGTTTACCTTTTTGAATGTTTTTCTTTTATACATTTTTGATTAACAACAAATTACTGAAAAAAGCAAAAAGTTCTAACTATATATATATATATATTCATTGAATAAAGTAAAAGTGTTCTTAATGAAGAGATTTTTGCTGTTTATGTTCCTTACTTCAATTTAATATATTTTGATATTTAATTTTCTCTAAAAAAAGCTTCTAAAACGTGCAAAATAGTTATATATCAAAGTGTGAATAAATTATTACTTAAAGTGGCCATTCCATGAAAAAACAACTTATTGCGGTTCAAGTAATTTCTGAGTAATCCTCTACAAACCTGCACTCTCAACACCAGCCCCTCCCATACCCACAAAAACGAGTGGGTCCTCACATGCTGATGTCACAGAGAGAGACCGCCCCTTCCATAAAGAGTCTGCTCTGACAGCTCAGCCCCCAGTCTAACACCAACACTCAATTTCCCCACGGAGCTAGCGATGATCAGCAAAACAACTTTAATTTTTTTTATCCAGAATACCATACATCTTCCAATTGTGTCCTGTCTTCAATGAATTCCAGCTCAAACAGGTGTTTGTTACTTTAGACTTGGGGCTCCTTTAAGACCCCCCACCCCGGTTGGGCACAGTCATGCAGACGTCGAGTGTGTTGTGAAGCAGCGTAGCGCAGGGTGGGCCTACTAAAGGCAGATTTATGGTATGTGCATCCATCTTTGAAAAGAAAAATGGATGTTTTTTTTGTGAGGAGAAACAGACACACAGCCAGTTCTAGGATGACGTCATTAAATGGGTGGCACCCACACGCAACAGCAGGGGGGGCCTCAGGAATCGAGTTGTTTTTCTTCCGAGTAGGAAAAAACTCACGAAAAATAACTAATATTTTATAAATAATCTTTTTTTGTGTTCCAGAGGTAATATATGATTATATATATATATATATATATATATATATATATATATATATATATATATGAATGTAGTGTACTCAGAAAGGCTTAAGAAAATCATGGTATGACCCCTTTAACCCTGTGTTTGTCGATGTGATAAATAAAAAAAAAAATCTGTAGGTCCTACATTTCTCTTGTTGGGAGTAAACGGGTTTGAAAAAAATTTGTTCTAATTAAATCTAACTTTCTTTGCTGCTATGGTGTCTGACACATCTGAGAGGGATTCTCCCTCTTAAGGAGACATCCATAAAGTAAAATAAATTGACATAAAACATTGAACAGTAGTAGCATGAATTTTCCTAATTTAACAGCCCTTTATGGTTATAGAATACTTTCAAATTGGAAGTATTTTCTGACCTTCAATAGTTCAATACTTTAATTAGTGTTAATAGGAACTAATTTGAAACATTATTCTTATCAGGTTGTTTTGAAATTATTGTTAAGATTTAGTTGTTTGAGGTTAGTCTGTACAGATAAAAAAACTATTTAACTGAAATACAGTGAGAATAAATCCAAAATGCGCCCTTACCAGAACAGAAAGTTTGACGATGTCATCTGTGATTGGGTTGGAGTCAACAGTATCGGAAAGTACCCCAAGTGTGATGAACAGCAGGAAACGGACACAGACGTGTATCCAACTCTGTAGGAAAGAAAGTCACATCTGTCAGAGGTCTCACTTTTTTCTTTTGGAAAGCAGGTACAATTTTCCGCATTTAACTTTAGTTTAATGTACCCTTAAAATGATCAAAACCTGACTACAGCACACAATTTCTGTCTGAGCAATTTGCTACTTCAGGGAAACAACAAAAAAGGCCAGTGACACCAAACTAATCAATGAAATTCCAGTATTGTGGAGAACCTGTCTCCTCACATTCTCTATCAGTCCATCCCACCATCGAGTCAATCCCAGCCATGAAGGCGTAACACACCTTGAACATGTAGCCAGTCCCTCACAGGGCCACACAGACATACAAACGCTAACACACATACACACCAAAGGTACATTTTAGACTCTTCAAATGACCTTTGACCCCAGAGACGCATGGAATGATCAATGCTCAATATAACAAGGAAAGACCAAATCCGTAATAAATAATACGATCAAAAACAAAAGTGAAAGATCTGATAAGCACAGTAGAAGAGGCAAAAAGTAGGAGGGCGGGGCATCTTGCCAGAATGGATACCAAAAAGTGGGCCAAGAAAGTAGTGGAATGGACTTCAAAAGAGCAACAGGGAAACCAAAACAGCGATGGAGAGACGATACTGAGAAGAATGCCAGAAGGGCCTGGATGCATGTGGAACAAGTCCGCCAAAAATGGAGACATTTGTGGAGGCCAGCAGTGGCGTGATAGGCTGAAATGATGATCATGAATTGACCTATGATGCACATTTTTGGACTGTAGGAGGAACCTGGAGAGCACCCGATATGAATGAGGAGAACATGGAAACGCTACACAGAAAAGACCCATCTGGGACTGGAACCCAAACCTTCTCGCTGTGAGGCGAGAGCGCTAACTTTAAGAGTCAGGCTTGCATCAGAGTGACCAGTGGGGCTCACAAAATATACTTGAAGAAATCAATACCATCACATCACAGGAACTGATCACTGCTAAACTGTAATCGTTTGACATCAATGGGTTTTTCATACTAGACACTATACTTTTTAGTGTAAATCTACCATCCATCTTCTTCCGCTTCATCTGGGACCGGGTCTACCATCATGTCTATACCTTTCCCCTCTTTGACCTCTAGACATGCTTCTTCATATGTGAGTTTAGTTCCAGCTGACAAAAAGACATATTGTTAAAAAAACAAACAAACAAAAAAACTTTGGTATTGATGGAATCACACTGATTATCATCTGATACAACCTGTTGGAGCAAACAATTTTGCATACTCTGTTATCTTTGTGTTACTTTTTTGGGATGTTGTTTTTTTTCCTGTCTGCACTGGTCAGGGCTCTTTAGATGATATATATGAAAGATAAAGAGAATGTTTTGTCTAGTCAACAGTAAAAGAAAGTGAGCTGGAAAACTTGAAACCCAACTGTCATTTACTGTGTGTAGATACTTCCATCTTTAACAGGGGCTCAGGTGAAGAAATGTTAATAACACTGACCGGATATACAAACAAATCTCAAACCTAAAAGAAATCCAAACTTATAACTAAATCTTTTTTCTTTTGACGCAATGATTTTCCCTCATACCCGGTTATTCTTAGCTATTGAATGGTAAACATTATTCTTTAACTGAACAGAGCCCCCTTTCATAAAAAATAACAGAAGCTGTTTGCAGCTTGCAGACTAATAGCGTTCATTCTTTTTTAATTGGTCTGACTGGCATTTTCCAGACAAGAAAGCTGCCAACAAGCTGGTCATCTGCCAGGCTGAGAGAAAATAAGACTTGGGTAAAATAGTGTATAAGTTGTCGTATCAAGCAGGTAAGTACGAAGAGGTCATGAAACATCACCAAGTTTCTGTATGGCTCTGGCAAATGTCAAAGAGGAAATAACATAACACTCACTGATTCTAGTGAAAGGTTTGGAAGGATGTTTAAAAACACCTTTCTGTAATTATCTTTGATAGACTAAGTCAACATGACAGTTAATTTGAAATAATATTCCCGTTTCGACAAGTCTCAGTTTGTTTGGGTATGATAGGAATGAGAGTATGACTCACATTAACGGTCGCTCGACTCATAAGTCATCATGTGTCGCGATATCGATGGGAACTGTGAAAGATGGCAGTTGGGTTATATCAGTGTGTCTCATTCCCTTGAAAGAAACCAGAAACCTTGAACCTGTCAATAACTGACAGTCGCAGACTAATACTAAACCATAAACCAGCAACTGTTGATGGTTTATTTCAGATATTTCAGTACTGCCTTCAGGGAAACATCTTGAACTCAAAGTGGATAAGCTTTCTGGTGGCGTTTGTGGATTAGTACTACATGCAAACATTGTGAATATTGAAACAGAATTAAAAGACTGTCAGACAATATAAAAGGGAATGTTCTGGCATGCATTAAAAGAGAGCAGGAAAAAAAGAAACTAAAGATTTAAACTGTTTAAATATTTCAACAAAAGTATGTTTTGCCAATGGGATTGTATGTGTTGTAATAATAATTTCCCTAGATTTACTTCACAGACTCATAAGCTCTGTTGCAATTTGTTTGGCTAATCTCTTTCCTGGTGTCTGTGCCAATCGGGCCATATTATGCAAGGGACCTGAAATTCTCCTCTTAATATAGACTAGAAACTGTCGGATCCCTGCCTGAACCAATTCAGGTCAGTCAGGTCACCAACCCTGCTTTCCAGCTTACTCTTTAACAAACAAGCTCTAGTGTTTCTAACAAAAACAATCCCCTCTGAATTTGTTGTAGAATCCCTTCAACAAATGTAGTCACAGGGTTTATTCAAATGAGACTTTGATACTTCCTGTTTTCTACACACATTTTTAACAGTAGTTTACTAGTTTAACTTTGCCTTTCCAAGCTTTGATTTGTTAGATTTTTTTTGTATACTTATCTGTAGGTTTTTTTTTCTTCATAGTGTCCTTAATTTTTCCTAAAGCACTCTTGAAAATATAGAACCTGAATTGTGGCATTTTCCGTGATCTTTAAAGACTAACTTAGATGAAAATCGTGGTTTTTTTTTTTTGGGTGTTTTGAACATGATCTTGTTGTATTTTTCTCCTTGTGGAGGACGTTTCTAAAATATTTTAAGATTAAACAGTTTCTTAGCATTTCTTTATTCAAATCATGAGGGATCAGGACAAAAACCAGCAGTTTGAAAAAGCCCAGGTTTGTGACACATCACCTGCCATGTGTAGGCCAAAGTCTCCCTTCTCCGCTCCCATTCTGATGCATCCATTTGCAGACAAATAGATCCATGTACGAGCTGGAATCTGACCGTACGGCTGGATAGCTCCGATACTGCTTACATTTTTTTTTTGCTATGCTAATGTTAGCTTGAGGTAGCGAAGGGGCGAAAAGCCAACAGGAGAGAGTGTAAACAAAGGAGCAGTAAGACCAAAAGGCATCAATAAATAAAAAAAAATGGCAAAAACATTTTTTTTCTCCTTGTCGTCAGCTGCTCAAAGCTTTTTCAGAACTCCTTTTAATGTATGTTTTGAATATTCATTGAATATTCACAATTTTCCTTAGAATTAAATCTGTGCATTAAGGAAGATGCTCCTCTATTTAACAATTCCCATCTTGGATTATATATATATATATATGTGTGTGTACTTTTAAAAAAATAAATGTATGTTTTTAAATGTACAATTTTTCACTAAACCTCTTTGTAACTGGAAGTATCAGGATGACGTTTTTTTTGTTTCTTTTTTTGTCTTAGCAGACTTTATTATTTTGCCTTTGTCCCCTGTTGCTAGTGAATGGGGGTTTCTTAATATTGAAAACTGAGCTGTCAGATGTGATTCTACAGTAAAGTCAACACTAGCACTAGGTGCTGCCTGCTAATGCCGGGTCTGCTTAAGCTGAAAATGGCTTCATATTGGTCACAAACAGAGTAATCTGGTGGAGGCATTTACATTCATCTATTTAAAAAAATATTTTGGTATTTTAAAGAGCTTTTCAGAAAATGCAGTTCATAATGACCCTCTTTTCCACTCTGAACATCATTATTTGCAGCAGGATGTGTGATGAGTGAAGACAGGGATATTAGCTGCCATTCCCCAGGTTTCATGGAACAGATTCACAGCACATGAAAACAGCAGGATGAAATGTAATATTACGGGAGCTTCAAGGTCTGTCTACAAGCCAGAGGTTCAGATCTCGCTGTACCTCCTGGTGCTGACAAGTTATGAGGCCGCTATCGAAAACATATTTTAACAGAGTCTGGTGGGCAGATGAGCTCTGGGGAAAACGGCGCATGATTTGATGGCGGTGAAGTTCTTACGTTCCTGTAGCATTGGCACAGGTTAGCGATCTTCAAGAGCTCTCCAGTATTCAATCATGTTAAGAATGTCTAACTTAAAAAGAATGAAGGTAAAACTACCACAGAGCTATTTTGCTTTAGTCCAACACAAGTATTTTTCTGAGTTATTCAACATTGTTCAATTTAAAGATTACTATCTGATAAACTGTTATCCCAGACTTGCCAATACAGACTTATTCAACACAGAAGACAGACAGACTTCTCTGGAATCAGTCTTTAAGCTGTCTGACGGTTTTTGTTATCTTTATAAAAATGTCCCACAGCCATATGAAACATCCGCCCTCATTCAGCCTTGGTTCAGCTGGAGTGTTACCACACAGGTTTGTGTGGAGCAGTCAATCAGCCTTGACATTAGTTTAACAAGTTCAGACAAAATCCAACAATCACTTGAAACAAATGACAGCAACAGTTATGGAACAATTATGTAAGTGTGGAGTAGACAGGAATGTGTCCGTGATTAGAGGTGACAACTGGAAGCTCTTATTGTAGAAAGTTTTTTCTGAAGGCTAAGGACGAACTTACACCAGGAACGATAGACCAAAATGACTTCTAACTAGAGGTTTATCTTTCCCTTTCACACGATACATTATGCATTTCATTACATGCTTTAAAAATCCATACATAAAGGATTCAACTCACTTTTTACAGTTCGATTCTTTTACCAAAAAAGCTAAAAATCTAGATTTTTGTTATTCATATAGCATTCACAGTTATAAATAATGCATGGAATTTTACAGAGAAATGTATTCAGGCATTTTCTTGGAAGAAGCAACTTAATGATTGGATGTCTTTTTGTTTACATCGCATGTGCTTAGAAGGACAAAGACAGTAGAAAAAAAAGAATTGAAACTGTAGTTTACCAGAAATCAATTATTTACGTCTTGATTGATTTTATACCTTTTAACCAATATAATCTTATTCATATCTGTGGTTTTCAAATGATATTGCAGTTCCTCAATCGATTTTCCATATATTTTTTACATCCTTAACCGACACTGTAGTTACTCCCACTGCCTAATTGATCGATTTTTCAATACACATCTAATATCTTTTTCATCCTTAGCTCCAATCCATTCCAATTTCTAGCTGTGAGCAGTAAACCCAGCGCTCGTGTTCCACTACAAGAAAGTAAAGTTTATAACAAATTCAAACTTAAATAAAAATTAATAACAAATTAATTTAAGTCGTTGTGAAATCCTTTGCTTGTTTAGCTATTTTAATTTGTTCTTATTTTGTCTTTTTCTTAGGTTTCAGCACAGGCTGACTGTGACTCCGCCCATTCACCTGTGGATCAGTCACAGCTGCCTGCACTGTGCTGATAAACCGTACTGTTTATAAAGTCACACTCCAATCATGCTATAAAAATAAAAGTTTTCCTAGTTAGCTTTTAATTATCATGACGCCGTATTTAACCTAAATTTAAAAATCTGTTATTATCTAGGACATAGTTGGTTTGTTTTTGTTTTTTTTTCCTTTTTTTTTTACATTCTATATTTATTGTTACTCTGTAGAAATTATGTCTAGGATATAGTTTCTACAGAGTAACAGGAGGTCATTAGAAATATATCTTTCTTGTGGGCGGGACCATTGCTGTATAGAAACTCGACCCCCCCATCTGTTCACAGTTGGTGAGAGCTCTCTGTTCACACATTTTTGTGCTTGCTTAGAGCCCCCCACACCCCCAAACTAACTAACATGACCAGAGCAGCAAAAACAGCGAGCAACATTGGAGCTCTTCAGCCGTACAGCTTTGAGTTAAATATTAGCTCAGACGAGGAAAACAAAGACGTTCATGGATCTATTTGTCTGACAGTGGATGAATCAGAATGGGGGCGGGGCAGAAAGCTTGTGGCCCGCCCACTGTAGCTTCTATGTCACAAATGAGTGCTTTTTTAAACAGCAATTTTTTTTTTTTTATCTGCTCCTGATTTACATTGGTTTGAATATAGAAATACTCCAAAATGCCATTTTAAGCTTCATTTTCTTTATACAAGTCCTACAACAGAAAAAAGCCACAAGAACATGTTCATAACACAAGTTTCATCGGAGTGGCTCTTCAGGGAACTCTCATTGACCTCAGTGTTGGCTTGTCTTGTATTTAGCTTAAGTTTCCTGAGCATAATTGTTTGCTGGGTATTAGTTTGATACCCTGACTGTGTGGTGAGTTTTCTTCTCTCTTGGTTCTTCCTGCATCTGGGTTTTCACCTGCTTGCCTCACAAATTGGACACCAATACAGTGATTACAGCAATGTTCTTGACCAGTGAAGATTTGGCGCCCACTTTTTATTTTCAATAAATTATTTGAAAATAATTCAGAAAACCCTTAGAGTGTGGTGGGTCCAGCAAATCATGACTGTAAAATTATAATATTCTCAGAGAAATCTGGGTGGTCTTGATAAACTTCTAAAGTTTTTTCTTTATATCTGAAGATTTCTTGGCTTTACTTTGAAAGAAGATATCCCAGACAAAATACATACTGCTACACAAAGATGTAGATCCAGAATCTGTGGTTTTGTGCCAGTGTTGCAGAACAAAATATTCATTTCAGAAACCCTTATCTGATTAGAAAGCATCTGATATCAACAAGGAAACAAACTGCATTTTCTTCAGAAATGTTTCAAAGTACTGCTGACTCACATAAACAAGTTGTACAAGGAACTTTTTTTTAAGCAACAAAGTGACGGGGAGAAACAATCCTCGACTTTAATTCACAAATCTTCATGAAACTGTTTAAGAGATTAAATTTACAGCCCGAAGCTAAACTGAAACGACCCATTCTTTGTGGAATAATCAAAGCTGCAACATCAGGGAGTGTAGTTATCAAAGGACCAGAGGAAGCTGGTCGGATTGTGACAGTACCCAGACTGTCAGGAACATCCCCGCTCTCCAGGTCTGCTGAAGGCCTGCTCTCTTTCATCAAACCGATGCTGAAGATGATTATCCTCGTCTCATTTCACATCATTACTTTGAACCCAAGACATCCTCGGCTGAGTGAGCTCTCCAGATCAACAGTCTTGTGACACCTCCTATCCGCATAATCTTATAAATGCAGAACACAAGACCTTGCATGATATAAGTGCGCCATAGCAACCAGTATCCTGCTTTGTTAAACAGATGGGTATTTTATCTTAATCTGCTGTCTCACCACACCACTGTTTTCAATTTTTTCCACAAGACCTCGGATCCCAGGTTTCATAATAGGGATTAAACGAGGGAAGATGAAGGAAAAACACAGGCCTTGTTGTCCAGATGCTCTTCGTGATTGTCACTCTAACAAACGTTTAAACAAGATCACAAGGCAGTGCCTTTGTCACTTCACATGAGAGGATTCGCTGTTCAGAGAAACACAATGGCAGTCGTGCTCCCTACCAAAACATGTTTTCAGCCTGCTGAGCTTTCATCAATTACCACATCAATACTCAAAGATTCAAATGTAAAAGTATTTCAATTGATTGTTAAGTAGAAGTACAAGAGCCTGACACATTATAGCTGCAAGGATGAGGAACTAAGATTCATTTTTCAAGCAACTAGAACTCACTTACTTGATTTACTTCAAGTAGAAATCAAATAAGGAGCTAAGAATATTCACTTTGTGCACTTAAGGCTGCTAACACTAACACAATAAACAGTTCAGCAAAGGAGATTAGGCAGACCGCGGCCTTAGGACATCTAAAGGACAACCTCGAGGAAACTTGTTCTACGAATCACCATCTTCTGTCAGAACTGTATGAAATCCTAAAGTTCTGTGGGATCTATGAATGCAATGCTGCAGAAAATAAATATGGATTTAAGAAAAAAATACTATTCAGGTTTATTTTGACTCTCCAAAAAGGTTTCTCATAATGAAACAAACTAAACTGAGTCTTAAAATCTGTTGTGAGTTAAAAAGTACATCAGATTAAGTGGAATATATTTGCCAGAAAAAAGGTGTG
>NC_050517.1:5302291-5312888 GCF_002922805.2 Oryzias melastigma
ATGTTCAGTGCACTGTTTTTTGGGGTCCAGATGACCCCACATTTAATGTAAACATGCCAGCACAAGGGTTAATTAATTAATTGGTCAGGTGCTCTATGAGAATTAAATGCACCAAAGTTAAATTTAGTCAAACTACATCACGAAAGTCTTTAGCCACCTTTAAGTTCATCTTAATCCATACAAACACAGAACAATTTACACTTAAAATGAAAAATATGTGGGACATACATTTCTGATCATCTGTTACACTGACATCACTGTGGGCTCTTATGGGTTGAAACTAAAAAGTGCAAGAAACAGTCTGATAAATATGGGACCATTGTGAGGTGACACTGACTGGTAGACATACAGTATCTGAATTTAATACAGAAACAACCCCTGCACAGGGACCTCTGACTCTTAGGCTGCAAAGGAGTCTGCTCGGCTGGCACACTGCTAACAAAGTCGCTGCTTCAGCAACATTTAAGCAGCTTTTACTCAGTTTTTCAAAGATGGATCCAAATGATCCTGTCAAACAGTCCTAAAACTAATTTCATTCATTTTAATGAACACAACAGAAATATTCCAGCGTGAATTGATGCTACAATAAGAAAATCCTCATTGGGCTTCACAGACAGTTCCATCTGTCCTTATGTAACACGTGGTTTATTTGAGAGATAAAAAGTGGATTTGAGGCTTTACCTTAGATTTAAGTTCAGGGTGATGTTTCTCTGGTGATAAGAAAACACGGTGGAAACAAAGAAACCTGCTTTCCTGATGATCTGAAGCTGCATTTCCTCCCCTACAGCTTCTCCACAGGCATTTTGGAAGCCTGTAAAGCACACTTGTTTTCTGCTTTAAACCTATAAACAACTGAATAATACAGAAGATAAGCTGTTTGTAACAGTTATGCATATAAAATACACAGATGCTGGTTGCTTCTGACAAGTTTTTGATTACATCACTCTTTGAACTTTCAACTCTTAAGTTTTTTTATTTGACTTCCTGGTTGGTCGCTACAAAGTTCATTTCTACAAAGTGATTATTGCCTTCTGCTGTCCTGTCACTTCCTCTATTAATACATTTCAGAATTCAGAAAATTAGTGTCAAACATTTGGTGTTAAAATGTGATATATATTCATACAGCAAACACATACCTGCTCTTTGTTCTTGTGTGAGCTAATCAAATAGAACTGAAGTAAGTGAACATAAACTCTAAAGCACGTGTGTCAAAGTCAAGGCCCTCCAGATCATTTTATTTTATTGTCATTAATGACCCGATGTTATCTTGCGCTCATTTATAACTTGTATAATTTTGACAAAATACATTTTTATGGAGGATAAAATATTGAAAGTTATTTAAGGTTTAAGTTGATTTATTCTGGAATAATATTCCTGCCTTTTTATTATTCATAATTATGTTAATAAATTACGGTTTTAAAGTTTTAAAAATTGGCATTCTGCCAGCTTTATGGACTATTTTGGCATTTACTAAGATTTTTTTAGGCTATTTTGAAGTCTAGCTAATAATTCAGCAACATGCTAGCTGTTTTAGCTGTTTTGGCTAGTTTAGGCTCTTTTTTTAGTTTCTTAGGCTGTTTTGGAATTTAGCTAATATTTCATGTAGATGCTAGCTGTTTTAGCTAACCGAAGTTTTATTTTTTAGGTTTTTTAGGCTAATTTGGCATTAAGCTAATATTTCAGCTGGCTATCAGCTTCAGCATTTTTAGCCATCAATTTCAGCATCTTCAGCTATCCGCATTAGCATCTTCAGCAGCTCAAATCATCTTACAGTATTCACACTGGCATGATCACATTAAATGCTATATATCTAGTTCATAGTTATGAAAAAAGCTACAGTTTTAAAGTTTTAACATTTAGTTTTAGATTGTTCAATAAATGTTTATCCTGTTCGACTTAAGGTGTGTCTTGGATTTTGGCCCCTTGTGCGATTGAGTTTGACACCCCTGCCCTGAACCATATGGGATTGGTTTATCTTCAACCCTCATGCCCTCTTATGCGTCCAGATGACCCCACCCTTACATTGATGTGTCATCCTCCCATGACAAAGGTGGACAGGATTTTATGTCTGACACCAGTGAAGATAAAAAAATCCTTGGAAAAAAATTCAACGTGTGTCCAGATGACCCCACTTTTTAATGTAAACATGCCAAGGATAGCACAAGGGTTTAAAGTGTTAATGTTTAAAGTTTTGTTTCGCCTGCTATTTCAACAGACATTTAAACACAATTGATCTTGTTTGGAGTCTAGAGGCCTGTCAAAGCATTTGTTCAACTGGGGTGCTTTCACATCCATCATCCTTTCCTCCGATTGTTCGGTTCTAACAAGTGTAGTGACACTTTTTCATTCTTATCTCCTAATACTCCAAATTGACAGTACAAAACAAGGAGCAGAATTCAATTCTTCTTTTCTCTCGCTCACAGAAAAATGCACCAACACCCTTTCCTCTTAATGGAGAAATATTCATGAACACAGGAAATAGCTTACCATTTAAATCTACTTTAAGACATTCAGAACAATCCAACGTTCCTGTGTTATTAAAAAAAAATCAGAAACAAAAAGTAGCAAAAATGTTAAATGAGTTCATAGTTTTAGTAACTAAATATCTTTTGAACACATAGTACTTTGTGTCACAAAGGAGACTTGTCTGGATATTACTGAATATAGAGTGAGTTTTTGTACAAAAATACATTTATTTTAGCAGACAAACTTCTATTTCCAACAAACCACTTTCTTATCAAAATACAGACACATTACTAATAAAAGGTCAAAGGAACTCTCAGCAGACACTAAAGGCAACTTTTAGGTTTTAACAGTGAAAAGAAAGGTGCACGATAGAGACTAAAACGAGGAGAGGAAAGCTCTCCAGTGAGGCTTTCGGTTAGAAGTAAGTCATGGTCTGCTGACTTGCTGAGATCTTGTTCTGCTACTTTTCTTGTAAAGAATTTCTCTGCATATTTGTTATTTGAGATGATGAAGCAACAGCTTAATCTGATTACAGTAGATTTGCCCAGCATGTGATTGAAGACTTATGGTCCTTGTTATGTCAAGTTTCTGTGTGTGTGTCTCTCTCTCTCAGAGCTGCGATTTTTCATGCATCTGATACTGGTTTCACACAGAGCTGGATACACATGCACAACCCCAGAATGAACCTGGCCATAATTTATCCAAATAATTTGCTGCTTCATTAGAGTACATGTTGACTTGAACTACTGATGCTCGGGCTGCAGCCACTTTGCCCTTTTCGATGTCAAGCAGGAAATCTGATCTCACTACTGAGAGCAAAGCTTACAGGGGGATATGATCATAAAATGTGTGCGATGACAGTGTGCTTTGTCTTGTTTTCCTTGGAAAGGAAACGTAATGTTTTATAATCCTCTTACAACCCCTTTATAAAGCCGCATTATTTACAATGTCAACAAACCAAGGACAGGACAGATCTAGTTAATATGCACTAACTGCAGTTAGGGAATTTGTCTTGGCCAACAAGGAAGAAAGCTGAGTTGTGCAACGGTTCTTGTTATCAGATTCCCTGCAGACACATTCCGACAAACTTTTACCTTCACAACTTCTCACCTCACCGCCTGGCTGGCTGGATTTTTCCCTTTTCTTTTTCACAAGATCTCGCACTAAATTGCAATGATTTGCAAGCCTTTTTGGGATTCTTCAGAAATGAAAATCTTGCTCAGCAAAGCAGTTTGAGCGTGTAAAAGTCTGACACTGATGTCTGAAGGCATGTTGTCTGCTCCAGACATCAACCGATGCTTGATGCTGCAGCGGAACTTCATGGCTTTGCTTGTTTTATTAATCTCCAGCATGACTGTATAAACGCAGGAAAAAAGGATTTAGAGAAATGGAACCCAGAGAACATGGATGTTATCCTTAAACTTAATACAAAATTACAGGAAAGAGACTTGCAGCCATATACAAACGAAATGATTCCTTTTTCTGCACCTTATTTTTGGATTAAACTGTCACATTTAATTATGAACCCATTTTTAAAAGTAGTGCTTCAAACTCTTTAAGTAAACAGCAGTGTTGAAATGTTGGCTTGTGCAAGCAAGTCGTTGAGCCAAAGTTGTTTTGTTGCCACTGTTAACCCCACAAGTCACCGTGAAGAGGCCCCGGCGAGCGCTGAAGTAAAGGGGCCACCTGGTGCTGCTGCTGCTAAAAAGAATGGGCAATGATCTACATACATTTCTCTTGAACAGAATCTGTCAGTGCTGCAAGGTGAAAGGTCATTTCACATACCAGGACTTCAGCATGCACCACGTCATTGCAACAAGACTGCTTTTTACTTTCTAATTACCCGTTTTCAGCAGGGCAGGCTGCACCACCCTAAAACACTACGATTACATATTCGCTACATAGAAATTTTGTCACACATTTGCTTCATCGAGCAATGATTTAAAAAGAAATTAATGTGCATTTTTAATAGGTGACAATGAAACTTGACAACCTTCAAATGCACAGCATATCAGTCTTTGAAAACATGTAAAACAGCTATCATTATTTTCTCCACACAAAGACATAATCAGCACACATTCTGATAAAGCACGTGGACCATGTGGAGATCGTGATTTCTGAGTAAAAAAAAATGCCCAGAAAGGGCAGATTCCCTCTGGCATGTGCTTTAAGACGGATGTACGTGGGATTACTCAGAAGTGGAAAATGATTGCAAAGAATGAACGTGCGCTTGTAAAAATATCTAAAGGTTTGTCACGACTAAGAAACCTTAGCTTTGAAGTAACTTGATGTGACATGTTAAGGACAGAGAGCCCCGGAGGAGGAAACGTTTCAATCAGCTGTGGCATGACGATCCCACTGCTCCAAAAGGATGCTCTTTAAAGGAAAACGTGGAACTTAATATACTTCCATCAGTACCATCTCAAAAGGTTCGAGCAACAACGGATAGATAAATAGATAGATAGATAGATAGATGGACGGACGGACGGACAGACAGATAGGAAATTATTGGGTCTGCTGATCCCACGCAAAAGATAAAACAATCCTTAGAGAAACAGTACTGACTGGACAAAAGATAAAAAGCTATAAAAAAATAGAAGGACATTATCAAGGAGTTGTACAAAGGAGATAAATAGGGATGATCCGATTACGTGATCGGAAATCGGGCCCGATCACATGGTGGAAGACTCGATCAGAATCGGGCTCCGTTGTCCGATCAGGATCGGATATTTCATTTGTTCTTATTATGATCAGCGCTTTATATTTCAATCTTATTATCCCAGTTAAATGCTCCACTAGAAGTCTGCATGTCATGAACAGATCACAAAATCTTATTCCCGGAAAACGCAGCAGAAAACGGCAACAGTTCAAGCAGAAGGCTATTGTAAACAGTTTAATCAAGTTAGCTAGATGATCACAGATTCAGACTTCCAGGATCAATAACTCTTTTAAAAACGCTTTAAAATGACAGCAAGTGTCTCTAAACAACAACTCTAAAGGCATTTCAACAGAAAAAGACAGTATTTTTTTGTTTCTTTTTAATGTGAAACTCTTCATGCTGCAGACAGATGGCTAAACAGCAGCTGCTAACTGCTACATGCTAGCGCCGTGATTTAACTCCTTAGGACCCGAGCTGTCCTTTGATATGCCTGTTTTATTTATCTGAAAGAGAAATAAAAGTTACGAAAATTAACTACTGTGGTAACAAAACCGAAAATGTGATGTCTTAAGAACTTAAAAAGAAGTACATATTCTTAAAAAACAAACAAACAAAAAAACTAATAAATGAATACTTATAATGATATCAGCTATTCATGACTAATTATCAAATTAATGCTAAAACAAATTCATCATGGGTGGGGCAGTGGTTAGCGCTCTTGCCTCACAGCGAGAAGGCCCCGGTTCGACTCCCGGCTGGGACCTTTCTGTGTGGAGTTTGCATGTTCTCCCTGTGCATGCGTGGGTTTTCACCGGGGACTCCGGCTTCCTCCCACCGTCCAAAAACATGCTTCATAGGTTAATTGGTGACTCTAAATTGCCCCTAGGTGTGAATGTGAGAGTGAATGGGTGTGTGATTGAGGCCCTGAGACAGACTGGAGACCTGTCCAGGGTGTACCCCGCCTTCGCCCTTCAGCAGCCGGGTTAGGCTCCGGCACCCCGCGACCCCGAAAGGGACAAAGCGGTTAAGCAAATGAATGAATGAACAAATTCATCATTTATTTTTATGAATTCTAAATGAGGACAGGAATCGCATTTGGTCAAAAATGTTCAATAGCTCTAAAGATGTTAAAGCTAAAGTCACTAAACTTTATCACATGACTAATTATCATTTATATAACAAGAAAATTGTATTTTTTTCCCTAGTTTATATTTGCTCTATTTTTACTTGTTTATTAAAGCTACTTCACAGAAGTGTTTTATTTAAGTTTTTAATGGAAAAAGAAGGTTATTGAAATATAAATAAGGGACAACACAAATCTGTTTATTCAATTTCTTCATCTTTTAAATGTCTTATAAAAGTATCGGATCGGGACTCGGTATTGGCAGATACACAAAATCAAATGACTCGGAATCAGATCGGTCCCCAAAAAACCTGATTGGGACATCCCTAAAGATAAAGTGCCATGTACTGTAAATTTCCCACACACATTTGAAGTACACGTAACTAAAGACTAAAATGAAAATAGTGTTTTAGGTGGTTTTAATAGGACTGGCTTAATAAAATCGATTCAGCGATTTGAATCAATTCAAGCTTAACAAATCTATAATCGATACATAAAAATATAAATCGATTTAGTACAAAAAGCTAAAGTCTTCTAGCTTGATGCTAACATTTAATGGGATTTACAATAGGACGGCTAATGCTAATGCTCCGTCGACCTAAACATATATTCTTTATAAACTCACAGGCAGGAATTTTACAAACTCTTTTAAGGAAATATTTTTAAAGTAACTATTTGTGGTCTAAAACATTGTTTTTTTTTTTTTCATACTTTCTTCTTGAATAAGGTGTAATGCTATAGCACAATCGGCCCCTAGTGTCCAAACTGAAACGTCCTCCAGGAGAAGCAGAACAATGTTTCCAATGTTAATGATCTGAACATTTTAGTTAGAACTTCTCCTTTAGAGAATCCATGTAACACTGGATGATATTAACAATCTCATTATTTCACTGATACATTTACAGTATGTGGACTGGATCAGATTAATATAAATATATTAAAATCACATAGTAGATTATTAATGTATTTCTAAACAAATGTGTATAAATGTGTAAGCTCAAAATTTAATTGAAGAATCTAAAGAATTGAAGCAAATCAGAATCAAATCGATTCAGGCTTTGTGAATCGAATCGTCTCTGAAAGTTATAATCAATACCCAGCCCTAGTTTTAACATATTCTTGCAGCATTTTTCATATGATGGAGGGCATATATAAAATAACTTAAGATTAAAACTGCTTATCTATTTCTTTTATTCAAATTGATGTGAATCAGGAGCAGACAAAAAAAAATTCTGTTTGAAAAAGAGCTTGACGTAGAAAACATGGACCATAATCTCCCTGCTCTGAGCTCCCAGCAACGACGCTCCAACTCAGAGGGGATTCCTGATGAACTCCTGCTGCTCTGGAGAAACTATGTAAAAAAAATGACATTTTTAAACAGCATAATCATAAATAACAGACCACTGGCAACACTTTTACAATAGATCAAAAGATGATTGGAGAGGGACTTGAAGCCTAATGGGAAAATTCTCATCAGGTTTGTCAGAAACCAGGCTTTTAATGGTCATTTGTATCCACATTTTATACCAAAAAACACAGTCGGGTTGAAACGGCTTCATTAGCATTTGTAGCTCAGCTGTGGGGTTAAATCCAAAGCTCCCTATAGGTTTAATTGCATGTTATGGCTACTGCAAAAAAGCCAGTATCCACTAAGAGTCAACAATCCATAGACCAACTAAAACAGACTTGTTTAACTTTGCTGCATGGCTGATACTGACTTCCACAGTGAATCTAGGATTTAAAAAAGGGATTCACATGAGTACGTCTGCAACCGTGCCAAAACTGAGCCATGAATCTCAAAGCAACAACAAGAAAGTGCCTTGATGTTCTGGTAATGCTGACAAAAGTGATCAGATGAGACAGAAAAAGGAAGGGAGCAGTGACGTTGAGATTAAAGGAGGGCTGCAAGTCCGGCATTTGTTCACACTGTGCTTGTGTGTCTTGGCTAAAGCAGAAAGAGCAGTGAAAGATTTAGATGCTGTGCTCTAGGCCACATGGGAGAAAATAATTGAAGTAGACGCTGCCTCGTTTTCTCCACACTTTCAGTTAATCAGATTTTGAGAGAAGCACCTGCTCTAAGCGCAAAAAAAACCTTTGATAAACATTCAATTTCAGGACAGAATGTGTTATGTTTAATGTCTGCAGACTTTCTAATAAAATAAAACCTTGACAAGCACACTGTGGCCAGGAGATTTTGAGAGTTCTCCACTCAAATTACCTTTTAATGTCTTTGTTAGGACTCCTTTCATCAGCCTCATGGAATCTCTGACTGCCTTAAACTATGAAATGTCTCCAAATGTCATAAAGCCTCACTCCAATGAGCGTTTGATCTATTTTCAAAGTGTTCCCAGTGGTCTTTTAATTATGATGATGCCGTTTTTAGCCAAAATCGAAAAACCTGTGTTGTTCTCTAGGATGGGATCTGCAAACTTTAATAGTAAAAGAATCATTTGGGCTAGTTTCTACTGATCAAAACCTAAAAGGACCGCAAAGTTTTCTTTTGATACAACTGTGCATTCATTATGATGTATTTTTTAAAATAAATATGAATTATTTTTCTTTTATGGCATAAATAAAGATAGAAATATAAAAAGAAACTAGCATTTTCTCAACATGTGAAATTATATTTTACGTTTGATAGAAGCTCGTATGATTTCCTTTCAAAATAAAAGATGCCTGGTCCCAGACTGGATCATCCCAGGACAGTAATATGTGCTTTAAACTAGAGGTGTGCCAAAATATCAATATTGCAATTTATCGCGATATTTAGTCCTGCGATTGATTCTCAATGGGTTCTCACCAAGTATTGATTTTAAATTTTTATTTCAAGAGGCTGTAAAACGTTATATTCGTCATCCATTGGTGAGACGTTCCTTTGGAGGTAGATAGGGGGTGCACACTGCACCAATGTGTCTGGCAGCTACTTGAATTATTTAATTTTGTTATGATGTTTACAACAATTCTGCACTAAGTAGTGTTACTGCTGTTCATGTTTACTATTGTTAACACTGAATTTAATTCCAATTCAATTTATGTCAATGCTTGTCAAAGACAGTATAACTGATTTGCACAAAAGTGTCTATTATTTGGAGCACAAAAAAGACACATTGTTTATTATGATTGTGTTCAAGCTAAAAAAATAAATGGGGATATATTATGCCAAAAATATGTGTTCTTCTATATAGCGTGAGTTATTAGAAATGATTTTTACCAATTATCACAGTATTGCGATATCATCGACATCGTGAGCCATGTATCGTGTATCGTGTCGTGAGGCACCCAGTGATTCCCAGCCCTACTTTAAACTCATAAAAGATCAGACTTTTTACCAAAGTTTTGATTAGAATTTGAAATCTGTGTGTTCTGGAAGAAGCAGAGAGCAAATAAGACCTCTTGAAGTCAGCTGGAATGTGAAAACCGTTACATAGTTTATCTTTGAGCTGCACCTCAGACATAAATGTATAAACTTAACTCATTTATATAAATGCTAATTTACTAACCCTTACTTGAATAATAAAAATACCATTATTATTATTATTATTATTTTAACCAGAGAGCCACTAAAGCATATGAGTCAAAGTCAAGACCCGGGGGCCGGATCCGGCCCTCCTGGTAATTCTATCCAGCCCTTCAGATCATTTTATTTTATCGTTTTGAATGGCCTGAAAATCTTGCACTCATTTCTAACTTGTATATTTTAATAGTTTATATTTATTCTGGGATAATATTCCTGCCTTTGTATTATATTTATAGTTATGTTAAAAAGTCACGGTTTTAAAGTTTTAAAAATTGGCATTCTGCTAGCTTTTTGGCCTATTTTGGCATTTACTAAAAATTTTAGGCTATTTAGGAGTATAGCTAATGTTTCAGCTACATGCTAGCTGTTTTGGCTAACTTTAGTTTTCGCTTTTTGTTTTTTAAAGTTAATTTGCCATTTAGCTAATATTTTAGCTGGCTATGAGCTTCAGCGTTTTTAGCCATCAAATTTCAGCATCTTCAACTATCAGCACTAGCATTTTCACCAAATTCAGCTTACAGCATTCACACTAGCATTATCACAGGTAATGCTATATATGTAGTTCATAATTATGTTAAAAAGTTTTGGTTTTAAAGTTTTAAAAATGTATTTTTAGAGTGTTCAGTAAATGTTTATCATGTTCGGCCCACAACCTAAAGTGTGTTTTGGATTTTGGCCCCCTGTGCGATTGAGTTTGACACCTCTACTCTAAGGAGATGTAAAAGAGCCACAAGTAGCTCTGGAGTTGCAGGTCGCAGACCCCTGTTCTAGGACATAGTTTCTTCAGAGCGGCAGGAGTTCATTAAAAATTTGTTCCTGAGTTGTGGGCGGG
>NC_050517.1:5312911-5316445 GCF_002922805.2 Oryzias melastigma
TTCCTGTTGCTGAGAACTTTCTGTTTGAATGCTCTCCAGCTAGCTTACAGCCCCTTACACCCCCAAGCTAACGTTAGCGGTTCAACAAAAATAGTGAGCAAGATTTGGAGCTATCCAGCTGTACAGTTTAGATCCAGATTCCAGCTCAGATGAGGAAGACAAACATGTTCATGGATGTATTTGGCCCAATCCAAATACTCCCCTTCTCCATCTCCTTTAGCCCTCCAAACGGAGGGTGAGGAAAAAAAATAGTGTCTAATATTTCGGACGTGACTTCCGTTCAATGATGTCATCAACATCGCCGGTCCGCTAGCTTTAGCGCAGTGCTTCCAGCGCTTGAATAAACATAAAAACCGCGGTTTTATAACTTTAATAAGGTCACACTACAACATACCGTCATTACTTACATTTAAATATAAACTTCTGTGGTTCAGAGCGCACCAAAGTGAAGAAAAGCGCTTCTTTGCGCGACGAGGTTTACTCTCGCGATAGCGGACTTTGGAGTGTGAAACTTAAAAACTAATCATTCTGGACACGACTTCGACTTCAACTGACACTTTAAATCAAGGGGGAGGGCTAAGGTAGAGGGAGAAGGGGAGTATTCGGATCGGGCCTTTGTCTACAAGTGAATGGAGTGGAGCGAGAAGCTTAGATAGTAGCTTCTATCCAATTAAAGTAATTTAAAGACACAATTTTTTAACTTCATTTTCTTACTTTGAATCTGGAATCATCAGAAACATGCCAAGAGAAACATATTAAAAACATCCTAAACACAATTTCCTTTGGAGTGGGTCTTTAAAAACAGCACAGTTCTTGGAAGAACTAGTGAGATGCTCCAGAAGGAGAAACCATTTAATGCATGGATGTTTTTATTAATTATTTTTCTTAATAAATGATCTTTTAGTCATTCCTTCAAAATGAGTTGTTCATAAAGAGTGGTGTAGCCACAAACAACCCCTCCATAACTCTGAATACACACACTGATTAAGTACATGCTGCATATAGTTATGAATAATTGAACTGGAATGGGAAAATTAGCTGAGACATATCAATAATGCAGGGCCTCAGCCAACAGACACTGACTGTTGTCAGCATCAAATTTATGGCATGTTTATAACACACATTTAGACCTCACAGTTAAAAGTTGAAATGTGAAGTCTGCTGCCTCTAGGAAGAAAAAACTCTGGGCTCTGGTTCTGACTTCCTGCCAATTGATGAAACACTTGCATCTGATGCGGCGCTGCTTCCATATGGCCATGATTTCCTAATTAATGTTCACGTTCACACGCTAGCTAAAAACCTTCCTTTGTGCAGAGACTCAAGCCCCAAACCAGGTACGATCAAATGACTCGATCTGAAACTTCATGCTTGCATGATCCTTTTAAGTGAATTCCTGACTGACACATCTCAGTGTGCAGGGATATATGGATTCCAGCTCCTCCGGAGAGATTTCCAGCTTCCTGGAAGGCTTCATTAGCTTGAAAGCTGTGCTCCTATATGAAGATAAACACCCTATTGGTTATCTGACACACTTTGATGAATGACTTCATGTTGGGATTTTCTGGGTTTAGGGTTCAGATATCAGATAGATGCTCAAAGTGAGGCCTTTTTCAAAGCTGTTCTTCTGATGCATATTTCTAGCTGTTAAGGTGATTTATGCCTAAATTGTGTTCATATATCATTCAAACAATCAGAATTTGAATGAGAGCTGAACAGTTGAAAGCTACAAAAATCCCAGAGGATGGATTGAATCAATATGAACAAAAACAAAACTGCTGTACTTCTAGATCAGGGATGGGAAAACTGCGGCCAAATATGGACAGTTAAGAGATTTAATCTGGCTCACCCAATGGGAATAAATTATGATAATCCTTATTTGCTATATTTTCCCTTTGACTGTGGCTCCATAGATGGAGCACTATAAATACATTGACCTTTGTCTAGGTTGGGGGTCTGCAACCTTCAACACTTAAAGAGCCATTTGGGTTGATTTCTCACAGACCACATCCCATAAGGAGCCACACATCCTTTAGAAAATACGACTTTGTATTTATGTTGTTATTTTTATGAGAAATATAAATACAAAAGTACTTTTTGGCATAAATAAAACAAACTTTAAGAGAAAATAGATTTTTTTCCTAAATATGAAACAGTTTATAACTTTTAACAGAGGTTCATTAGACTTCTTTTCAAATTAAAAGACTACCTGTGTCACAAAGGATCATCTCAACGGAAATGAAAATCTAGAGGTAGGTTGTGTCATGTCAGCAATGAAAAAAAAACGTTTTAGTTTTAAACGTTTGTGGTGTTTCTTAGCCAGAAATTCATAAATCTAAATTTCTAAAATGAAAACAGAGCTAATTAACTGTATTTTCTGAACCATAAGTCACACTTAAAACACTAAAATTTGTCAAAATGTTTAGTTCTTGATTATCAAACCACTATGGCTACTGTGCTCTGGAGGTTTGTAGAGTGATATGGTTTTTTTTTTTTTTTACTTTACAGCTGCTTTTTTGAATGAAAAAAAGCAGTAAAAAATTCAATGATGTCCTTTAATGATAAAAAACTTAAGTTTACTTTGAAAATGTATAATTTCTCTGAAATAATTAGAAAAATGTGTGTATAATATAAAAATAAAGTATTTTTTTATTTGCATTTACTTTACTATAGAAAATATTAATTGATCCTCAACACACTTACATGAAGTAGTGAATCATCACTTCAATAAACTATCTTTTCTCTGTTTAAGGATTTCAGGGTTAAAACTAGGGGTGTCCCGATCCGATGACGTGATCGGAAATCGGGGCCGATCACGTGATTTGGGACTCGATCGGAATCGGACTCCTTTGTCCGATCAGGATCGGATCTTTCATTTATTCTCATTATGATCAGAGCTTTATATTTCATCTTATCATTATGCATAAATACTCCACTACAAGTCTGCATGTCATGATAAGATCACAAAATGTCATCACCAGAAAACGAAGCAGAAAACGGCAGCAGCTCAAGCAGAAGGCTAACTTGTAAACAAAGCTAGCTAAAAAGCTAACTTCCGCGACCAATAACTATTTTAAAAACGCTTTAAACTGACAGCAAGTGTCTCTATTGGTTTGTCATAACACAAACAACAACCTCTAAAGGTATTCCAACAGGAAAAGACAGTATTTCTTTTCTTTTTAATGTGAAGCTCTTCATGCTGCAGACAGATGGCTACACAGCAGCTGCTAACTGCTACATGCTAGCGCCGTGATTTAACTCCTTAGGACCCGAGCTGTCCTTTGATGTGCCTGTTTTATTTATCTGACAGAGAAATAACAGTTAACTACTGTGTTATTAAAACCAAAAATGTGATGTCTTAGGAACTTAGAAAATAAGCACATAATCTTAAAAATAACTAAATAAATAAAACTAATAAATTAAAACTAATAATGATATCAGCTTTTCATGAACACTCATCAAATTTAATGCTAAAACAAAATCATAATTTATTTTTAAGAATTTTAAATGAGGACAGGAATCACATTTGGTCAAAAA
>NC_050517.1:5318067-5322393 GCF_002922805.2 Oryzias melastigma
GTGACCAATAGAGCGCCGCGAAGCGGCGCGCTCTCCGCTGCGCGCCGCTGCGCGGCGCTATCGCGTCCTGTGTGACTCCGGCGTTAGGCTCCGGCACCCTCGCGACCCCGAAAGGGAAGAAGCGGTCAAGAAAATGGATGGATGGATGGATATTTACAGACTCCACAAGGTGCTCCGGGACAAGACATAAGTTGTTCAGGACCACGAAAGTGACAATCAATGTGAAAGCCTGAACAAAACCTCAAAGTGCAACTTTAAGTGATGGAATGAACGTAAGGAAGATTTCCTTTCTACGGTAGCAGCTGCACCTCTCTGAGCGCCTGACCACAACCCGTCACACCAGTTCAGATTTACTGTTACACAGTTTCCTGCTGTAAGAATAATCTGGTTAACAACTTAGCAAATTCATTCAGCAGTGATTATTGCAGAGTCGAACTCCAGCACCCTTCCTGCCACAATGCAGACCTCCTGTTTGCTTCCGTGAAACATGTGACACCATAAATCTCATGATGCATAGCTGATTATGTGTCATCTTCCTCCCATTTTTTTTTAATTTGCTTGCACTTTCAAAGCTTGACAAAAACTTAAAATACAGCTCCTGAGGCTCTGGACGCTGACCTAGTTATCCCGAGGGGTTCTGATGAAGCCTCCCGGTCCCCCAGCAGGCGAGAAGCCATAACAATAAAGAGGAGGTAAACTGAGCCTGCTTGCGTGAGCAACAGGCCAGTAGATTTACAGCCTGCCTCCGTTCAGGCCTGGCTCTTCTGCACAGTCCACATCCAGGTCTACGTCATCCCGCCTGCCAAAAACCTCCTAACGCCTCCTCACCTGCTTTGCATCACTTCACCTGCTACACGTCAAATTTTAGAAATCCCTCTCTGCCGATCACTGACAGATTGCAGAAGGAAGATGTGTCTTCAGATCTGCTGAAACCTCCTGACCCCATCTGTGGAAAGGCAAGGCCAACCGCCTTCTCCACAAATAAAGATAAATCCCTTTTAGTGGCGGGAATGACAGAGGCCTGTTTTGAGATGCCTCTCTAAACCTCCACAACTTAAGGCCGCGTGCGGCTGGCATAGGAATACTAGCGCTCCCTACTGGTGCCAAGTGTTCTGTGAAGGTGTCAAAACATGAGCGTGCTCTCGCTTTCTCTGTCAATCACCTTTTGCACCACAGACTGCCTGGATCTGCTCAAAATATGACTTGATTCTTCAGAAGAACAGAAAGAACTTTCCAGAATTTTCCATAAATCCTTCACTTTAGCACAATTGTCTAAATCCAATGAAAAAACGGCTCTGAGAAGTAGATAAATCATCTTCACTTGACAATAATCTTCCATCTCCAGAAAATATATTTTAAACAAAGATCGCAAAATATTCTGAAGCTTTTTTGGAGTCAGGCAGGCACTAAAAATATTAGAAATTTAAAATAATTGATCACTTCAGTTGGTAGATACTGTCCACACACGAATAAGTGACAGCATCCTGATTCAAAGAAAGCATAAAAGAAACTGTAGATGGTCTGTCTAACATCAGATGGCCACCCAGCTTCCAGGAACTTCAAAGGGGTGTTGGAGCTGCATGCACCCACGTACACGCCCTATCACAACCATATTAACGTGCTTTATGTCCTTTTATTTTTAAATCTGGCTTAGGGACTATAAGCAGCTTAATACTGCACAGACTGAAACAGAGAAAAACCTGAAATGCGCTGGTTTTAGTTAAACAGCCTGGGGATAAAACATGAGGATTAAACCCGCATTATGTTCAGTTTAAACAACTTTTTGTTTTTTTTCCTAAACTGAATACATCTATGTAACTTTAACATGGTGATGCAGGGTTTAACCAATTTAAAAAGTGATCCACCAACTCCTCCTCACAAAGCCTTCTGGTCTCAATGAGCCTGAGAAAAATATGTTTCCACTTAAAGGACATGAAGTTTTCACTTCTTCCTTCACCGCAAAGCGAGTCGGTTTGCTTTTTTTGGTGGACATGGAGGAGAAAAATGCACATCGATCTCCAAACAAGCCTGTAGTCTAATGTTTGAACATTTTAGGACAGGGACGTCACAGGCCACAGATTACGGGGTCAAGGCTTGCAGAGTTTTAACCTAAGCTAAAAGTCTGCAGGCTGGTCGGGGCGCGCGGTGGCGCGCGGCGGCTCAAGCCGCGGGGCTCAGCTTTTGTCCAGATCAGCCTCAGGACACACCTGACGCCGAGTCCTCACCTCAGAACTGGAGCTTAAGAGAGCGGGCGACCCTTTATAGACCCTTTACTGCCCCGAGTTGGTTTTAGTTCCATCCGTGGATTAACTGCGCGCCTGCGCTGCAACACCGCGCTGAAAGTGGCTTCAGACCCCCCCAATCGAGTGCATGAATAAAAGTGAGAGTCCGGCAGGACTCCAGTGGACTGGCGCAGTTAGAATTATCGCGGAGCTGCACGCCGCGCGCACACGCGAACCCTTTTGGTAAGCGTGGCACCGTGGAGGGGAAGCGTCCACGCCGCTGGCTGTGGTCCTTCACGCCACCCAGCACCCTCTGAAGTCCCCCGAAGCGCGTCGCAAAAAGCAGCCGTCTCTGATTCAAACGTCTTCCCGGTTCCTGGAGCGCAGCAGGAGCGTGACGCACACGCTGCAGCCCCAAACGGATCTAATCCCCTCGAGCAAGGCAGAGGACAGCAGAACAGCAACAGCTGACACTTACTTTTGACTTCTTCATATGGAACGACAGGAGTAGCCTAAATCCAGTGTGTGCGAAAGCCTATTTTATTTTACTTCTACGGGGAGGAAAGGGGTTGTCATCATCCTGTGTGCACATATCCAATGCCTAAGTCAGCGGTATCCAAACGCAGGTGAATTAAAAAAAAAAAAAACACCCAAAAGGAGGCAAAAAGTAAAGAAACGTTCAATCTTTATAGACTGCTTTGTCAGCCCGTCAATCTAGGCTACAACATAGATCCAGACACTGAGGGCTGGCAGCGGAGGAGCGGGACAGCGCGCAGAGGGAGGGAGTTAAGCCTTTATAATGATGCGTAAAAAGCAGTCAAAGAGCCGCCCTCTGACGGGCTGGAGAGTGTGAAAAGGTTTCCTCTGACACCGCTGCTGCCAGTACAAACACATCTCAGGGGAGACACAGGTTCAGAGCTCCTTTCAGAGGAAGACAAAAAGCCTTCAAGCTTGATGTTTCGGCCTGTGATCATGTTTTTTTTTTAAAGACGCATTGTACAACAGAGCAGATGGCGAGGTTTTCTGTGCTGCTATGGAGGCTCACAGAGCAAGTGACTCATTTTTGTGAGTCAAAGCGTTTGTCACGGAATTTGAGGGATTGAGCTTGTTTTCCAGTGTAGGAGTAAAAAAAATGTTTTGTCCCAAACAACAAAAAAACAAGGCAGTCATGTGACCTCCCTCTGTTCTTTCATAACAACAAAATGCACAAGTTGCTTATTTGAGGTGTCTTTCCTCTATAAATCCTGACATGTTAGGGAGGTTTGACCACAGAAGTTCCTGCAGAAAGGATAAATGTCTGTCAGCGTCTGATCTGTTCTGGTAAAATGTTGAGTCCAATAAAACAGTCAGTTAAGCTCCAGTGAAACAGATGACAACAGATATCAGAGTTATTAATGGTACAAAATCTTCTAAATGTTACAATATGGGTTGTCATAAAAATTGCATGCACATGCTTTCACTGCCAATAAAACACTTTAAAAGGGTTGGAGACAGGTGAAGGGCAGTCTGGAACATCCATTATTGGGAAATGAATGTGACGGATGTCAGAGGTGCAGTAGAAAGGAAATGCCTTTTTCCTTGTTGGTTATAATCGATCTAGCTGTCTTGTCCCATGTTTTTTTTTTTAAGAGTCCAGATTTAGATGAAGAGACATACGGTGTATTTGTAACTTCCTGCATCAAACTAAAGGAATAAACTGTTCAGCATAATGTATTTTCACACGTTGAGCAAACTCGTCTGACTGCCTTGTTGTCAGGAACTTTCTGAAGCAAAAGGAGGCGACGGTCTTCAGGTGTCGTGCAACTCATTCTAGCCTTCCACGGGTTCCTGTTTCATTGCTGAATTTTTATAAGACTTTGGCTTCAGTGCACAAGAAAATAGGATTAGGAAGTGGAGCTGTTTGCAGTGACCACTGCCTTAATTGAGAAACAAAGCGATCCACGTACTGTACCTCCCGTGTAAGGCATCTGTCTAGCAGGAATAATTGCACAACCTGGTTTTTCTGCAAATACTAGGCATCAGAGGTGGGACCAAGTCATCATTTTGCAAGTCCGAGTCAAGTCCCAAGTCTTTGTCCTCAAGTCCGAGTCAAGTCCCAAGTCAA
>NC_050517.1:5325679-5331513 GCF_002922805.2 Oryzias melastigma
GCTGGTACTCGGTAAAAGAGGAGGGGCGCCGGTGTGCGGCTCCGATGTTAGGGAGCTCTGATTTAATGGGAACAACCATCACCTCCGCGGGAGCTGCAGTTCGAGGTCCCACAGCTCGAGGTCCCGCAGCTCGAGGTCCCACAGCTCGAGGTCCCGCAGCAGCCCAGTCGCACCAAAACACACTCCAGTCAGGAGTGAGCAGTGACTCCCGCAATCGCGGCGGAGAAGCGCTGTGTAAAATGTTTACCGGTCATACGCAGTTTTAACATTGTGTTCTGTAGGTTTAATAAGAGCGACCCACAGAACCGTTTTATGCAAGCAAATGACGATGACAGTTAAGGACCAGAGCAGCTGCTCCCGCTCGGGTCTCTCCCGACGAATGAGCTCCGCTGAAGTCTGCGAGGCTGCAGCCAGAGAACCCAATACTTAACACAACAAGATGGCGCTTTGAACGGACTAGAACAGAGTTTTGAAGGCGCAGTTTGTACGCGATAAAACTCTGATTTTTACACCCGTCTTGGAACAACTTCAGACTATGACAGGGCAGACTAAACAGACATTTTCTGACTGTAAATATTACAGTTCTCAGAGTCAGTGAATGCACCGGGACTGAAGTTCTCCCCCTCATTGATTTTGATTGGTCCTCATGTTAGCCCCGCCCCACCGCGCCACAAGAGGGCCAAAAGTTTTGTAACTGAAACTTTCAGATTCGTAAAAAAAAAAAAAAGAAAAGTTTTGAAACTCAAAAAAAGATTTGTAACTGAAAAAAAGATTTGAAGCTGAAAAAAGAAGTTTGAAATTGAAATTTTGAGTTTTGAGACCTAATTTTTCTCAGCCAAACATTAATATTTTTTTCAAAATATTTTTTTCCGTTTTTAAATAATATTGGCCTCATTTTAGCTCCATAGAAGTGGCCCTCCCACTAGATGCTGTTTTAGTTGTTTCTTGGCCACGAGGGGCTAGACCAAAAAAAGTCAGACACAGGCCGGTCCAGATGGCAGTTTTTGCTTTGAAGGGATCCTAACTGCATTAAATGACCCATAAGTAGACGGCAGCTGTGATACAATCAAATCGCTAAAGGCTTTTCAATGCTTCCTTTTTCTTTACTACAGGAAATGTTGGCCCTTCTTTTGTAAAATCCTTGCATTTCTTAACTGACATCATGCACATTGTACATGTTTTTGTCTTATGTTTTTTCACTCGTGAAGCACCTTGTGTCTTCTATCTACGAAGGGTGCTATATGAATAAAACGTACTTACTTACTTAACACAATCTCTACTTATGGGTTGAACTAGGACAGAGAAATCAATTTATCCTTAAAGTCCCAATCCAAATTCTTCCCTTCTCCCTTCCCCTCCATTTGAAGAGGCAGTTTAAGTGCAAGTCGTGTCTGGGAAATACATTTTTTAAGTCCGACCCGTGTCGCACTGAGAAGTGTTTTTCTTCACGTGGGTGTGCTCTGAAGCACAGACGTTTACATTTAAAAGGAAGTAATGACTTTTTGTTGTAGCATGACCTTTTTAAATGTTATAAAACTGCTGTTGTTATGTATATTCAAGCGCTGGACGCTCTGCGCTAAAGCCAGTGGACCAGCGATTATTGATGATGTCATCGAACTAAAGTAATATCCAAAATTCCTCTGTTTGGAGGGCTAAATGAAGGGGAAGGGAGAAGGGAAGAATTCGGATTGGGCCAAAGTCTTTGCATGAAAACTTTGTCCTCTCCTCCTATGTCTTCCCAGGGCTTCTGTCCTGTCTTCTCCTCTGAGCCTGCATCTCCCCTTCTTGTGCACCCTTGTCTTTTTCAATCAGAAAATGGATTTGATGAGCAGGTCTATGAATTTGATTAACAACATTGTTCCATGTTAAGGAACAGGAAAGTGGAGTTTTCATGGCTTTTTTCAGCAGGAAGCACCAATGATTCATACGGCAAGCAGAGGCTGGTGTGTCTGTTTGAGGATGTATACCTATTTGGATCTTCAATAATTGGATTTGTGGCAATTGGGAATAAAATATTTCTTATTTAAAGCAGTTTTAACAGGCGGACTGTTGGAGCTTTGCGGAGAAACGTCTGAGTCTGGGACTGTAACTCTATGTCCAACTTCCCCAAACTGGCCATTGTGCTTGCAGTCTTTGAAGATATGGAGTAAAAATGGATGACAACTGGAGAGAATTTCTGGATGGATCAGAGGAAATTTGAATCAAATTTTCTCAAGATTTGGTCCGAAAAGGGTCTTAAAGACTTTGTCGGACCAGTCAAGGACAGAGCTGATAAAAACAAACAAAAGCAAAAATATTAGAGCTGTCAGGCGATTAAAATTCTTAATCGCGATTAATCGCATTTTGTCCAGAGTTAACTCGCGATTAATCGCAAATTTACATGTGGCCTTTTTTTAAGGAAAAAAATGTGTGGTTCGTGGAATTTAGTAGTTCTACATTAATTATGAAGACAAGAATGACAAAATTAATAGTTTTCATCAGAAATACTTTATTTTGTAACATTGTATTGAGATAAACTTTCTTAACAATAAAAGGCTGTAACATAAAATGCCTAAGAAAAGCCCAAGTGCAAGTGAAGGGCATTTTAAATTCAAAACTTCAATCAACGTTCAGTAAAAAAACATCAAAAATAAAATTTCCAATAACACTTTCATGTTCATTTTTTGTCAGGACCAAATCTTTTCCTCCTCTGCTGAACTACAGTAATCAATGAAATAGAGATTTATCATTTCCAATGAACTTTTGTTTTTTAAAACATTAAAGACTGAGAAAAGCGGGATACTCTGTGGATAGTTTGACAGTCTGTTACTGCCGCCGCGTTCTCTGGCTGCAGCTCGATGCAGCGACGTGTCCAGTGGAGCTCACACCATGAATATGCCGGCAGACAGACCGCTATGCTGGGGCTGGATCACGCTTAAACCTCCAGAACATTTAAAACGTCCCCCGGTGAGCTTGCTGTTCGGAACGTCGGGGGTGCGCAGCTCTCGGCGCCGGACGCAAGCCGGTACCACCAGACGTGGTACTGGACGCGAACCGGAGCCGGGTTAGGGTGCTGGAGCTCTCCAGGTCCTAGCGCCGGCCAGTTTTAGCTCGCAGCTCGGTGTTTGGAGACCCCCCCGTGATCTAGTGTGAGAGCAGCCGGTGAGTTAAAGGGCGGGACGCCCGCGCGCGGTGTGGAAAGGCACGTATGAGAAAGTCCGCGATTAATGCGTCAAAAAAATTGTCGGCGTCAAGCACACGTCAGATTAATGCGTTTTTAACGCGACAAATCTGACAGCCCTAAAAAATATAAAAAGAAACTAGCATCTTTCAAAATGTGATTTATTTTTTACATTTGACAGGAGCTCAAATAACTTATTTTCAAAATAAAAGACGCTCTGTTCCAAGCAGGATCCTCTCAGTGCAGCTCTGAGCAGCTAGTAACCAATGTTGTTCAGCATAAGATAACTCTTTTAACTCATAAAATATCAAACTTTTTACCAAAGTTTTGCTTTACAGATAAAATCTGTTCATTCTGGAGGTAGAGTTGAACAAACAAGACGTCTTCAGGTCAACAGGATGTAAAAACCTACATAGTTTATCATCTATGTGAACCTCAGACATCAATTTATACATTTAACTAATCTAACTCAAATAAATGATAATTAACTGATCATTACTTTAAATAATTGCTATTTTATTTTCTTTTATTTATTTTTTGTTATTTTTCCCCTCTTTGTCCTCAGCAGTCTTACTCTGCTGGGTTCTGTTATTTTAGTTTGGATCTTGGTAGTCTTAGTTTTCAGGATTTGTTTATTTGTTTTCTTTAGTTAGTTTTGGTTAAGCAGACATTATCAGGAGCTGCTGACTCCGACGGTCGACATGTCTGGATCAGCAGTCTCCTTGACTTATTTTTTATGTTTGTCCAAGGAGCCACCATGGAGATAAAAGAGCCACATGTGGATCTGGAGCTGCAGGTTATAGACCCCTGGTACAGTGCTTAAAACCGTGAAATAATATCTTCTTAAATCAGCTTGATGAGATGTTTCTGGATTTGGACAAGTCATTTATTTCATTCAATTAGATCAGGAAGCTGAAAAATGTCTGTGGCATGAGCTTAGAGATAAAACAAAAACAGGTCAGATCACCTACACTGTGTTTTTGTGCCATCACATTTTCTGCGTAGGGCAGCATTTTCACAGGCAATTATTAATAGATCGTCTTCCATTTATGTGCAATCTTAGTCTGAGTTATTCATGCCATCAGTAATCAAAAACCTTAGAAGAAAACAATTCCCCTCCTGGAGTTATATACTAACTTCACAGTCTGATCTAGATCAGACTTAGATTAGACCTACTTGCATGGTTTGAGGTTATTTATAACAAATGTAAAGACACAAGAAACAATTTTAAATGATGTTGCACTTCTACAGGTGGAAAGTTTTAGATAAGATTAAGAAAAAAAGCTGATCACTAGGTGCTGAAATCCTTTAATAAAAGAAACCATCATACCTAAAGTGCACTTCTACGTTGTGCTGAGTTTAACCTTCAGGTCTAATAGGTGTGATTGACATGCTGTGAAGCTGGTGGCAGAAGGAAATGCTTCAGGTGCTTTCCCTCATGAGTAATAGAGAAAACTGTTGAACTGTAGTAAAAACATTTCAGCCTTCTAAAATTCCAGTAGCAGTGTACTGACTTGCCTCAGGAGAGTGAGAATGTTGTTTTTGTTCCAATTGAAAAATCAGCTGCCATGTTTTCTACATGTCGTGACTCCATGTTTCATGACTATTTGATTTAACAGGAGTAAAAATCACTTTCTTCCATTGACAAAGTCTGGGCATAATTGTGTTTCTACTCATTTTTTAAGTTGAGCAATTGCTTCTGGTGGTTTGATGCTTTTCAGAGGAATGTCAAAAGAGGATGTGAAAGTGACAACGTCATTTTCTTTTCTTAAAGAAAATTGATCTGAGCACCATGAGCATGAGGAAACACTTTTTAGGATTCAGCAGAGTCAAAAAATGCAAGACAAGGACTAAGTACCTCTGGCCAAAAATACATGAATGAAGGCAGAGGAGTAAAAACTTAGAAAGACACAAGTGAAATATCAACTATCTAAATGACAAAGTAGACTAAAAGAATTGATGAGAATTTAATAAAATAATGCAAATGCTGGCCCGCGCACTAAGTAATAATCAAAAATAATATTTCATGATCTATGATGACAACTTCGCAATGGCTGAAACTCAGCTAAATGAGAAATGCTATTTACTAATTTAGAGCTTTCCTACCTTCCTTGAAGGCCCAAAGTGCATTACAGTCACAGTTTCATTCACACACAGATGATGGCTCTGCTGCCAAACACTAGCATCAACCTAATACCACCAGAAGCACTGTGCAGTTCAGTATTTTGCCCAAGGACACTTTGGCACAACGGCTGGCCGGGCGGGAACTAAACCTAGGATCATAAATCAACAGCTCTACCTCTGCACCACGGCCATCCCAGCTCCTGTTCCGTTTGTGTTTAGAGGGAACTAACTTTCATTTATTATGTTTTGCTTTAACTGAAGTATGTCTTGAGCTTCAGCACTTCACTGAAAATTAACAAAAAAAGAAAGTTGGGTGAAGATCTGTAAAATCCCCTCATGACATTTTTTTAATAAAAAAAAACAACAAAAAAAAAACGTTCCCAGTAGTGTTGTAATTATGATTATGAAGTTTTTAACCAAAATCCTAAATCTTAAAAAGCCATTTTTCATGTTGATCTGAAGCCTCTGTTTCCAAAATCTCCTCTGAGGGGGTGTGGCTTAGCTCTGTGTCTCACTAGCGTAAATCTTCACCACTGCTCCATAAAAACCT
>NC_050517.1:5332738-5345288 GCF_002922805.2 Oryzias melastigma
TCATTCATTCAGAGTCTGTCCAAGACAGTTTGATTGACAGATTTAAAAGGAGAAATAGTTGGAAATGCAGAAAGAAAAATATTTCTTATTACATTTGTTCTCTTTCAGAAGAAAAATGCCACAAATACATGTTAAAAACTCTAAAAACAAGATTTTTATTGGTGGGGAATTTTAAGAGAAAATTTAGACATGCAAACTGCAATGGCAAGAACTCTAAAAGCTAAACTTTTGAAGCGCTATCATCTATCAATACAGTTTTACAACTGCTGCAAAACCATTTTCTTCTGGCAAGAAGGTGTCTCCCATTTCAAAGAATTAAGCCCAGACCTTCAAATCTTACCCCATGGTAAGGAGAAATCTTTACAGTTTTGCTGACACACGAGGTCACTTTGGAACAAGAAACACAACTCTTTTAAAAGCAGAGGTCTCGGTTCCTGAACAGTCATTCAGAGGACACAGCAACATTAGTCACAATTGCCCTTATGGGAGGATGCAGACTGTCTGCAGGTAAATAAAAGCCAAACCAGTACAAGGCATGCAGGTGGTCAGCACGAAATATCTTTGTGGATCACTCAGGAAGCCCATACGCCTCGTTTCCACTGAGCGGTCCAGACCGGACTGGACTTTTTTGCGTTTCCATTACAAAATGGACCTGTACGCAGGACCGACTGATACCAATTCTGGTCCCCCGTTGGTCGTAGGTCCATAGAAAAATTGATTGGACCCATGTGGGCGGAGCTTCTGTCGTCACACGATATAACCCATTGATTGGTGGAAAGGTTTTACAACAACAGGAAGTGTCCGACCAGAACTTTTCCCGACTCAAGATCCAAACCAAAAGTTCTGTCCTCTTTTCGTCTGTATTCTTCTTCGCCCCCGTGTTGAATTGAACCTTTCCTGCTTTGTGGTCGGGAGACGCAGGGGAGATCATCTCCAGGGCCGAAGGCTACTCTTCCCCCGGGGTTCATCTCCCTGTTCGGACCCTTAGCTTGGGGTTGTGAGGTGCTATAAGCTAGCGGGGTAGAGTGTAAAGAAACGGCTGATGGGAATTTGGCGCAGCTAACTTCTGCACCAACCGTCCAGCCCACGACTCATATGAGAATTTCAAATGAGCTCCTGTTGCTAGAAACTGCATAATTATAATTAAAAGACAGCTGGGAACCATTTTACAATGGGAAAAACAAATAGTTGGAGCGGAACTTTGAATTGTCAGAGGTTTACCTTGGGTGTTTCTTTTGTGCTCAATCTGCTTATCTTCATCCTTCCTGCGCCTTTCTTCCTCTTCAATCTCATGCCACTGCGCCCTCAGGCAGAGTTTTTAGAGTGCTGCTTGACTTTTTACAGCACGGATCTAATTTCTTCAGACTGATCCTGACATCAGCATTTTATATGTGACATCCAAGCTGCAAAGACAAAACTGTGGGTTCTGGCTTCTGTTTATGATGCTATTGTGAATATCAGTTTCATAGCGATATCCTTATATGACATTGTTCCCACACAGCACTTGTGTCCACTCATCCATGTTTTTCTTTTTTGTTTATTCCGCATAACACCTTAAAAAACATTGCTTGTGATATTTAAAGAAATTAAAGACATTTTGGAGCCTAAGTAGTTTGATGCATATTTGTATCAATAGGCTTCAAAGGGTTACATTTTGATTTCTTTATCATTCTGGTAGATTGGACAATGTGGGGGTTGAGGATGCCATCTTAGGCCCGATCCGAATACTCCCCTTCTTCCTCCCCCTTAGGCCTCCCCCTTCATTTATCCCTCCGTGTTTGCTCCAAACGGAGGGCGATGAAAAAATAGTGTCTAATATCTTAGACGTGACTTTCGTTCGATGATGTCATCAACATCGCCGCTCCGTTAGCATTAGCGCGGAGCTTCCAGCCCTTAAATAAACAAAACAACCTCTGTTTTATAACTTTAATAAGGTCACACTACAACATACAGTCATTACTAACATTTAAATGTAAACTTCTGTGGTTCAGAGAGCACCAAAGTGAAGAAAAGAGTTTCTTTGCATGACGAGGTTTACTCTCGCGATAGTGGACTTAGGACCCCTCTGTTTGCAGTGTGAAACTTAAAAAATAATCCTGGACACGACTTCGACTTCAACTGACACTTTAAATCAAGGTGGAGGGCTAAGGGGAAGAGAGAAGGGGAGTATTCGGATCGGGCCTTTAATCGTGTGTCAGTCACTTCCACAGACTTTTAATCAAATGCAGCCCAATGGAGCTAATGAAACTACATGATTTTCTACTTTTCCTTCTGTCTTGCAGGCTGCATGCTAGCGCAGTGGTTAGCGGTCTCACCTCACAGTAAGGAGGGCCTGCCTCAAATTCCAGCTGAGACCTTTAGTGTGGAGCTCGCTCTCCCGGTGCATGCGTGGGTTTTCTCTGGGTACTCTGCATGGTTTCCTCCCACAGTCCAACAATATGGCAAACTGGTTACTCTAAAGTAGGGGTCACTAACTGGCGGACCGCAGTCCAGATCCGGACGCAGATGTTGGGCCATGCTTGGGTCTATTTTAAATGGTGCAGCTCTTGTTGTCATTGCAACACATTCTCACTATTAAGTCATCATATATGGACATTTACATATTTAGTTTCTTTGGGGAGAAAGGAGCCTATGAGGAACCTGAAGAAGAGCTCTCCTCTTCAGAGAACATAAAGCTGCTGTTAACAGACACACCAAGATTCTTCCTCCAAACATGGATTTATGGAGTCTGTTGTTTCCACGTACCAAACCGCTCTGCAGAATATATGGCGACAGATTCTTCAATGTTTCCCATAATCTCACAGTAATAAAGTTATAGACACAATGGATTCATGTTTATTATTATATTTAGAAAATATCAGTTTTTGAGGGTTGTGTCATTTTGTTTTTGTTTTATTCCTTGAAGGCCCAATGCGCTCTACATTCACAGACCCATTCACACACAATCATTATTAGGCAGGAATCTGTAGACAATGTTCCTCTGTGTGGAGTTTTGAAATGCAAGCCCGATAGACTGAAAACTTTAGACATTTGGTCAGATCAGGGGTGCCCAAACCTTTCTGCTCAAAGGGACAAAATCTAAATGGGATCCTGGTCCGCGGCCCGAATACAATAGTTTTTTGCATGTCATGGAAAAAAAGAGTTTTCATAAAGTAACACACATTAGTAGGAATAAAAATAAGTAACATTTGTCTTTGAAAGCTTTAACATTAAGGCCTCACTGGCCATTTTTAATTGAAAAACAAAAGCAGTCAAAACAAACTTTCGTCCAACGAAAACAGCAAACTGGAATTCTAATGAGAGACGTGGAGCTGCTCTTTAGACTTTATCCGTTTCCCGATGTCGCTCCATCTTGGCTAACTGAAAAAAGCAGCTGAAAGCATCAGAAGTGACCGTGAAGGCTCTTGGGAATTTCTAACACAAAAAAACGCAGGGCTGACTCACTTGTGGGTTGTTTCACCCATAGCCGCAGGCAAAGAAAGTGCGAGCAGCGCCACCCGGAGGCTGAAAGTATATTACAGCTGTAGAGTTTTGGAACACCATAGAGAATTAATGGGAAACGGGTAAGAGGTTTTAATGGAGATGGAGCTGCTAAGATCAGCTTCAAAAGCCACGCCCCCTCAGAGGAGATTTTGGAAACAGAGGCTTCAGATCAACACGAAAAATGGCTTTTTAAAACATTTAGGTTTTAAGATTTTGGTTAAAACTCCATAATCATAATTAAAACACTACTGGGAACTTTTATTTCATTTTTGTATTTTTTTTTATTATCATAGAGGGACTTTAAGAATGCCTGTCAAATGGTTGTCACAGTAGCTGCCATTGGCTTCCACGGAGAAAGTCATCATCAGTTTGAGTGTCCTCGGAAAGTGCTGTGTCTAAGTAAAAAAGCAAAAAATCTTTTTTCCTTAAACTGCTGCCCCTGGTCTTCGATAGAACACTTTAATCTATTAGACCGACTAAAAACCAAAACCAAAGGCCTGCATGCTATTTCCTAAATGATCTTTTCAATCCTAACAGTGTTGTTTTCATAGTTTATAAAAAGAACTCGGCAACTGGAACTTTGTTGTTAAACCCGAACATTTTTCTTACCATAAAGCATCCATTACAGAATAACAAACTTCTTCTTTTTAGCTACAAATAAAACTGACATTAGGACTATTTCAGGATGGGTATTTATTTTTATAGCTCTTTTCAATCTTCATGAAAGCCCAAAGGGCTTCATAATCACACTGATGCGCTTGGATCAATGTGGGGTTCAGTGCCTTGCTCAAAGACATTTTGAGACATGGAAAATGGAAACCGAACCTTCGACCCTATGATTGGAGGTTCCTACAACTTACTTTCTGACTTAAGAGAAAGTCAACAAAGTTCAGCTTGATCACAGTTTACAATACAGTCTCTGTCACATCATGAATGATGGTTTTTAAAGATGTCCTCCAGCAGCAGTACAGACAGTCTGGCTGACTTTGTGCTTGAGAAGTTCTCTAAACTGTAGAGCTAACTGCACAAACAAAAGTGAAAGATGCCGGAGGATAGATGCCGCATGATGGCATCCTGTAAGACAGGAGAGTGTCTTACAGACCTTTGTAGGCATCAAAGACTGGTAGAGGAGACTTTTTTTTTCTTCGCCATAATTCAATGCAGTCACTGTCTGGCAATGTCTTAATTGACTTAATGTTCCCCTGAAGGATCAATAAAATTAAATTAAATTTGAATAGAATTTTCAAACTAAGAACAGATCATCATCTTAACCCTTTGAGAAGTAACCTTTTCCAGGTTTTCCAAGAAAACAACTCACACAAAACAGATGTTACGCACAAGTCCCACTCTTGTTTTGTTTTCCTGATCAGACTTCCTATCATTGTTTAGATCTGACGCCTCATCCCAGTCATACACTGATGGTTATGGTTTAAGAGAATAAAACGCTGACACATGTTTTTAATGAAGAGACTTTTAGGAGATTCATAATTACAATGATAAATGGCGTATACTTATTATGTGATTTTTTATCTTTCTTGAAGGCCCAAAGTACTATACAGTCACAGTCCCATTCACACACATTCACACACTGATGCTGCCGATCACTGGCACCAGGCTTATATACCATGATATACATGAAGTCAACTTTATATTGTTTATCAATGAATTACCAAAAACATGTAATTTTGTGGACAAAAAGTGTTCCAAGTTGAAGTGCACTCCTCCTAAGACCTTTTTGTTATCACCAGTGTTAGTGTTATGTGACAGATTGAAAGTGGTCTCATAAATTACCATTAGAGTTTTAGAAAAATGTGTGGCCCTTGGAATGGTGTGTGTGTGTGTGTGTGTGTGTGTGGGGGGGTGTTTGAGTTAAAATTGGTCAACCTTTTCCCTTCTGACCCAGAAAAGCGTGCAGAAAAAAATATTTTATGATTGCACCTGTTGTGACCTTATTTTACAAGAATTTATTGCTTGCTTAACTTTTTGTTCAGGAGTTTTATTTTAAAAGATCACACTAAAGGGATATTCTTTTATATAAAAAGATTTGGCTTTAGGTTTTAACACATCCAGCTTTGGGATCTACTCTGTCAAGGCTGAGAAAACTGAGGATGACTGTTTTCTGTGCTGAATTTCTTAGATTGTAGATGAGTAGAGCTCACAAATCCAGACTTCTGTCAGTTGTTCACCAAAATCTGTCAGAAACACAATTTAATTATTTTTGTTCCCAAGCCTTCCAGAGTGAACTATATCAATATTTACGGTGATAAATTACCTTTGGCAGGCGCCAGTGTTCGGGATCAGTGTGCGAATGGGTGAATGGGACTGTGACTGTAAAGTCAGTAAAGTGCTATATAAGTATTCACCATTTACCATTATTATAGTAGTAACTGCTTTTAGACAAGTCGTTTGCCATCTGTCTCTCTACTTCATCCCTCCTGTGGTTCAACTCATACCCTCATCAACGTCATAAATGTGTGTCATATTGGGGCAGGCAGTCAGACTTTATTGATATAAACAAATGAGTCCCGCAGGGCTCTTCTCTTGGGCCTTTGTTATTTTCAAACTGCCAAACTGCTGTTCTGAATGTAATATTCATCTGTATGCCGATGACACCATAATATACTGTTTCAAACCTAGCATTTCCAATATCAGCTTTACTTTACAGCAAGATTTCAATTTTGTAAACAAATTGATGTAATTTAATAAGTTAATTTTGAATAAAACAAAATCATACTCTATGCTTTTCCAGAACCAAATCATGAATGCTGACGGAAGAATATTTAATTTGCATTTTTTAGAGTCCCCTCCACTTAAGAACACTGAGACATTTAAGTACCTCTGTGTTTGGCTAGAAACTGATTAATCCTTTAAAACTCATATACAATCTATTACAAATAAAAATAAACTACAGTCTTAAATCATTGTATCACTCATTTAACTGATTTGATCTTCCTGACAGAAAAATGATAATTTCTCAACTGTTACTTCCTATACTCGATTATTTGGACATCATTTATTTTAATAATACTAGGGATGTCCCAATCCGATCACGTGATCGGAAATCGGGGCCGATCACGTGGTTTGGGACTCGATCGGAATCGGACTCCTTTGTCCGATCAGAATCGGATCTTTCATTTATTCTCATTATGATCAGAGCTTTATATTTCATCTTATCTTTATGGATAAATACTCCACTAGAAGTCTGCATGTCATGAAAAGATCACAAAATGTCATCACCAGAAAACGCAGCAGAAAACGCCAGCAGCTCAAGTAGAAGGCTAACGTAAACAAAGCTAGCTAGAAAGCTAACTGACGGGACCAATAACTCTTTTAAAAAAGCTTTAAACTGACAGCAAGTGTCTCTATTGGTTTGTCATAACACAAACAACAACCTCTAAAGGTATTCCAACAGGAAAAGACTGTATTTCTTTTCTTTTTAATGTGAAGCTCTTCATGCTGCAGACAGATGGCTACACAGCAGCTGCTAACTGCTACATGCTAGCGCCGTGATATAACTCCTTAGGACCCCAGCTGTCCTTTAATATGCCTGTTTGATTTATCTGACAGAGAAATAACAGTTAAGAAAATTAACTACTGTGGTAATAAAACCAAAAATGTGATTTCTTAAGAACTTAAAAATAAGCACATAATCTTAAAAATAAATAAATAAATAAAACTAATAAATTAAAACTAATAATGATATCAGCTATTCATGAACACACATCAAATTTTATGCTAAAACAAAGTCATAATTTATTTTTAAGAATTTTAAATGAGGACAGGAATCACATTTGGTCAAAAATGTTCAATAGCTCTAAAGATGTTAAAGCTAAAGTCACTAAACTTTATCACATGACTAATTATCACTTATATAACAAGAAAATTGTATTTGTTCCTAGTTTATATTTGCTGTATTTTTATTAAAGCTACTTCACAGAAGTGTTCTATTTAAGTTTTTGATAAAAGAAGGTTAATGAAATATAAATGAGGGACAACACAAATCTGTTTGTTCAATTTGTTCATGTTTTAAATGTCTTATAAAAGTATCGGATCGGGACTCAGTATCGGCAAATACACAAAATCAGATGACTCGGAATCGGATCGGCCCAAAAAAACCAGATCGGGACATCCCTAAATAACACTGCAACTAATTTACACTCTTCAGATGTAGTTTACAATAGCCTCTGTTGTTTTGTTCTTCAGTGCCCATATATGACTCACCACTGTACAATGTACCAACAGTTAGCTTGGTTTTCACCTTCAGTCCAAAGAGGGTATCATTATTTACTGTTCATTTATAAATGCATTCATTTGAATGTTCCTTCATATTTAAAGCATTATCTAGTCCCATTCAATTCACAACATCGATTTTGATTGGTCCATCGTGTTAGCCCTGCCCCAACGCGCTACAACGGGGCCAAAAGTTTACGAACTGTAATTTTCAGATTTGAAAGTCAGAACAAAAAGAGTTGGAAGAGAAAAAAAAGATTTGAAACCAAAGCTAAAATTTTTAAATTGAAATTGTGAGTTTTGAAACCTAAAAATATAACATTTGAAACAGAAAATAATTAAGTTTATTTTAGAATAGCAAAAAGTTTATGATATTTTACGTTTTGTTTTGGCCAAACACTAATATGTTTTCAATTTAATTATTTAGGTTTTAAATAATATTGGCCCCATTTTAGCTCCATATGTCTTCATTTCTGTTATCTGTTTATGGAGGAACCCCCAAAAACGAGAGATGCCATCTCAAGGAGCTGATCCTCCCATGGTTTAGTAAATGGTAAATAAATAAATATCACTGAGTTGTGTTTAGATTTCTGTGTTTAGAATGCTTATCTTTCACAGACCCTCTTCTCTCCGATATCTCAGCTAAACAGGGGTGCTAAAGTGACAAAAGTGCCACTTTCCTATGTCTCTTAAATAGTTTGAATCATATTTGGAATGAGAGTTTTTGGACATAGTAAGGATTGCATGATACACAGAAGGTTGGTTGAGGAAAAAGTAGCATGCTCTAAAATGTCACAAAACTGATAAAACAACCAGGCGTTGCAGGAATCCCATTAAAAACATTAATTCTGACCAGATGATTCTGTGGAAATGTTTGAATGTTGTTTATCACTTGCTAGTTAGTAAACAGTGCTGAGAAGTGACCTGTTTTCAGCTCACCAGCCGGCCGGCCAGCTCTGTCTCTTCTGCAGCCTAATGACTAACTCTCTGCCAACCAAATTAAGCTCCAAATGACCTTCTGCACTGATCATCACCCGCTTTATACTCTCTCACCAATTCCAACTTGGACTCTAATTGACCGCAAGCGTCTGCCAACTCCACCTTCATCCACATCCTCTTCTGTCTGCTTTATCCTGCAAAAGTAAAAAAAACAAAAAAGCCTAATTCAAATATTATCTATATAAATAATGCTTAACTGCAAAACTTGGAAGTTTGTCATGTAGTAAAGTTTTTGTTTTTGTTGCTCCTACTCATCATAGCTGTTATGTTTATGTATTTAAGACCATTTTACAAAGAATAACGAAGTAAAGAATTCTGAATAACTGACAAAACTATGACTATTAATTATTAAAGTCATCTTTGTTCAACACTCTTGTAATACTGTATGCATTGTTAGAAGTGAGTGAAAGAATAGTCTTTACTTTGGTAAAGACTTCGTGCCTCTTTTTTCATCTCAGATCTGATTTGGTTCATGCTACTATAAGGTAAACCTCTACTACATGACATCCTAAGACTGTGATGACATCAGACTGCTTGACTTTCTATCAAACATAATTTACAGGGTGTTTTCCAGACTTCTAATTGTGCCTTTACATGCGCACCTTTCTACAGCCTTTATAATACATAATACTTCCAGATATTATCCACTCGCTGTACTTTTCACAGGTGGTTGGTGCTTATGCCATCTACTGTAAACAAAAAATATCATTGATAAAGAAGAAGAGCACCTTATGCTGCCCCATGACGAATAACAGAGCTTTATTTTTACCCTTTGGTACAAGTTCTTTGGGGAGATTACCATTGGAACAGCAGTGCAATGCTGCAAGTGGGGCTGGGTATGCGACGACCACATCTTAGGGTCATGAACTTTGAGTTCATGAACCTTTCAGTGAGATCCGTTTAAATGGAGAGGCCATAAAGGTTAAGTTCAACTCCTTTGTACAGGTTTTAAGGATTTAAAGGCTGAGCTGGGATTGCAAGCAAACAGATTGCTTTTGTCTAAAATGAATTACAACCTTCTTATAATACCACTTATCTATTGCTCACAGTTCAATTCTCATTAGGGAAGCTCGAACACCTCTAAAGGAATTGGCTTATGTTGTTTGGTTAAAAGATAGATGCAAGAATCTATTATAAGAAAGTTACATTTTCAGTGGTCTAGTGGAAGAGTGCCTTGAAACTGGTAAGTAGTGGGTCCAAAACCATGGTTGAGTCATGGCAAAGACGCTAAAAATGGGAACCAGTGCCTCCCTGCTTGACACTCCGATCAAGGGCTTGGATTCGGGGGGTTAAACCACCAAATGGATAGCAAGTGTTTCAGCAGCTCACTGCTACCCCAGCAGAAAGGTCAAATGTGGAGAACAAATTTAACTCATCAGACGTGTGGTAGCAGGTGAGACCAGCTTTGAAAATTCTGTTTTAGAAATCTCTTTTCAGGGACAAATTGTCCAGAAAACACAAATCTAATGAAAACACTTAATACGCTGGATAAATCAGCTTGTCACTTATGAGATATCAGTTCAATGGTCATCTAGCAGACAAAATACCAAGCTTGCCTTTTGTGCACAGTCTCTACGGTAAACAAAAACAAGTACGTTTAATACTGATCTGTTCATCAAACACATATTTTTCATCAGAGCAAAGAGGCATTGCAAACATTTTCTGACAAAACCACTGGCATTCTCTGACGACTGACCAAAGTCAGGTGGTTTATTTTTTATCTTCCTGTTCCCGTCACGTTTTCTGACCAAAGGGCATTGTTCTGTGATCACCTTAAGTTGAGACAATGTTTTACAAAATCAAACCAAGAATGTTTCCTTCCGTTGTTTTTAAAAGACAGAAGGGGATTTTTTTTCATTTTATCTGAGGATATTGTCTAACCTTGGAACGCCTTTGGTTTGAGGTTTTAGGGGAAGCGTCGAGCTGGTAATCATCTTCATTACTTAACGGTGGACTTCAGATTTTTAAGAATTCGACTTTAGTCCTTCTGGAGTTAATATGTAACAAGAAGGACTTTTAACTGCTGATGTAGCTTGACAGTGTATCTAAATATCTCAATCATCAGGTCAGAAGGAATCTCGATTCATATGAAAGCTATATGCATGATTTTTCATCAAAATTTTGAGCTTCTTTAAGAATAAAAAATGACGTATTGAAGATGAGGTTGTATCCTCAGCTAGACAAAATCCCATAGACTTCTATAGAGAAATAAACAGCTGTTACTCAGTCATTCTATTGGTCAGATTAACCATTCTAGTTCTGATACATTTTTAACATGTTCTTCTTAATCCTTTTTTCTTTTTGGGGGGTTCAAGTTATTCAAGTTATGAACTGACCAATCAGAAGATGAAGAAGTTTGAATGACAAATTCTTTTTCAAATGATTGGGTGTAGACTTCCAACAGGCTCATTCCTGATTGGTGAAAGATCAAATTGAACCAATCACACTCACTAATGTCATCTAGCTCACACAATGCGGCATCCATATTGAAAAAAAACCTAAATTGACTTCCTTTCGCTGGCGCAGGAAGTAAACCATCGTCTATGGATGAATTCACACTCCTGATATACGGTCAGTGGTTGGTATACGCAGTGATTTGGCAGAGTTAGCAGCAGATTCTCTCTTTGAAACAACCATGACTGTATCTGGACTCAAATCCACAATATCTAGAGCTGTTTGGTGCCACAAGTTGAGAAGCAGCAGGAACATTTTATATTGATCCATAGTAAAACATTTTGAATTTTAGAGTTTCTATTTGTTCTCCTACAACAATAATATACAATCATGTTTTAGTAAAGTAAGCAGTAAAACAAATTCTTAAATGTCACAGAAATCCCTCGGATGTGATGAAGCCAGCGGTGACTGCTGAGAACTATTTACCTTAACTAACACAGGATTTTTAAAGCTGATTCAAGTATTTACATATTTATTTTTTCAATAAATGTGACCTGAACAGCTCTAGGAAGGAAAACATTACTGATATATCAAAGAAACGTTTCTGTAAGTAACAATTGGAAGCAGTCTACCATGAAAAGCAAATGTGACAAAACCTTTTAAAGTAACTATTGTACAAAGTTAACAAAAGTTGAAAAGTTCCCCTCTACCTTGAAAAATATGCTTTTCAAAGAAAACAAAGTTATTTTTTATCAAGAAATGCTACAGTGCAGTTTATATTATCACTAATATGAAACTACCAAAAAAGACAAACATTTAAAAAAAAAAAAAAAGCTGGCATAGCTGCTAAAAGTATTCAGCTTTTCCAAACTAGATTTTGATATTTGTCTCTCAACACTCTAGAATGTTGAGGTAATCTGTAAGTTCTTTTGTCCTTTTTTCTTGCATGCTATTGATCCTCATCTCTGAGTCTGCAGTGGGTTTTGGTGTTTGGTTGCTCTCTTCCATAAAGCTGCTGAAGGATTCCTTCATTTCATCCACAGTGTGTGTTTTTCTAGCAGAAATGATTGGATTCTATACTCCTTTAATATCCTTTAATGGAAGGGTTTGACATCTGCTGAGAGGTTTCTTGAGTGTCATGTCCTGCCTGAGCCTTGTTCTGAAGAATTTGCCGCATGACGTCTTTCAGGCTTTTAGTGAACCGTAAGATAAGCATTTAATCTATTTCAACTGGTATGGTTATAAGTTCTCTCTCCAGCTGTTTGGAGTTTTTGCAATGATGCTCTGTGTGTCCACGCATAGATTTTATTATTTCCATCAGTTCCTTGGATAATGTCTCCCATTCAATACCATATACAATAGGGGTGTTGCGGATCACGGATTATCCGTGGTCCGTACGGATCAGAAGCCACGGTTCGGGACACGTGTGTACCGCGGACCACTC
>NC_050517.1:5348092-5350910 GCF_002922805.2 Oryzias melastigma
TCTTGTGTTGCATTATGGGACTTGAGTATTTTACCGGCACCATGAGTGAGAGTGGTGTGTGTATGAGTCAGGCTCCTCACAGTGTCGACTATTGAGTGGTTCGGCACTGTTATAAAAAAATAGTAGTCAAAATGTTGACACCAACTGGTCTCCATGGCCTGCATGTGCGCTTCTTACTCCAATCACGACGAGTTGTACATTGTATGGGACACAAGTGATGTCTGGAATAAATCTGCCAGTCATCTGAGGCTCTGCTCCCACCCAAATCGCTACAAGAGCGCCACTGAGCCGCAAGGGAGTGCTTGAAGAGCCGCATGCGGCTCCGGAGCCGCAGGTTGCCGACCCCCGCCCTAAAGGAACATTAAATTACAAAAAAAAAAAAAAAAATCTAAGTATAAAAAGTTTTTCTTTTCTAAAACTACATAGGGGTTCTGTAAAAAAAATTGAAGTAAAAAAAAAAAAATTGAAGTTTACAAAAAACATTTTTTTCTAACATTATTTAGGGTTTTTTTTTAAAGGCTTGTGGGCTCCGTAAAAAAATGAAGAAAAAAACATTTTTTTTCTAAAAATTATGAGATAAGTATTAGGGCCATTTTATAAAGAAAAAAATATTTTTAAAATTACGACTTTAAATCTCTTAAAGGGACAGAATGAGTCACCAGCTCAGGGAGAAGATTAATGTTTTGATGACAGTCTTGTACATGCTCCACAAGATCCTAGCATTCATTAGCTGCTTTTCCATTAACTATTAGATTGCCCAAATTGGATTTGTTTGTTCTCATCCATCGCCATGGTTTTAATTAATTATATGGCGTAGGTTGGTTTGCGTTTATTACCATAAATATGATTAAATGGAAACTGTGTCATTGCAGAATTCAGTTTTTCAACATTTCTAGAATTTTAACCCAGTTTTGCACATATGTGTAATGGAAATTATACATATGAGTCAAGATCTTGTTTTTTTACTTCACAAGTGTCTTCAACACCATCCAGCCTCTTTTGTCATGCAAGAAACTGGAGATGATGGGAGTGGATGATTGTGCTGATATGTTGCACATGTTTTATTAATCTGTTGCTGTAGTGCCCTGTTCTTTCCCCCTGTCTGTTGGGGTAACTGCATTGCAGTCAGAGGGAGAAAAGAGCCAGACAAATAGGTGAAGAGTGCTGTGGAGACTCTGGGAGGTAGAGTCTAACAGGACTGTGCTGGAGAGGTTTATGAAACAAAAACTGCAGGCCATCCTTTCCAACAGGGACCACCCTCTGCATTTACTGCTCAGAAAAGTGAGGAGTGAAATTTAAGATAGAACATTTTAGGAGGACTTTGGTGCCAGCGGCAGTTGATGGATCCATGTAGGTGCTGCAGGTTTTTGGGTTGCCCAGGTCTGTAGAGGGTTATAGACAGGTGTGGTCACATCTTATAGGAAGCGCAAGTGTCCTGCAGTTCTGCGGCAACCTACAGAAACATCGACACAATGGAGCTTGGTACGTGTTTTGTGAATTATTTATGAAGGTAATGTAAGTTACATGCACTTTTGATGTATGGGTGATGCTGTCGTACGGCGTCCTTACTCCACGCTCTAGTCACTAGTGAGATGTTTCGACTGGATCCTTGCTGAGTGCGTAAAGCTTATCAACCAGGCTTTGGGAGCTCAGTTGTGCCCGGCTTCTGAATCACAGCCAGTGGTTTGTGGCAGATTGTAACCAACCTCCTTAAAGGGCCATAAAAAACAACTTTTTGAGTTTTTATGTGTGTTTTACTGTTCATTCCTCACTTTAAACAACCTCAGAGTGGTATTTTAACCAGTTCATTCATTTCTGAGTAATTCTCTAAAAACCTGCGCTCTCAACAGCCGCCCCTCCCATGCGAGCGGGTCTTCACATGCTTACATCATAAGGAGAGAATCGCCCCCTCCAGGAAGTGTCAGCTCCGCCCCAGAGTAACACAAATGTTAGGTCAGAATTCCCCCCTAATCACTATATAATGCGTTCGCCATTTTCTAGTGCTCTCTGAATCTACTAATTTCAAAATCGAATGCACACGAAATATCCATGAAGTCTTTGTGAAAAACTAACGTTCATCAGTGCTCACTAGGTTAGCAAATATAGACCACAATGCATTGCGGTCGAACAACTTCAAACGAAAAATGTGTTTGAATGTAATATGTGAATAAATCATCCACATTTTCACCATCAGAGTCATAAAAAAACATTGTGAAATGTTTTTTATTCGATTTTCACCTTGTGAAATCTGTGACGTCATATCCGGTGTTTAGAAAAATGAAAGAAAAGTAGTGAGCATCATGTCTGAATTACCTTTAAAATCAGGGCACTAAATAGTCCAGCACTATAGTTTTTAGTAGTCAGGGGTTAGGGGGGAATTTGGACACAACCAAACACTTCCTTTACAAAGGAAGTGGTGATCAGCTGCTTCATGACAACCCGACTCGTGCACAGTCGTACAGATGCCAGCTGTCTGTGTTGTAATTTTTTTCTGGTGGAGAAAAGGTGTAGACTATTTCCTGGTGGAAGATAGGGAGCAGCCTATTCCGTGGTGGAGGAAAAGGATCAGACTATTTCCTGATAGAAGAAAAGGAGCAGATTATTACCTGGTGGAGAAAAGGGAGCAGACTACTTCCCAGTGGAAGAAATGGACCAAACTATTTCCTGGTAGAAAAAGTGGAGCCAACTTTTTCCTGGTGGGAAAATAATATTCCCTGGTGGAGAAAGAGGCAGGCAAGGCAAGGCAAGTTTATTTGTATAGCACATTTCATGTACAGAGACAATTCAAAGTGCTTTACATAAAACATTAAAAGAAACA
>NC_050517.1:5352128-5362826 GCF_002922805.2 Oryzias melastigma
CCCAGTTTTCCAGTCGTCTCAGTAGTATTGCGTGGTCGACTGTATCAAACGCAGCACTAAGATCCAGTAAAAGTTCTGCTTCATCTGGACTATGGACTTAATCATCACTCGTCCCTCAGCTCTATCTGAACTCTTGTAGATACTTAGTTGTAGAAGCTAATCTTTCTTTAACTGTTCTGGTATCGCCTGTCCGTCCTGGGATGGGATCTCTCCCTCATGTGGGAATCCCTAAGGTTTCTTCTTTTTTTCCTGACTCAGGTTTTTTTAGGAGTTTTTCCTTACCGCGAGGGAGGGTCTAAGGACAAGGATGACCGTTCTTTATAGTCTGTTTAGTTTTTACCTATTGTGCATATTTTATGACTCCATCTGTGCATCTGTAAAAACTACAGGCATGAAGCCCAATGAGGCAAATTGAATTTGTGATATTGGGCTATATAAATAAAATTGAATTGAATTGAATTGAATTAAAACTAGCACCGACATATTTCCACTGTCTGTATTCAAACGTATGTCATTAGTCACTTTGGTCAGAGCCGTTTCAGTGCTTTGGTTCTGTCTGAAGCCGGACTGGAAGACATCACAGCAGTTGTTTTTTTATTAGGAATTCATTTAACTGATGGAAAACAGCTTTTTCAATGATCTTACTTAAAAATGTCTGGTTTGATATCGGTCTGTAGTTGTTCATTTGAGTTTTGTCTAGACTGTCCTTTTTTAGGAAAGGTTTGATTACAGCTGTTTTCAGTGGTTCTGGGAAAACACCAGATGTTAATGACAAGTTGACAATCTGGAGCAGGACTGGTTCCAGTATCTTTGAAACTTTTTTGAAAAAGCTTGTGGGTAGAATATCCAGACAGCAGGAGGAGGAGTTCAGTTGACATAGAATGTCCTGCAGTTCTTTACTGTTTATGGGTTGAAACTGAGCCATTGGGTTTATACTGGTTTCTTGTGGATAGGGTTCATATCCTGAACTTGTAGTTGGTGAAACAATTGTTTGTCTAATGTTTTTGATTTTGTCCCTGAAGAATTTGGCAAAGTCATTACAGGCTTTGGTGGAGTAAAGTTCTGGTGCCACTGACACAGGGGGTTTTGTCAACCTGTCGACTATATTAAATAAGGCCCGAGCATTATGGGAGTTTTTGGTAATAATTTCAGAAAAATAGGACTTCCTTGCATTGCTCAGTTGTAAATTATATAAGTGAACTTTCTCTTTATAGATGTCATAATCTACCTGTAGTTTAGATTTTCTCCATCTGCGTTCAGATTTCCGACATTCTCTTTTTCCGTTCCTTACCAGAGTGGAATTTCTCCATGGAGATTTTTTCCTGCCTGAGATCACCTTCACTTTACTGGGAGCAATACTATCCATGATATTTGACATGTTGGAATTAAAGCTATTAACAAGTTCATTGACTGAATCCCCTGAGAGAGGAGGAGTCAGAGAGAAAATCTGGTTGAACATCTCACTAGTATTTTCAGTTATATACCGTTTTGTGATCTCCTCCCTCAAAACATTTGTGTGTACTGGAATTGTGCTCTCACAGAAAACACAGCAGTGATCAGACAGACCTAAATCACATACAGTAACCTTAGAGATGTTCAGACCTTTGGAAATCAATAAATCAAGAATATTCCCTCTGTTGTGTGTGGGCTCTGTTACATGTTGAGTCAACCCGAAATTGTCCAGAGTGTTTATCAGGTCCTTAGTCCCTTTGTTCTCAAGATTTCCATAATGGATGTTAAAATCTCCAGCCATGATTATACAGTCAAAATCAAGACAAATTATAAAGAGCAGTTCACTAAACTCAAGGTTAAATTCTGGACTGTATCTAGGGGGGCGATAGATATTTATAAATATGGTTTTGAGTGAGGCCTTTAGCTGTAGGGCTACGTATTCAAAACATGGAAAGTTTCCAAAAGATAAATTTTTACACTGAAACATTTCATTGAACAAAACTGCAACCCCCCCGCCCTTTCTGCTTGTTCTTTCCTCACTGATAACACCATAATTGGGAGGAGCTGACTCTGTGAGAACTGCTCCCCTGCTATTCTCATCTAACCAGGTTTCAACTAAAAACATAAAATCAACTTTGTTCTCAGTGATAAATTCATGAATTAAAAATGTTTTTCCTGCTAAAGACCTGACATTTAAAAGTGCTAACTTGAGAGGTCTAGGAGTAATAATATTTTCATTTACCTTCTGTTTCAGGAAATGCGCAGAGGAAATGTTTACCTCTTTTAAAGTCCTTTGTTTACGTTTTGGGCAGATTACATTCCTCCTGTTAGTGACAAGTACAGAAACGGTGTGTGTTTCTAGAGAACAGGGTCCCAGGTTTTTCTGGAGAACATCATGAATGTTGGTATTTCCACAGCCTGGACCCTCAACACACCAAACATCTGACTGCAGGGACAGGATATGATGTTGTACAGGAGAGGGTGGGGCTTTACGTCGTCCCTTCGAACGTTCTGGTGACAGAGTTATGGGGGACAAAAATGGATTGGCCAGAGGGGTAGATCGAAGCCCAATCCCGACTCGCTCCATCATCTGCTCGGTGAATTTCAGGTGGGATGAAGAGAATCAAGAGGGTGAAGAGGGGGAGGGGGAACCGTCAGGAGTTTGTTGGTTTGGTGGTGTTTAGGAGGGTCCATCGTCCTCGTTGTTTTTCCTCTTCCGGTGTTCGGAGGCAGGTTTCCCGTTTTTGATGTTTTCCTCCAGTGGGGGCAGCTCCGTTCCTTGTGTGGATCCAGTCTGTGTCTGGCCTTGACACTGAGATAAATTAATCTTAGTCTTGGCATGACGCAGGGAGTAGAAGAGATTGGAGGAGAACAGTTCCTGATTTGTTTAAACTGAATCCATTTTCTTTAAAAAGATGTTTGCGTTCCCAGAAAATGTGAAAGTTGTTGATGAATTCCGGTGTCACCACATGTTGCAGAAAGCCACCTGTTCAGTGCCAACAGCCTGCTGAATCTCTCTTCTCCTCCTCGAACAGTTGGAATGGGACCGCTGATAAAGACAGCTGCATTCATGGAGCTCACAGTTCTTATCAGTCCAGTGAAGTCTTGTTTTAAAACTTCAGATTTTTGATTGGACACATCATTTGACCCTGTGTGTAGTACAATGTTTTGTACTGTCGGATACTTTGCCACAGTTTGCAGTATTCTCTCCTGCATGTCACTGACCATATCGTTTGGAAAGCACAGGACTTTAATGTTCCTGCTGCAGAACCACTGAACATCTTTTACAGTGGAATCACCCACAATCAGAGTCTCAGGCCGAGCCTTCAGCTTTCTTTCTGGCCGTTTACCTTCTGAATGGTTACAGGTCCTCCTCGTGCTGCTTTCCAGTGGATGGTCGTCGGGTAATCCGGGGTCATCTGACAGCGGAGCAAATCTGTTTTGCAGGGTCACCGCTCCGTTCATGCTTGGCTTCTTTTCTTCTTTCCTCCGGTGTACGGGAGTAGATGAGGTCCTCTGTCTCGTAGGAAGAGAAGGCCAGTCAGCCTCAGAGGCGTCAGCTCTCTGTGGGGGGTCGGTCCTCCCATGTCCTCCAACTCTCGAGCTGCTGGACTTATTCTTTGGCTTTGCTCCAAGATGGTTCCAGGGAGGATTATCTTTCGATTGTTTGTTATTGTCCACAGATGTTGTCTTTCTCTCCGTAGAATCTGTGCCATTTAGCTGCGTGTTAGCTCTCTCCTCTCTGCTGAGATGAGGTAGTGGCAAAGTTGTGTTGTTTCCATAAAGTCCATTTACCTCCACGTTCACTTCTATGTGGCGAACCTTTGTTTCCAGCGCTGTAATCTTCTCCAGAAGGTCTTGGTAATCCTTTGTGGAAAGGGAAGGCATCTTGCTGCTAGTTAGCCTTGTGTTAGCTGCTGCTCCGTAAATCAGGCATCAGCTGTGTGAAGGCCAAGTACACGTAGTGCTCAAGATAAAATGTTTTAAGAGGAATGCAGGAAAAAATCATTTTGTTTAAAGTAAAAAAGAAAAATAAATCCGACCCGATGGATTAAAAGTATTCAAAAGTTATTGCTGGTGTGATTAAAAAAAGAAAAAAGGAAAATAATCAGCGAAAATTAAAAGCAGAAGGGGGAGCAAAGCAATGTGCGTCCGCACTCTAACAAAGCAGGAAGTAAAAGCTAGCAAAAGAGAGAGAGTAAAAGAGACCAGACTATTCCAAGGTGGAAAAAGTGAAGAATTGGGAGAACTGGTTTGAACATGGATTACTGAGCAAAACCAGAAAGGTACTCATGAAAATGATTTTTGATTGGGAGATTTATGATGCTTCAAAGAGAAAAGAAACGTTCACAGACGTGCTAATCAGAACAACGTTCTCATAATTTTAATAAATCCTTAAATGTTCATCTGTTGTTGTCTACATATTTTGACAGTTTTTCACTGTAAAATGAACACATTAGCCATCACTATTCTGTCTGTTCCAAATTTTGGGGATAATTACTCAGGGTACACTGTATGTACTTTTTTTTCGTGGATGACACGCTAATGAGGATGGCTCTAGAGTGATGTCATGAAAGGGGCGGCACCCTCAAGGAGTGAAAGGCAGAGCCTCAGAGATCCAGTCACTTCCGGGTATGAAAAGAGTTCACATAAATAACCCATATTTCATAAATAATTTGTTTTTTTAGTGTTCCAAGGGTAATATATGCTCATTTATGTGGATATAGTTTATTCTGACAGACTTAAGAAACTCCTGGTATGGCCCTTTTAAAACAGGCACACTTAAGCTTTGAAGAAAACAAGCCCTACTATATTTAAATCTTAGTGTGAGTCACAGTTCATTTGTCCCCATGAATTTGTTGAAGAATACCATTAACTGCATTTCAAATAACAAGAGAAAATGTTTTATGCTGAGGGGTCAGTTTGACCAATACCAACCCTGGAATATTCCACAGTGAGTCGTTTCCCTGCTCTTCTGTGGATCTCTGTCTGTTTGGTGACTAAAAAACATGTTTTCACTGGATGCATCATACTGCTTGTTGATGTTAAGTTGGACTAAATAATACTTGCTGGAAAGCACAGCAGGAGAGAGGTGTGGTTGATATCCCATTAGTGCATTGGGGGTTATTTTTGTGGCTTGCCAATAGCTGTGCTGATGACATCATGTGCTGTGTTCAACTCTCCCCATTTTCAACATGAAGAGAAACTCAGCCAACTCTTCAACAATGGCTGTGTGTGATATTTATCTGTACTGTCTGAAAGTTGTCAAGAGAGGCCCAGAACTCTAGAAGATGTTACATCAGACTAAAAAACATGTCATATAAACCATTAAACAATGTGCCTTGGGATGTAAAAACAATCTGGTTCTGGAGGCATGTCAAAGGTGAAGCTTGTTCATTTAATTTGAGCCTGATTTTTGAGTTATTGTACACTAACAGTAGCTTTTACCATCTTACTGGCATCATTTGACAACATCTGACATTAATCAGGAAAGTTGACTAGTACAGAAGGGAAATTCTTCAAGGGGCATTCACACCGAATGCAATTCGTGTGACAAATTTGCGTGCCCCTCCCCTCTTTTGATGCTCATCGCCTGTCAAAAATTGTGTTCCGGCCGTATGTGGGAGGAACTACCAATAAATGTTTTTAGGATGATGCTATAAGGAACGATGTCTGTAGATATCTCACTGAAAATGTATAAAGACACAGATGATGTTGAGAAATCAGGTTTATTTACTGTGAAGAGTTCTACAAAAACATCTGTCTGTCTGACAGCCGCGACCACGGTGTTTCTGTGTCTCTGTGACTGAGTTTAAAGGCTCACCGTCCAAAATAACCCGAGTGAGAAAAATGATGTTCGGAGACCTTTTTTCTTTTTTTTAGATTAATAGATAGATAGATATATACTTTATTAATCCTTACGGAAATTATGTCATTGTCCTTGCTCCATACATCTCACCACACAGTTAAATTAAAAACAAAACCCATAATCGAATAAAATAGATAGAAATCAATAAAACAGTTAAAATGTAACTTTAAAAGTTCATAATTAAAAAAATAAAAAAGTGAAATACATAAAAGCTATAGTAAAAGCTTTTTTATGTTTAAATAAAGCCTGAGCCGGCGGCCTCTGCACCCTGTGGTTGCTCTCTGTCTGCCGGCGTTTTGGCCGAGTGTGCTGACGGCCGACCATCTGTCCAGAGTGTATCCTCCCTTCTCCCCAAAGTAGCCCAATGAGTTCTGCCAAACCGTGGCCCCAGCGGGTTAATGAAAAAGATCGAAGTTCAGGACAAAAACATTCACATTGGATTAGTATTCTACCTGCTAATCGAGTCACTGCAAAGATCACATGCCCAAAGCTGAGTTCCTGATTGGCTGATGTGATGCGGTGATCTGTCAAGCTCCAGATTTTGCCTGCCCCGTCCGATTCGCGCCTCACCACTCAAATCGAGCTGGTGGCAGACCTTTGCGCCGCAGGACTTCAGATCGCCTCATGTTGCATCTGTACTACTGACTTAACACTGAAACTGATCGACTCCGCCGCTTGAATCGCGTTTGGTGTGAATGCACCTTTACAGCACATTTAGGAAGTCCACTAAGCAATTGTTCCAGTTGTTTGATCGTTTGCGACTGTTATTGAGTCTATCTATGTCGAGTGGAAACAGTACCTCTGATTTCGGTATTCTTAAAATGATGAATGAATAAATGTAGAGTGACCTATAAAGAATAGGTCAGAGTCCATGATTCCTCCACTATTTCTAACCTTACTTTAGGTTTACAAAAAAGCAAAAACAATCTCCAGATGATTGTTGACACTATTTCACAATTTCTGGTGAATTTTAGAGAGGTGTCAAGTTAGTGGGCTGCATGGTGTAGTGTAATGCCTTACAGCAAGAAGGCCCGGTGGACTTTCCATGTTCTTTGCCATGCATGCTCGTTTTTTTTTTAATTTTTTAACGGTCTTCCAGCTTCCTCCCACTGTCCAAACAGCACGCTTTATTTGTGGATTGTTTTATTTATATTCTCTCAGGTGTGAGAATGTGTAGCTCTGTGGTGGAATTGTTTGCTGTCCGAGGTCTACAGTGACCTCTTGACTCTATAGGTCAATGGTTATAGAAAATGAAATGATCAAGTTTATCCTACGTCTACACACAAAGTCTGGAAAGTGTAGGGTGTTTACTTTCCAAAAGAACTGGACCAGTTAGAAAGCGTATTTGAAGTAGTTTAAATAATTTAGCCTGCAATAAAAACTTTATTTTAACATCAAGAAATAAACTTTAGAAACTATTTTAAAACTGAAAGAAAAAGTCTTTGTTTGTTGTTTTCATCACCTTTATGACAAATTATAAAAGTCACCAATCCCTTATATCAATCATAACATATTATAGCCATTGATAAAATTATCAAAAATGCTCTGCATGAGACTAAAATATTATTTATTTTTAACATGTCACATATTTTTTGGTATTTTACTAAAATGTTAAAATTCAGATGTTTGCTTTGATCTGTACATCACTGGAAAAGGATAAAAGAGATATTTCCAGTGGTATAAGATCATTCAGATAGCTCAAAGAATAAGAAAGTTAATGCATTTTATGTGATTATCAATAGGGTGTAGTTTTATTCCTGAACAAACAGCAACATTTTTGTGACCAGAAACAAAAATTAGAGTGTTCCGTGTCTTAACTTTCTCATTACTTTTCCAATCCACAAAAGGAAGGTATTGCAAAGCTTGTCAAAATAACAAATCATATTAATAATGTCAAATCTATATTAATTTTCACATTATCAAATAATAACACATAAATCAGCTCCTGTTTGTAGACACCAGTTGCAGCCAATCAGCTTGTTAAATTCAGTCACATGACCTCATGTTCTTGGACACAGAGGCTTGCGAGCGAAAAATCAGTATAAGTGTTATTTTCTTGTTAAATTTGCAGGCGATGGAGAATACAGCAAAAGTAACTGACTGGTAGCAAAATTACACAACTACTAACTTATCTTAAAAAACTGACAAGTGGTTTTGTGAACCGCAATTTTCAACCTGAAAGTTTCCCAGCTTGTACTCCATGGATTAAAAAAAATATGGAAGCAGGTTAAAGACAAAATTGAGGACTATAATATTACCAAATTGTGCAAGATTGCATGTATACTATCCAGTGATCTAGTTATGCTCATTCCAAGAAGGAGGGAACGCTGCAGCCTCGCACACAGGCCGGACAGCGAGTCTGCCTAATATCTTTGACCTAAAAATGTAATGTTTAATCATTTTTAGAGAAGAAAAGATTTAGGAAATGCTAACCTCAACCTTCCTGGTCCATACGAGAGGAAAACTGCTAATTTAAGAGACATGCTTCTGTAAGTGTGTTTCTACACTCTGTGTGGGTTCATAGAGCTGTGCAACATGACTCATGTGGTAAAACGTGAATCTTTTCACCATTTGAAACGTGCTACTATTTTTGCTTTGAATGCCATTATATATAAATCCATCTCACCTCCACACCATCCAAACCTCCCACTTCCTCCTCTCTGTGCACTCCATCAGCTCACAAACAACACATACACACTGTTTAACAATGAGCCAAGAACCCTTTGCATTGTTGTTTCTACAAGTGTTTGGAAATACATATGCCATAAACTCATTCACTTTCCTCATCCTCCACATTAACATCTTCAGTAAGGGAGGGGAGTTTGGGCCTTGGTGTCTGTCAGCTACGTTACCAAAGGACTTGATATTTTCTCACTTCTCCAAACAAAATTGTTTCACTTTCATCCACTTTTCACTGTTTTGCACTTAATATAACTAAAGTCTAAGTCACAACTTCCCTTAAGGACTGTCCACACGGGAAAAAGGGGCAAACTTGCAAACAAAAGCACTAACAGCTTTTGATGGCAAACAGTTGCGTTAAAGGCGGCCTCGCAAACGAAGACGAACCCCAGGAAGCGACCACTTATCTAACCCGCTCCAGCCAAATCTGTTTCTGGTTGATGAAACATGTTGATGATGTTTTTAGACACGCAAAACCACCCCCCACCCCACCCCTGGTCTGTAGTCAACCCACTACATTGAACTGAATTTTTTCAGTCATGTGAGTCCTCCGGTTCGTCACAAAAACTCCAACAACTCAAGATGGTTGTATGAAACTTTTGCTTCCAAAGGTGCTGTGGGAATTTCCCAGGAGGGGTGCGCAGTTGAAGAGCACACCAGCCGGCCCGCTACGCATGCACACACCCACACACACACACACACACACAGTGAGCCTGCATGGAGAAATGGCATCAGCTGACTCAGAAGTGGCTTGAAAATATCCTGATATTTGTGGAGGATGGTAATAATCCAGAGCAGATGTTTATCATAGATGAAACTGGTAAATGAGATGTGCTCTCGCACTGAACTGATGAAGGAGGAAGCACATGCTTTTATAAGGCACAAAGACAGAGTGACAGTCCTCATGAAAAGGATTCAGTCTATGTCCTGAATTAAAAAAAAAAAAAAACTCTGCATGTTGAGTGATACTCCAACGTTCTTTAATAAATGTTTACAAAGCATGATCAGAATTGTCTTCGATGTGTATGGTTGGTAACATTGTTCGGCCGCAGGGGGCGAGAGTTAGACGGAAACTCGGGATTCGCAGATTCCGCATATCTCCGGAGGTCTCCGGTCCCAAACACCTGCGGTTAAGGAGGGAATCCTGTATCTTAATCTCTACAGTCTGTTTAGATATAAAAATATGATCGCATTTGTTAATAGTGGTATTTTATTGTGAAAAATTGGCTATATTTTGAAAATTGACTAGATTTTCTCCTGCCAGGATTGACGTGGATCGCTTGTGCAAAATACAGACCACACGCCGAAACGATTGCTGCACTGCGTGAGCCGGCCGCAGGGGGCCGTGGGGGGGTGCAGCGCTTCGCGTCTGGTGTGGACTACACCATAGGTTAACAAGGTCACTGATTGGAAGTGACCTTGGTTTCGCGGCTCTTCCGCATATGGTGTGAACCAGGCGTAAGGCTTCTCCCAACCCCTTCAGTCGTAGGGGCATTTGTAAGGGTAGGGGTGTCCAAAATTGTTTAACTTATAGGAACTTCTGACTGCGTATCCCTCTGCCACAAAAACGCTGTTCTGCATCAAGCTGTGCCGCGGAGGAGAAACACATTTCTTCGCGTGGGTGGGCTCTCAAACACCGACGTTTACATCTAAATGTAGGTTAAGACTCTTTGTTTTAGCACGCATTTTTAAAGTTATAAAACCAATGTCGTGATGTATTTCCTGAGCGCTGGCAGCTACGCATTAATGCAAATGGCCAGCGAATAATGTCATCGAGGGGATGCACCGTGTGAATTTGAAGACACTGTTTTACATATTTCTGTGATTGGAGGGCTTAATGTAGGAGTAGGTGTCTTCCTCTGAGGGATCCTCCACATCAGTGATTGACCTTTCTCAGTGAACAGGGTCACTGCAGTGGGATCTCTCGGGTCTGGCTCTCTGCTCGGATCTGGGGGGTCCTGTGGTAGCGTACTCTGTGAACTTGATTGGGGGGTCACTGGTGTGGACAAGTCCCAAAAATATTGTTTCCTCACTGCAGTACAAAGCCAGACATTTTTCTAGATTTATGCTTTACATCCTTTTAGTATTTATTTATTCATTCATTTATTTCTTTTTTCTTTCATGGTGTGGCGATATGTCGATGTGTGTTTGTGTTTGTGCGTGTGTGTGGAAGGGTGGGGCTTGTGGGTATTATCTTT